>NW_003302550.1:17861601-17996508 GCF_000004255.2 Arabidopsis lyrata subsp. lyrata | reverse complement strand
AAATATGTAATCAAATGTGTACGCTTGTACTAAGAAATAATAATATTTAGAGACAAGGTGATACTAGAAGTAACACAGGGGGCAGGAAGCAGAGTAATTATTTAAAATATATTAATATATATATATGTATACATATATACATTTATATATCAATTCGAGACGCTAAACAAACATATTATTCGATCATCCATAAAAAATAATATTAGCCATATTAGACTTACAAGATAGCTTTCACAACTCGGTAGCAAAAGAATGATTAAGGGTACCACAAGGGTGATATTGATTGCGAAAATGTGCAACTAAATTGACGGACATCTAAAACGAACGAGTAATAAATGGAGTATAAATGTTTTCAAAATAGTTTCAGACAAGCAACCACATTTTACTTTATAAAACGTAGCAATTTGGCCAATGATACTTTTTTGCAATAGTTTTTAATATAAAATTACATATTTCTGTTATAAAAATATGGCCGTTAAAATTATATAATATTTTTTCTATAAAAACTAGTTCAAACTTTTGCTATGATGTGGTTTTCTATATTGATTTATTTATTTTGTTGATTTAACGAAACGTTTTGGTTATTGACATTTTAATATTGTTTGCTTCAGTTATTTTCATCATTTGCAGTTAACATTTGCTAGAACAATAACTATATGTGAACTAATCCTACATTCTTTTACATCGAATCTCTGGGTATGTCTCTTACATCCTTGACATTATATTTAATATCACCACAAGTAATAAAATTTAAATATATTTCTTAACTTAGATATAATATTATAGTCCTAGTAAATTAAATAAAAATATTTAAAAAAAAAATCTTATAAACCAAAATTTAAGACATTTACCTAAGAATTATCCTTAAATGTATAGTTATAAATAATAAATGTTGTATTGAAAATATAATAATTTAGAAATGAAACCATTATTTTAAAACATTACTCCCTCTGTTTCAATTTAGTTGTCGTTTTAGGATTTATATTTAGTTTCATAATAGTTGTTGTTTTAGATTTTCAATGCAGATTTTTTGAAAAACTTCATGTTTTTTATCTAGAACTTTATTGTTTTTGACCAGAAATTTTTTTAAAGTATATTAATAAAGGAAAAAATAAAATGTTTAATGGTTTTCTTAATTTGTATGAGAAAATCTTAAAAGACATGTAATTCGAAACGGAAGGAGTATTGTTTACTTGAATTTCATTTATAACAAAATAAAACGTTTATTAAAACAATAATTCTTTCGTAACATATTAATTCATAAAAATATATATAAATAAGACACTATGTAGTTACCTACTTCATTGCACAATAATTCTTTTGATATATTTTTTCTTCGATACTATTATATCATACATAAAGAATGAAAACAATTATTTTGTTTTTAACTTTTCTGGTCCTTTTGTCCTCATGTAAGTCTAAATCTATTTAATTGGGATCTTATGTAAGATATATATATATATATATATAGTCGTTTCTTCAATATTGATTTGATAATTTGAAATATATTTTGGAAATTTTATAGGTACATCAATAATTATTCAAAAAGCTAATTTAGAAGAGAGAACATCTCTTGACAATCCATCAGCGAGCCCTTCAATGGATCAAATTCTAGTGGATATACATCTTGGACAGTCTCTTCGTCAAGGCGTAATGGGTTTTTGTTATGACTGCGGAAAAGCTTGTTTTAGAAGGGGTAAGTATATTCGTAGTTGTACAAGATTTAAATGTCGTTGCAGTATTAGTGACATTAAATAAGACTTCATAATTTTCTTGTAAAAATTATAATAAAATTATCGTATTTAATATTCTTCTATGGTTTTGCTTTACCTTGTTGAACATAGATAACAGGCTGAAAGTTATGCACACGACATGATATTTGTGCTACTTATTAGTGTAAAATAAATTGACTTACTTAGCTTAGGAGAAGAGAAATTAATTTTTCTTCTAGAGTTTATTGCTAGGTTTGAGCCGAAATTTCAAACTGAATTGACCAAACTGATGTATGGTAAATGTGGTTTTGTTTTAGTTTACACACATAAACAGTTAAGTAGAAGAATAAAACAAATTCAAATGTTGGTTCCATTAAAACCCAGAACTCGAATTCAAACTGATTGATTTAACGAAGTTGTTCATATAAAGATAATAAAACCTAGGTCTAAGTCGTTTCTTTTTTTTTTCATCTGACGAAAAATCATCTATCTGTTTGTTTCTCTTTTTTCTCATCTCATACAAAATCAATTATACTCTTTGTTGTCTTTTTCACCAATTCTACCAAGTTATACCGTCAAATTATCTTTACAACCATGTCGGATAGCTCGTTTTGACCGCCGCCACATATGTTAAACGACTTAAGATATGTGGTTTGAATGTTTTTTTTTCGCATTTCTCATTTGTGTCTTATATTTATAGTTGGCCTAATTATTTGGCTGATACAATTATGAAACGATGAAAATACTTATTTATAAAATCCTAATAAGAACAAAACGTGCGAAACTGAATATTCGTGTCCATTCCGCAATTTCATTTTTACAACAAACCGAACCAAATTTTGTACTTTTAAATCGAAGACTTCAATATGATTTTTATTTGGTGAAATGTCTTCAAAACCGAACAAACTAAATTACTTCCAAATTTCCAAAACAAAGCAGACCAATTAAACAGATTACCCGGTCTCAGAAATTACTTCAAAATATATTTAATAAGTTAATTATTATTAATTTTATAGAGTTGCCAACGATATATATTGGAACATAAAATTATACATACTTCAAATAAGTTTTTAGTATTAAGATTTTATCAAATAAATAATAATATTTCTTTCGTTTATCAAATTTAAATATGTAATCAAATGTGTTCTCTTGTTCTTAGAAATAATAATATTTAGAGACAAGGTGATTCTAGAAATAACATAGGGATCAATAAGCAGAGTAATTATTTAAAATATATTAATATATATATGTATACATATATTCATTTATATATCAATTCGAGACGCTAAAAAAACACACATTATTCGATCATCCATAAAAAATAATATTTGCCCTTATTAGACTTACAAGATAGCTTTCACAACTCGGTAGCAAAAGAATGATTAAGGGTACCACAACGTATATTGATTCGAAAATGTGCAACTAATATACGACATCTAAACGACGAGTATAAATGTTTTCAAAATAGTTTCAGACAAGCAACCACATTTTACTTTATAAAACGTAGCAATTTGGCCAATGATACTTTTTTGCAATAGTTTTTAATATAAAATTACACATTTCTGTTATAAAAATATGGCCGTTAAAATTATAAAATATTTTTTTTATAAAAACTAGTTCAAACTTTTGCTATGATGTGGTTTTCTATATTGATTTATTTATTTTGTTGATTTAACGAAACGTTTTGGTTATTGACATTTTAATATTGTTTGCTTCAGTTATTTTCATCATTTGCAGTTAACATTTGCTAGAACAATAACTATATGTGAACTAATCCTACATTCTTTTACATCGAATCTCTGGGTATGTCTCTTACATCCTTGACATTATATTTAATATCACCACAAGTAATAAAATTTAAATATATTTCTTAACTTAGATATAATATTATAGTCCTAGTAAATTAAATAAAAATATTTAAAAAAAAAATCTTATAAACCAAAATTTAAGACATTTACCTAAGAATTATCCTTAAATGTATAGTTATAAATAATAAATGTTGTATTGAAAATATAATAATTTAGAAATGAAACCATTATTTTAAAACATTACTCCCTCTGTTTCAATTTAGTTGTCGTTTTAGGATTTATATTTAGTTTCATAATAGTTGTTGTTTTAGATTTTCAATGCAGATTTTTGGAAAAACTTCATGTTTTCTCTCTAGAACTTTATTATTTTTGACCAGAAATTTTTTTAAAGTATATTAATAAAGGAAAAAATAAAATGTTTAATGGTTTTCTTAATTTGTATGAGAAAATCTTAAATGACATGTAATTCGAAACGGAAGGAGTATTGTTTACTTGAATTTCATTTATAACAAAATAAAACGTTTATTAAAACAATAATTCATTCGTAACATATTAATTCATAAAAATATATATAAATATGACACTATGTAGTTACCTACTTCATTGCACAATAATTCTTTTGATATATTTTTTCTTCGATACTATTATATCATACATAAAGAATGAAGACAATTATTTTGTTTTTAACTTTTCTGGTCCTTTTGTCCTCATGTAAGTCTAAATCTATTTAATTGGGATCTTATGTAAGATATATATATGGTCGTTTCTTCAATATTGATTTGATAATTTGAAATATATTTTGGAAATTTTATAGGTACATCAATAATTATTCAAAAAGCTAATTTAGAAGAGAGAACATCTCTTGACAATCCATCAGCGAGCCCTTCAATGGATCAAATTCTAGTGGATATACATCTTGGACAGTCTCTTCGTCAAGGCGTAATGGGTTTTTGTTATGACTGCGGAAAAGCTTGTTTTAGAAGGGGTAAGTATATTCGTAGTTGTACAAGATTTAAATGTCGTTGCAGTATTAGTGACATTAAATAAGACTTCATAATTTTCTTGTAAAAATTATAATAAAATTATCGTATTTAATATTCTTCTATGGTTTTGCTTTACCTTGTTGAACATAGATAACAGGGTGAAAGTTATGCACACGACATGATATTTGTGCTACTTATTAGTGTAAAATAAATTGACTTACTTAGCTTAGGAGAAGAGAAATTAATTTTTCTTCTAGAGTTTTTGCTAGGTTTGAGCCGAAATTTCAAACTGAATTGACCAAACTGATGTTTGGTAAATGTGGTTTTGTTTTAGTTTACACACATAAACAGTTAAGTAGAAGAATAAAACAAATTCAAATGTTGGTTCCATTAAAACCCAGAACTCGAATTCAAACTGATTGATTTAACGAAGTTGTACATATAAAGATAATAAAACCTAGGTCTAAGTCGTTTCTTTTTTTTTTCATCTGACGAAAAATCATCTATCTGTTTGTTTCTCTTTTTTCTCCTCTCATACAAAATCAATTATACTCTTTGTTGTCTTTTTCACCAATTCTACCAAGTTATACCGTCAAATTATCTTTACAACCATGTCGGATAGCTCGTTTTGACCGCCGCCACATATGTTAAACGACTTAAGATATGTGGTTTGAATGTTTTTTTTTCGCATTTCTCATTTGTGTCTTATATTTATAGTTGGCCTAATTATTTGGCTGATACAATTATGAAACGATGAAAATACTTATTTATAAAATCCTAATAAGAACAAAACGTGCGAAACTGAATATTCGTGTCCATTCCGCAATTTCATTTTTACAACAAACCGAACCAAATTTTGTACTTTTAAATCGAAGACTTCAATATGATTTTTATTTGGTGAAATGTCTTAAAAACTGAACACACTAAATTACTTCCAAATTTCCAAAACAAAGCAGACCAATTAAACAGATTACCCGGTCTCAGAAATTACTTCAAAATATATTTAATAAGTTAATTATTATTAATTTTATAGAGTTGCCAACGATATATATTGGAACATAAAATTATACATACTTCAAATAAGTTTTTAGTATTAAGATTTTATCAAATAAATAATAATATTTTTTTCGTTTATCAAATTTAAATATGTAATCAAATGTGTTCTCTTGTTCTTAGAAATAAAAATATTTTGAGACAAGGTGATTCTAGAAATAACACAGGGATCAATAAGCAGAGTAATTATTTAAAATATATTAATATATATATGTATACATATATTCATTTATATATCAATTCGAGACGCTAAACAAACACACATTATTTGATCATCCATAAAAAATAATATTTAGCCTTATTAGACTTACAAGATAGCTTTCACAACTCGGTAGCAAAAGAATGATTAAGGGTACCACAACGTATATTGATTCGAAAATGTGCAACTAATTTACGACATCTAAACGACGAGTATAAATGTTTTCAAAATAGTTTCAGACAAGCAACCACATTTTACTTTATAAAACGTAGCAATTTGGCCAATGATACTTTTTTGCAATAGTTTTTAATATAAAATTACACATTTCTGTTATAAAAATATGGCCATTAAAATTATAAAATATGTTTTTTTATAAAAAACTAGTTCAAACTTTTGCTATGATGTGGTTTTCTATATTGATTTATTTATTTTGTTGATTTAACGAAACATTTTGGTTATTGACATTTTAATATTGTTTGCTTCAGTTATTTTCATCATTTGCAGTTAACATTTGCTAGAACAATAACTATATTTGAACTAATCCTACATTCTTTTACATCGAATCTCTGGGTAGGTCTCTTACATCCTTGACGTTATATTTAATATCACCACAAGTAATAAAATTTAAATATATTTTTTAACTTAGATATAATATTATAGTCCTAGTAAATTAAATAAAAATATTTATAAAAAAATATTTTATAAACCAAAATTTAAGACATTTACCTAAGAATTATCCTTAAATGTATAGTTATAAATAATAAATGTTGTATTGAAAATATAATAATTTAGAAATGAAACCATTATTTTAAAACATTACTCCCTCTGTTTCAATTTAGTTGTCGTTTTAGGATTTATATTTAGTTTCATAATAGTTGTTGTTTTAGATTTTCAATGCAGATTTTTGGAAAAACTTCATGTTTTCTCTCTAGAACTTTATTATTTTTGACCAGAAATTTTTTTAAAGTATATTAATAAAGGAAAAAATAAAATGTTTAATGGTTTTCTTAATTTGTATGAGAAAATCTTAAATGACATGTAATTCGAAACGGAAGGAGTATTGTTTACTTGAATTTCATTTATAACAAAATAAAACGTTTATTAAAACAATAATTCATTCGTAACATATTAATTCATAAAAATATATATAAATATGACACTATGTAGTTACCTACTTCATTGCACAATAATTCTTTTGATATATTTTTTCTTCGATACTATTATATCATACATAAAGAATGAAGACAATTATTTTGTTTTTAACTTTTCTGGTCCTTTTGTCCTCATGTAAGTCTAAATCTATTTAATTGGGATCTTATGTAAGATATATATATAGTCGTTTCTTCAATATTGATTTGATAATTTGAAATATATTTTGGAAATTTTATAGGTACATCAATAATTATTCAAAAAGCTAATTTAGAAGAGAGAACATCTCTTGACAATCCATCAGCGAGCCCTTCAATGGATCAAATTCTAGTGGATATACATCTTGGACATTCTCTTCGTCAAGGCGTAATGGGTTTTTGTTATGACTGCGGAAAAGCTTGTTTTAGAAGGGGTAAGTATATTCGTAGTTGTACAAGATTTAAATGTCGTTGCAGTATTAGTGACATTAAATAAGGCTTCATAATTTTCTTGTAAAAATTATAATAAAATTATCGTATTTAATATTCTTCTATGGTTTTGCTTTACCGTGTTGAACATAGATAACAGGCTGAAAGTTATGCACACGACATGATATTTGTGCTACTTATTAGTGTAAAATAAATTGACTTACTTAGCTTAGGAGAAGATAAATTAATTTTTCTTCTAGAGTTTTTGCTAGGTTTGAGCCGAAATTTCAAACTGAATTGACCAAACTGATGTTTGGTAAATGTGGTTTTGTTTTAGTTTACACACATAAACCGTTAAGTAGAAGAATAAAACAAATTCAAATGTTGGTTCCATTAAAACCCAGAACTCGAATTCAAACTGATTGATTTAACGAAGTTGTTCATATAAAGATAATAAAACCTAGGTCTAAGTCGTTTCTTTTTTTTTCATCTGACGAAAAATCATCTATCTGTTTGTTTCTCTTTTTTCTCCTCTCATACAAAATCAATTATACTCTTTGTTGTCTTTTTCACCAATTCTACCAAGTTATACCGTCAAATTATCTTTACAACCATGTCGGATAGCTCGTTTTGACCGCCGCCACATATGTTAAACGACTTAAGATGTGTGGTTTGAATGTTTTTTTTTTCGCATTTCTCATTTATGTCTTATATTTATAGTTGGCCTAATTATTTGGCTGATACAATTATGAAATGATGAAAATACTTCTTTATAAAATCCTAATAAGAACAAAACATGCGAAACTGAATATTCGTGTCCATTCCGCAATTTCGTTTTTACAACAAACCGAACCAAATTTTGTACTTTTAAATCGAAGACTTCAATAAGATTTTTATTTGGTGAAATGTCTTCAAAACCGAACAAACTAAATTACTTCCAAATTTCCAAAACAAAGCAGACCAATTAAACAGATTACCCGGGCTCAGAAATTACTTCAAAATATATTTAATAAGTTAATTAGTATTAATTTTATAGAGTTGCCAACGATATATATTGGAACATAAAATTATACATACTTCAAATGAGTTTTTAGTATTAAGATTTTATCAAATAAATAATAATATTTTTTTCGTTTATCAAATTTAAATATGTAATCAAATGTGTTCTCTTGTTCTTAGAAATAATAATATTTAGAGACAAGGTGATTCTAGAAATAACACAGGGATCAATAAGCAGAGTAATTATTTAAAATATATTAATATATATATGTATACATATATTCATTTATATATCAATTTGAGACGCTAAAAAAACACACATTATTCGATCATCCATAAAAAATAATATTTGGCCTTATTAGACCTACAAGATAGCTTTCACAACTCGGTAGCAAAAGAATGATTAAGGGTACCACAACGTATATTGATTCGAAAATGTGCAACTAATTTACGACATCTAAACGACGAGTATAAATGTTTTCAAAATAGTTTCAGACAAGCAACCACATTTTACTTTATAAAACGTAGCAATTTGGCCAATGATACTTTTTTGCAATAGTTTTTAATATAAAATTACACATTTCTGTTATAAAAATATGGCCGTTAAAATTATAAAATATGTTTTTTATAAAAACTAGTTCAAACTTTTGCTTTGATGTGGTTTTCTATATTGATTTATTTATTTTGTTGATTTAACAAAACGTTTTGGTTATTGACATTTTATTATTGTTTGCTTCAGTTATTTTCATCATTTGCAGTTAACATTTGCTAGAACAATAACTATATGTGAACTAATCCTACATTCTTTTACATCGAATCTCTGGGTAGGTCTCTTACATCCTTGATGTTATATTTAATATCACCACAAGTAATAAAATTTAAATATATTTCTTAACTTAGATATAATATTATAGTCCTAGTAAATTAAATAAAAATATTTTAAAAAAAAAATCTTATAAACCAAAATTTAAGACATTTACCTAAGAATTATCCTTAAATGTATAGTTATAAATAATAAATGTTGTATTGAAAATATAATAATTTAGAAATGAAACCATTATTTTAAAACATTACTCCCTCTGTTTCAATTTAGTTGTCGTTTTAGGATTTATATTTAGTTTCATAATAGTTGTTGTTTTAGATTTTCAATGCAGATTTTTGGAAAAACTTCATGTTTTCTCTCTAGAACTTTATTGTTTTTGACCAGGAAATTTTCTAAAGTATATTAATAAAGGAAAAAATAAAATGTTTAATGGTTTTCTTAATTTGTATGAGAAAATCTTAAATGACATGTAATTCGAAACGGAAGGAGTATTGTTTACTTGAATTTCATTTATAACAAAATAAAACGTTTATTAAAACAATAATTCTTTCGTAACATATTAATTCATAAAAATATATATAAATATGACACTATGTAGTTACCTACTTCATTGCACAATAATTCTTTTGATATATTTTTTCTTCGATACTATTATATCATACATAAAGAATGAAGACAATTATTTTGTTTTTAACTTTTCTGGTCCTTTTGTCCTCATGTAAGTCTAAATCTATTTAATTAGGATCTTATGTAAGATATATATATAGTCGTTTCTTCAATATTGATTTGATAATTTGAAATATATTTTGGAAATTTTATAGGTACATCAATAATTATTCAAAAAGCTAATTTAGAAGAGAGAACATCTCTTGACAATCCATCAGCGAGCCCTTCAATGGATCAAATTCTAGTGGATATACATCTTGGACATTCTCTTCGTCAAGGCGTAATGGGTTTTTGTTATGACTGCGGAAAAGCTTGTTTTAGAAGGGGTAAGTATATTCGTAGTTGTACAAGATTTAAATGTCGTTGCAGTATTAGTGACATTAAATAAGACTTCATAATTTCTTGTAAAAATTATAATAAAATTATCGTATTTAATATTCTTCTATGGTTTTGCTTTACCGTGTTGAACATAGATAACAGGCTGAAAGTTATGCACACGATATAATATTTGTGCTACTTATTAGTGTAAAATAAATTGACTTACTTAGCATAGGCGATGAGAAATTAATTTTTCTTTTAGAGTTTTTGCTATGTTTGAGCTGAAATTTCAAACCGAATTGACCAAACTGATGTTTGGTAAATCTGGTGTTGTTATAGTTTACACACATAAACCGTTATGTAGAAGAATAAAACAAATTCAGATATTGGTTCCATCAAAACCCAGAACTCGAATTCAAACAGATTGATTTAACGCAGTTGTTCATATAAAGATAAGAAAACCTAGGTCTAACTCGTTTCTCTTTTCTCATATGACGAAAAATCATTTATCCGTTTGTTTCTCTTTTCTCTCCTCTCATACAAAATCAATTATACTTTTTGCTGTTTTTTCACCAATTCTACCTAGTTTTACCTTCAAATTCTCTTTAAAACCATGTCAGATAGCTCGTTTTGACCGCCGCCACATATGTTAAACGACTTAAGATGTGTGGTTTGAATGTTTTTTTTTTCGCATTTCTCGTTTATGTCTTATATTTATAGTTGGCCTAATTATTTGGCTGATACAATTATGAAACGATGAAAATACTTCTTTATAAAATCCTAATAAGAACCAAAACGTCTGAAACTGAATTTTCAGGTCTATTCCGCAATTTTGTTTTTACAACAAACCGAAGCGAATTTTGTACTTTTAAATCGAAGACTTCAATATGATTTCTATTTGGCGAAACGTGTAACATCCCCAATTCAATAATTGGTAATTAGGCCATTCTGTATTGTTAAAAGAAGACAAAGCCAATTTAAGCCGAATTATTTAACACACTAAAACGACAAAAGGGTTTTGTTTTGCTTATATGTGTTCATGCATTCTCATATATCGCCGTCTTCGCCTTGCCAAAGAGGAGAGAGTTTATGAACCCTAATCCCAAGCAAACTTTCAACGTCGGAGCTCACCACCATGTATTTTTTGATATTTCACTATTATTGATGTGTTCGTCGTCGTGTTGTTGTCGATCGATTGTGTTGAGTTGTGTTGTTGCGCGTGGTGACTTCGGATTTGTGATAAGGAGAAGAAGAAGAATAAGAAGAAGCGTGAGGTGAGGAGAGAGATCGAGACGTCACGAAGTTGGTGGAATCCGGTGGTAGATCTGATTGGTCATGGCGTGGCTGTGGCAGGCTTCGGTGGTGGCGGAGGAGCAAAGGTGGAGAAGAGAAGAAAAATAAAGAGGAAGAAAGAAATAAAAACAGTGTGGAGGCTCGTCAAAGTCGGAGCTAACGTCGGTCTTTCAACCCAAGATTCCACAGCTACCAACGGATCATGAATAGGAGTTAAACTGTAAGAGTTATGAAGTTAAAATAATAAAATTTACATTTTCTAAATAACTATTTTAACTTTTTTAGATCTTTGATTTCTATAGGTGTTTTTCCTTTGGTCAAATGGCTATGAGTGGGGTCTAGCTAGGTTTATATGTCTCTTCTTCTTTATATTTCACTTGCATCAGCTATGAGCTAACAGGGCCGTGCCTAGAGTTTCGGTGGCCTAAGGCAAAAAAAAAAAAAAAAAAAAAAAACGAGATGGTTTATACATTTTTATAAAAAAACCAAGTTTTCACCTTTTTTACTTCATATAAGAGGATCATATACTAAGTATTCCTTATAGTAGAAAGGGTGTTTTATGTGAAAACAACATCTTTCTTAGAAATTATTAAATTTTTATTGTATTGATCTGAAATAGTTTGTTTATATTTTCGGGTATTTTAATATATAATTTTACGTTTATAATAAATTATCAATTATGAAAAATCAACAAATTTTAAACATTTTAGCGTTACTTAGTTGAACTGGTTGAACTAATTATATTAAATATTACCACAAAAACCAAAAATAGACATTTGAACTAGTTTAACTATTTAAATTAAAAGGTAGCACGAAAAAACACATACATGTTCTTAATCTAATCTAATAAGTTGAACCAAGTTGAACTAGTTGAATAATTCATACAAATCCGAGAAATACAAATCCAAAACACACAAATTAAATTCTCTCATATGCAACCAATTCTCCAAGTTTATCCCCAAGCGTAGCCTTGTTCTTCGTCCTCTTGCGGCGCTTTTCTCCGGTTGATGGAAACCACGTTCCTTGATTTTTTCCACTTTTTAGTGTGTAATCCGGTGGTTTAGCGATCTTGTCCTTATGCGAGACCACATATATTGTTCTGTAATATGAAAATGCCCAAATTATGTGTCCAACTACTAATTAATAATTTATATTATAGTCCAACTGTAAATATGAAACAAATTGTCAAAGTCCAACTATGAATATGAGAGTACAACTGGACAACTATAAGTATATCCAGCCGCCAAATATAAAATTGTATTTTAGCCGGGCCCATAACTGTGCACTTTACCACACATTAGATGGTTTTCAAACATTTTGAATTGTAGACATTAAATAATTTTTATTTTTATTTTATTTTCTTTTTTCTCAATTTACCCAATTGGACCGAATAATTAAACCTCAGTTGTACCTAATAATTACAGCTATACCAAAATACCACCAAAGTACATAAATAAAAGACCCAATTTACCATACATAAACAAAGATTTGATTTCAATTTCTCCGGCGTATGCTACCAAAACATGACTTGGTTTTAAAAACTTCCTACTGTCAAAATAATACAACAACTTGTTTTTTCTTTCAGGATAAGTAATACAACAACTTGTTTTTTCTTTGGAAACTTCCTTGAGATCCTTGTTGGCAAAATTGTTCCTCTTGAACCATACTCAACATGACTTGCCCTTGTCACCAACCAAGGAGCATGGATGAGACACCAATGAGACGACCAAAACCCTTGGAGAGAACCAACCTAAGCGTACCAAATACATATGTTCCTTTCAAGAAGCATATCAACCTAACCAAGAGGAACAGAGCCGGCCCTGACCTAAAGCAAGTAAAGCCCTTGCTTTAGGCATCAAACAATATATCTATTATTAAAGGGATTCAATTTTCGTAAATGTACCTTAGCCTAGTGGTTAATTCCGTTCGGTAAGCTTGTGAGGTCACAGGTTCGATTCTCAAGCATGAAATTTTGCGATTTTTTTTTTAAATGGGCTTAATTTTTTTTTTTTGCTTTAGGCATTAAAATCTATTGGGCCGGCCCGGAAGAGGAATTAAGCTACAAATCCACCTATACCAGAAACTTAACTCATCAAGGAATCATGTAGAAGTGGAATTGGTTCAAAAGCTTTCCACATGATGAAGATATTCAAGCTACAAGTCAGTAGACTTCCAATGAACCCGATGGAGACCAACATCTACTTATTGGAGGATTACGACCAGACCAGAAGGAGTTAAGCTACAAAGACAATTTTTCTACAATCTTGACTCAACAGGGACTCATGGCGAATTGGATTCAAGTCAATACCAATTTTGGTTTGGGAGATATTAATTTTCTAAACCAATGTATTCTACGCTTGCTTTATTTGGTAGCTCACGGGCTTAATCACTTGCAAACCAGAATTTGGCGACCAGGAGGGTATCTACTACAACTAGAGAATCCTAAGAGAAACTCAAGCTTCATCCTAGCTATTGGATCAGGTGGATTAAATCTCCGTTTATCCTGCCACCAAAGAATATTCACGATCACGAAAAGTACGAGGCAATCTTAAATTTGCAGTAAGAATGTCTAGACAAACCTCTTATCCATGTATTGATTAAGCTGGTCCTGCAAATTGTTAAAACTAGAGACGGCTAGGTATTTAGAATGTTTGTGTTATTCATCTCAAATGATTACATCAAGTATTTATACAAATAGATACTAGGTTAACGAGACTTGGGGTCCAAGACATCTAACTTCCTAATCTTTAGGAGAGAATATCTTTCCATATCAACAATATAGAAATATAACATATGTGTATCTCAATACTCCCACTCACGTTGGAGCATGAAGATCACAAATGCCCAACTTGGATGACAAATACTCAAACTGAGCTCGTCCTAACGCCTTGGTAAGCATATCCGCTATTTGTTCCTCCGTACGAACATGAACCATTGTAAGCGTACCATCTTGAACGGCGTCCCTGACCTTATGACAATCTGATTCAACGTGTTTAGTGCGTTCATGGAACACTAGGTTAGAGGATATGTGGATAGCAGCTTGACTATCACAAAACAATCTAGTAGAAGTGACTTGTGGAGATCCCAAATCCGCGAGAAGTTGACGAAGCCATTGAACTTCACACAATGTGTGGCGCATTGCACGATACCGAACCACACGATAAGCAGCCTCTAAATGATCAACATCCGAACTTAACAAAATTCCTTGACCAGGAGATCCTTTCAAATACCGAACCACAAGATAAGCAGCCTCTAAATGATCAACCCTTGGTGTTTGCATAAACTGCGAAAGAAGATGAACAGAATAACACAAGTCTGGTCGGGTGGTGAGAAGATAAATAAGACGTCCAACTAGTCACCGATAGACCTCCGGTTTAGGAAGAAAATCACTCTTGTTCAAGCTCAAATTATGGTTCTGCTCAATCGGTGTGTTGGCTGGTCGAGACCCGAGAAGACCCGCCTCGGAGATAATATCAAGTACATATTTTCGCTGAGATAAATATATTCCTTCATCACTTCTTGCAATTTCAATGCCAAGAAAATATTTCGCCTTACCCAAATCTTTCATATGAAAACATCGTCCCAAGTAGTCTTTGAAACTTTGAATCATACGTGAATGATTCCCACACACGAGTAAATCATCAACATAGATAAGAACCCGAATCTCAACTTCACCGCGGGAGTACGCAAATAGTGAATAATCGGCATAGGACTGAACAAAACCAAACTGCTTTAAAGCCGTACTAAGGTTTGCAAACCAACAACGAGGGGCTTGTTTAAGGCCATACAACGACTTGTGTAAGCGACAAACTTTATTCGGAGCGGTATGACGAAAACCAACGGGCAGTTTCATGTAAACTTCTTCTTCTAAATCACCATGCAAAAATGCATTATGGACATCCATTTGATGCGCCTCCCAGCCCTTACCAGCAACAATACGCAACAAACCACGAACAGTAGTCATCTTGACTACGGGAGCAAACGTCTCATTGTAATCTTCACCTTCCACTTGACGATTACCACAAGCGACTAACCGCGCTTTGTAACGTTCCAAAGACCCATCAGCGTTATATTTGATTTTGTAAACCCATTTATTGTCAATAGCCTCTTTTCCAGGAGGTAAATCAACAATACTCCAAGTGTGATTCTCTTCCATAGCTCCAATCTCCGAACCCATTGCATTATTCCAACATGGATCTTGAATAGCTTGCTTATAGGAGGTAGGTTCAACACCGTCCATGACAGCGGCTAAGAATACTCTATGAGCAGGAGAAAATATATCATCAGAGATATAACTCGTGAGAGGGTATGGAGTGTGTGTACCTTGGGCCGTAGACGAGGAATCTATGTTGAAGTCGGTAGGAGCGTGATGGGTTTCTTTTACACAACGAGTGCTGTACGTATAGTAATCTTTCAACTTGACGGATGGAAATTTAGAACGCTTTCCTTGACCTAATTCTTCCTCCACCACAGCCGTGTCAATATTTGAGTCAACAACCGGAGACGCCGGAGTGGGAGAAGAAGTAGTCGCCTCTTTAGGAGAATCTTCAAAAATACTAGTAGTCGTGTTCTCTGTAGAAGAAGGATCCGTGACAACATGACCAGACTCATTGTTGACTATCACCGGCTCACTCGGGGACAAATAACTAGGCAATGTAGTAATAGGTTCATTGCTGGAAAGTCGGCTATTTCATACCCAACCTATACATTAGTGTTCAATTCATACATGAAAGTTTACTATGTGCCAATACATACCTAATCTTTTAAAATTTTCAAATTTTATACTCAAACTTATCAAATTGTGCGAAATCACACAACTTTTGTCTTTATTGCTGACGTGGATGCCACCTCGTTGATGACGTTGATGATGTGATTGCCACGTCTTTCATGACGTTATTGCCACGTCATCACCATTTTAAACAAAAATAAAAATTAATTTTTTTTCTCTTCTCATGTTTTTTAATTTGTCCATCACTATCATCCAACGGAATTGTGAAAAAAATTATATATCTAATGTAAGAATTTAAAATCTTCTTTACAAGACTTATAACTAATATTTTAACCGAAACTAATATTTAAACCGAGTTTCTAAACTCAAAATTCGCAATTCTTTTTCTAAAAATCTTCAAATTGCTTTCAATGAAAAATATAAACCCTACAATAATCTTATATATTAATCTTTGAAGAAATTGTTTACATTTATTGTCATTTGATAATTGTCTTTTAGGAACAAAATATTTTTTATATAAATTAATTATCATTGTCAATTAGGGTTGTTTGGATATATATATATAAGTTAAGATACAAAGACAATATTACCATTTACCAGTAATGAGAAATTGTATTTTGTTCTTAAAATACAATTTATTCTAATAGTAATATATGTAATTAAGTTCTCTTTTTTTGTTATCAACTTATGTCTTTTGATTACTATAGAAGATATATTGTAAGGGTTTATGTTTACTACTAAAAGTGATTTGAAGATTTTTAGAAGAATTGTAAATTTGGAGTTTATAAACTCGGTTTAAATATTAGTTTTGGTTGAAATATTAGTTATCAGTCTCGAAAAGAAGATTTTAAATTCTTACATCAAATATATAATTTTTTTCACAGTTTCGTTGGATGATATTGATGGAAAAAAATGTAAAGAGAAAAAAAAATTAATTTTTATTTTTGTTTAATATGATGATGACGTGGCAACGACGTCATGAAGGATGTGGCAACCACGTCATCAACGTCCTCAACGACGTGGCATCCACGTCAGCAACAGAGACAAGAGATGTGTGATTTCGCACAATTTGATAAGTTTGGGTATGAAATTTGAAAATTTTAAAAGATTGGGTATGTATTGGCACATAGTAAACTTTCATGTATGAATTGAACACTACTGTATAGGTTGGGTATGACATGGCCGACTTTCCGTTCATTGCTCCCCCTTTCTCCATTAGTAGGTACAATGTCAAGTATCCAATCTTCATCAACATTGTCAACAAAATGAGACTCACAGGAAAGGTCCAAGACATCTAACTTCCTAATCCTTAGGAGAGAATATCTTTCCATATCAACAATATAGAAATATAACATATGTGTATCTCAATACAAATCGAAAGGGAATGCTTCCAGTGCTACAGATATTTGACGCTCGCTCTCAACGCATCTCTTCCTCAAGTTTCTAACGATTTCGAGTTCAAGCTCTTTGTCGTCTTTGGTAGGCACTTGCCCCGCCTCACCGAGGTACACAGCTCTGGCATTCATCAGCTTCTCCCACCTACTTCTTATCTTTTCAGATAGCCATCGGTTCACCAATGGCCGTCGCGTCAGAGATTCTCGAAGTTATAGTCTCTTCCTTATTCACGGATGTAAGCGGCGGCGGCGGTGTTGTGGTCATAGGAAGAGCTGCTGATTCCTCAGGCGGAGATAATGTAGCAGACGATTCGGAGGCTTAAGAGACAGACAGTTTGAGAAACAAGGAAACATGGAGGCGCGAGGAGAAAAGCGTGGCGAGAGAAAGCGGTTCAGGATGGATAATCCGTTTTATTGGATTTGGGTAGGATTATTTTGGTTGGATATGTAGTTTCCAATTTTCTTAAAGGTTTTTTGGACATTTCTATCACTTTTGATTTTAAGAAAAATGGTAAATAAAATTACAAAATAGAGAGTGGCATTCTAGCTTTTTATTTCGGAGAAAGTGGCTTTCTAGCCAATTTTTCTAATTATGGCCCTACGTAATTTTTTTAATGTCACATAGATAACGGACGTCATGTTTAACTTCACTTTACTAACGTCGGTTTTCAGCTATTTAACAACGCTTTTAATTTGAGTTTACAACAGACGTGTAGTGCAATTATTTTTTAATTCTATTGGTACGATTTTTTTTCTTTACAACAATTCTATCTATATATAACCGCTTCATCTAGCACGAAAAATTCGTACAGAATCGCTTCATATCACATTTGTAAACAACATTCCACAGGAATAGATCTTTTGAGCTCTAATTAATTTCGGATGACAAAAAAAAAAATTCTATCTATACCAATTATTAATTAAATGTAAATAAATCTGACTAAAATTTATAAAATTGATCTTATTAAATTTTAATTATACAAATATAACATATTTATATACCAGCATAAGTAGATTTGTACCGCGGGATGATTTATTTTTAAAGTTAGTATAAAAATATTTTGAAATTATATCTTCTTATAAAATATTTATTTATATTATAGTTTACAATTGTTATTAAATAACGGTATACCACGAGTCCACGAGACAATTGTTAATAAACTGAATGTTAATGATATTTATAAATATTGATTCAAATTCGTCCGCCATATAAACCCGTTCCGAAATATAACCCGTTCCATAATTTCTTAACCCGTCCTATGATTTGTTTTTATTTTAAAATTTAATGATTATTTATTATATATATAAGTTTACAAATCATATCATTCTCTAAGACATTTATATTTAAATAAACTGAAGATTTAATCTGTATTAAAGCGGCATGTTAATGATATTTAAAAATTTTATAAATATTGATTCAAACTCATCCACCATAGAACTTCATTCTGAAATATAACCCGTCATGTAACTTCTTAACTCGTCCCGTGATTTGTTTTCTAAAAGTAGTAATTTTTAAAATTTAACGATTATTTATTATATATAAGAGTTTGCAAATTGCATCATTTTCTAAGATATTTATATTTTATAGTTTACAATTGTTATTAAGTAACATTATACCACGGGACAATTTTTGGTTTTATACAATCTTTTCTAAATAAGACTCATTTAATATATCTAATATTGGTGGTATTAAAAAAAAAATTAAGGATTTAATCCGTATTGAAGCAGATGATTAATAATATTTTAATCTTTTTATTATTGTTGATTCAAAAACCCGTCCCGCCAAACTCGTCCCGCCAAACTCATCCCGCCAAAAAACTCATTTATTTTATTATTGTTGATCTTATTTATGATATGATATCATTGTCTAAATATTTTAATCGATGTAGAACATTGAACAAACATTTTCGTCAATTGGATAATATATGTCTGTTTCTAAAATTTCGAATCACAATATATGCAGAAAAAAATTGATTTTTATTTTATTTTATGTATTATATGATGACCCAAAACAGTGAAAAACAAATCAAACAAAGATGATAGGAGAATCATAATTCTAAATCTTAATCAAATCTTCTAAATATATAAATTATTAAATATGGAATATCCGGTGTATAAATTGGGTTAAATATAACCCGACCCAACAAATTTTTTATGACCAAAATTTGTAAACGGGTCGGGTATCCAAATAACCCGGGAGCATTTTTACCCACCCGTCACCAAAATAACTGCAAAATACTAGTATAGACTGTGTCAAAAATAAAAATATATATCTTATTTACAATACACAACACTTATAGAAAATCAGTCTGCAGCTTTTGAATGATTTGCCTGAAATCAGAAAAATAGCAAAAATATTTTTAACAAAAAAAAAATAGCAAAATATTTTAAAAAAAAAATACATTTCCTCCAATATAGAAATCATTCATAACCTGATCAGTTGATATTGCACTCTTGCACCAGAACCAACAAGTTCCTCCAATATTGCATACCTGAAATTAAAGCTCAGCCTTCTCATTTCAACATTATGTAACTCCAATAGAGATAAAACAAGAGCCTTAAAATGACAGTACCAAACCACGGAAGAATCTAGAAAAAGAGCAATTTGAGATGAAAAGACAAACTTAATTTTCATGGTTCCACGGTTAAATGAACAGTTATCTATCAATTTTTGTGTGTTACACTTAGTTACTAAAACCAAATAGAGAAACTGAGACTACTCAGAAAGTTGCAGTCTATAAATAAAAATCATAGTCTAATGCAAACAGTCCTTTATAAGAAACATATAGTTCAATGATTGTTCAGAACAAAGATCAGTTTTGTATTAAAACATGCCCGAACACAACATTAACCAAAGCATGTAGATCCTCCAACGATTCAATGAGTAAATTTACCTTCAGTAGAGATTGGGGAAGAATGAACTGCTTCTCTAGGCATTAGCTCGATTGTTCAATCTTCTTTCACTATGTTTGCAGCCAAATGTAAAATCAATGTTGCTAAAAGAAGATTGCTATGTACTCTCCATTGATAAACAAAGATACAATAAACAAAACAGAATTGGTGATCAGAGAACTAACCAAGAACTTCAAAAGTGGAACTCAGATGAAACAACTCCACTGTTAGGCCTAACGCAATTTTGTTTTTCGGAGTTCATGGTCGTAACCTAAAACACAAGCGAGTTCAGTCGGTTATAAACCTAAAAATTATCTTAACTTTTGATCTTAACTTTTAACGTTATTTTTCAGTCGGTTATAGAAACGATGCTAATTCCCTTCCAATTTTACTTTTCCACGTCGGGTAACAAAACGACTTGAAAAATAACGCCTCTTAGGGCCTGACTGGTTTAAACGCAGCGGTTGCGGTTGCGGTTGCGGGAGTTTGCGGAAGCGGGCAGTTGCGGTTTCAAGCGTTACCAAGCATTTTGAACGACTGATTTAGCGTTTGAAAATAGATGCGTTTGCGGAAGTTTTATGACTGGTAAACCAGCGGATGCGGTAGCAGTTAAATAAAAAATGACTAAAAAAATAAAAAATATTATAAAAAAAAGAAATAAAAACACCAATATATTATTATGATAATATTAGAAAAATTGAACATGCTTAATAATTAAAACCATAAATAAAGTACTAAATAATTATTCAAAAATAAAGAAATTTTTAAATAAGATAGTACTTTATGCTGAGTTAACACCAAAAATTGTATCAAGTAATGGGACAAACTGTAAATAACGTTGAATTCAATAAAAAAACAAGTAATTTTCTATTCGAGAAAACAAATCGAAACATATATTCAATCAAAAAGAAAAGCAATATATAATGAAAAGAAAAAAATATTCAAATTGATTTTCATCAGTTTGGGTGGAAGATATTGAGAAAATAAGGTTTTAGAATATTGACCAGAGTTTCTGATGAGAACGTGATACAAAGATGAAAGATATATATAAGATTAATATATTTTATAATAACTATTAGTAAACGTTTGATTTTTTTTTTTTTAAAATCCAACCGCTACCGCCCGCAACCGCAAACGCTTGCGGGAATGAGCTTTTGAAATTCAGCGATTTCGAGCGGTTTGAAGCGGTACGGAACGGTTTCTATGATTGGTACCAACCGCTAACAACCGCAACCGACCGCTAGCAACTGCTAGGAGGGTGCTAGCGGGAGAACCAATCAAGCCCTTAGCATTTTTTTTGTAGTGAATTTAATACACTATCGTACATGAAACCAATAATATTCTAGTTATTATTCTTTATGGATATTCTAGCATGTTTTGTATTATTCTTTATAGATACCAATGTTTGTTAATAGATTTTTTTGATATACTTTAATTTTTTTATTTAATTAGTGTTTACTATATATATCACAAAATCCCAAAAAAAATAATTCTTAGTTACACTTACTTCTCCTATATAATATTTGAGAGATCATTTCGCTTCTCAAACCAAAAAAAACAACGATCGTCTCGCAAAAAAAACTTGAAGAAAATTCAGAATCATCCTTCGTAAGTTTCTCTAGTTTATTTCTATACAATTTTTGCACTCCTCATGTTAAAGCTTTTTTCATAACCATTA
Organism: Arabidopsis lyrata subsp. lyrata; assembly: GCF_000004255.2. Taxonomy (NCBI): domain Eukaryota; kingdom Viridiplantae; phylum Streptophyta; class Magnoliopsida; order Brassicales; family Brassicaceae; genus Arabidopsis; species Arabidopsis lyrata. Next base: position 17,974,405 of record NW_003302550.1, on the reverse strand, counting down.
CCTTCTGCATAAATAAACATAAATCTTCATAAAAAATGTGAAAGACATAAGAGCCTAAAAACGAGTACTGATCTTCTTCACCTTTCTTTGTTTGCTGTCGTGGGAAAATCAGAAAATTCTTTGTTTAATTCAATTTGAAGAAAAATTCATATCATCCTTCGTAAGTTTCTCTAGTTTATTTTTATACAATTTTTTGCACTCCTCATGTCAAAGCTTTTTGTCATAACTCATAACTAATACCTTCTGCATAACTAAAACATAAATTTCATAAAAACTTATCTTTGTAAAGTGAAAAACGAGTACTGATCTTCACCTTTGTTTGTTTGACGTCGTCGGAAAATTAGAATTTTTTAAAAAAAAATCTATGAAAATTCTATTCTATTCTATTAAAATGTTGCAAAATATATTCGGTAGAATTATAAAGAAAGAATTAAATCCTTTAAAATCTTTAACAAATCTGTATCTTGTTTGCGAGAATTTTGATTTTGATTTTGATTTGTCTTTTTTTTTTTTCAGGTAGTTTACGTGTATCAAGGACTTTTACTGTGGTCTAGGTATTTCTTTAATTCTATTCAATCCAATTCTATTAAATTCTTTGGTTTAATTTATCACTCTTAGATTTTTTTTTTTACAAAATAAAAATCATTAAACTATGGCATTATCTATACTATTGATTGATAATCACTACATAATAAAAATCTTTAATTTGTAGAATATTTTGCCATTGGTTTTTTAAAATTTGAAGAAAGATTAAAAGATTTAACATTTTAATTAGAATTTAAATTATATAAAATTTGAAATATCTTTTTTAAAAACGGATAGTTTAGATTTTAAAACATTTCCCTAATAAAACAATTCTAATTAATTCTGATTAGCATACATGAAAGAAAAAACGATTTTAAAATTTGATTTTCCAAATATGAAAAAACATTTAGTATATTTTTCATATATAATCTAAATTAAATACTTCCATCCTATAAAATATAGCATATTCAACAAATAATTTTTGGATTTTACATTTATAAATATCTAGAAAATATTTCCAGTATAATTAAAACTATATCCTGACCCGCATGTATGTGCGGGATTTCAAATTTTAAGAAAATGTGTTGTAATAAAATTTTTGTAAATATAAAATATTTTGTTGTTTTGGTGATATATATTGTTGTATATATATTATAATATACGCAGAAAACCGTAGAATGCAATTTATATTGTTTATGACACAATAGTTAATGTTGTGAACCATACGTCAAATTTCGGAGTTTGAAATTGAAGAGTAAATTAGAAAAAAAAAATATTATTAGATTAGAATATAATATAGGTTAGATTGATGTAAACAAATATTTATTTTATATATTATTTATAAACCAATCTTAGATTAATTGTGAGATAATCAAAGACGTGGATGTATGCATAATATTTATAGGAAATAGATTGTACATGAAATTAGATTTTTATTTGTGGATGATGACGAAAAATACTAATCTTAATTGCATATTTTAAATTTATGATGACCAAAATATTAAAAAAAAACTTAAATTTCCTATGATCCTTATGCATGCAAATATGGTGATTATGATTGTTCAAATACAAGTAATGAGCTGTTAACAAAATTCTATTAATGTTTGTTTCCAGAAAGAAACTATTCAAGTTTAATAGAAAAAAAAGAATATTGGTGTGAATGAATATTTTCTCATTTTGAAGTATTTGCTTTGAAAATTTAAACATTGGTATTTAAATTATATTTTAATATTTTTTGAAAAAAATAAAATAATTGAATTTAGAAGAATATAAGCTTGTAACAATTTGAGACGAAATAAAATAATTTACTTGATTTGATATATTAATTTATTTGGCTCTAAATAAAATAATTTGGAGATATAGTAACTATTATAATATGTTTTAAAATATATATTTTTATGTAATTGAAATTAATTTTAGTGATATATATTTAAAATAATGAACACTACCCATTTCTAAAAAATATATTTCAGAATTTATATCATTTAAATTCTAATTCAAATGTAAAATATTTTAATCTATACTGAAAATATTATCTAGATATTTAGAACCTAAAATCCAAAATTATTTGTTGAATAGGTTATATTTTAAAGGATGAAACTATTTAGTATAGATTATATATGAAAAATATACTAAATATTTTTTCATATTTGGAAAATAAAATACTAAAATCGTTTTATCATGTATACTACTAATCAGAATTAATTATCATAGTTTTGTTAAGGAAATGTATTAAAATCTAAATTAAATGATAATTTGTTACAATAAATTAGATTTATTAGAAATATCTAATAATATATTACCAAAATAAATAAGTTTATATTTATAAAATTTCGAATTAATAACTTGATTTATTTTTTATAATTTTTTGACAGCAAATAACTTGATTTATTATGGAATCTTTAAACTATTTCCAAAAATATTGGGTAGTTATTATTTTATTGATTTATTTTCTATTATTTAAAAAATGTTTTTTTTTTATTTCTTGAAATTTATAAAAATCAATGGCATTCTATGTAATAATCTAAAACTTAAAGGTTTTTTATTATTTAGTGATTCCCAATTAATAGTATAGATATTTTACATTTTAATTATAATTTAAATGATATAAATATTGAAATATCGTTTTTTAAAAAAGCTATGATAATAGCTACTATATCTCCAAATTATTTTATTTAGAGCTAAATAAATTAATATATATCATATCAAATAAATTATTTTATTTCGTATCAAATTGTTACACACTTTTGGAATATACATTCTTCTAAAGTCGATTATTTTCTTTTTCATCAAAACATTAAAATATAATTTAAGTACCAATGTTTAAAATTTTCAATGCAAATATTTCAAAATGAGAAAATATTATTCACACCAATATTCTTTTTTTTAAAAAAATTTGAATAGGTTCTTTTTTGGAAAAAAAAATTAATAAGATTTTTTTAACAGCTCATTAATTGTATTTGAATAACCATAATTACCATATATGAAAAATATCATAAGTATAAGTTTAATGGGGAAATATCAAAATCGTTGAGATCATAGAAAATTTTAGTTTTTTTTTTTGTCGTCTAGATTTATTATTAATTGCAAATTATGAGAACTGTTACATAGACAATTTTACAACTGACAATTTTTTCTGACCCTTACTAGATTCACGACAGACTACACTTCCTTCTTCGTGATCTTGATGCCTCCATTAATCTGCAAATTTGTTAATAAATCGCAATATCTGGGACTCGAACCCCAGACCTCTTGGTGTAGAAGCATTAATCAACCCTTGGTCAACCAATGGGCCAAGGGGGCTTCCACAGAAAATTTTAGTTTTTTTTTAATATTTTCGTCACCATAAATTTAAAACAATTAAGATTACTTTTTTTTGGTAAAGATTGAATCCACAAATTAAAACCTAATTTTGTGTACAAATATATTTCCTATAGTTTCGTGTATATAAATATTATGGTTATATGCATACGTCCAAAATGTCTAATTTAAATTACAAGCTATTAAAAGATTTACACATTAATTAAAATTAATTCAAAATGATTATCTAAAATTTATTCACATTAAACCCTCTCTTCTTCTTTTTAAGATTTTGATAAGATTTGTTTTTAAAAATTATGGAGCAAGTTTATCAAATAAATTTAAAATATCTATATTTAATATATTTGTCTCATATTAGAAATGCAATCTCTTATGTGACATGAATCGGGGAACGGGTATAGGATATAATGGAACATGGCGAAACCAAACATAATTACGTCCACTTCTAAATATTTGTATTTGTTTAATCATTTTTAACGGTTTTATATACGGTTGATTGATCACAAGTTTAATAAAAATCTAACTAACCATTACTCCATTTTAATTTGATCCCGGTCCGACTGCTAAGTTGTTACGAATTTTTAATACTGCTGAAACCATTATTATTTTAAATATTCAAATATTAATAAGCTAGATTAAAACTAACCTGAAAATTAAACTAAATACCCAACTGATATGAGTTTTGGTTATAAATACTATATAAAATATAAAATATATTTGTTTAATTCAATCTAACTTATATTATGTTTCAAACTAAGATTTTTTCTAATCTATTCTTTAGTTTCAAACTCCAAAATTTGAAATATGGTGCACAACATTAGCTATTGTGTCATAAACAACATAAAATAACATTCTACACTTTTTCGGGTACATTATAATTTATATACTAGATTATATATCACCAAAACAACAAAATAATCTATATTTACTAAAAATTTATTACAACACATTTCTTAAAACATAAAATCCTGCATGTACGTGCGGGTCATGATCTAGTTCTATCTTAATTTATCACTCTTACGATAGTTTTTTTTTATCCAAAAGACTATGTGATTGTGCTCTCATCATCTCCATGTGCATATACAAACTCTAATAATCAAATCTTCTATTATTTTTTCCGGATCTAACTACTTGTTGGTGAATACTTCATCTCTCTTTTTTTTTTTTTTGATCAAACTTCATCTCTCTTTATATTTACTTTCTAAACATATACTAATTAATTTTTATATTTCTTCGCAAATATTATCAAAAGTTTCAACTTAAAAACTGATTTGTTCGATTGATCGTGTATGTGGCATGAAAGAAACCATGGCATATTCTTTTTGTGTTATATTTTAAATCGTAATTTTTTCAGTATATGTCTCGAATCCCCAATTTGTTGGATAGTTTGTTGATAGATTTTATTTCCTACAAACAAAAAAAATATTTCTAGTTCAAATCCTTATCAAACTAGAATCGGTATTTTTTTTTGTTACAACAACTTTCTCTATGTTATAATACATCATATTGGACTTATAACCGGGCTCAATAAGCCCATCAGGGTTATTCATTATGTACTCTAAAACCCTAGGTTTATATGCCTATATATATGTATCGTTATTCATAGAATGGAATAAGATAACAATAAGTTTCACAACACGTTATCAACACGAGTTTGCTCTTAACAACCCTAACCCTAAAAATCGCAAAATACTGTTCACACCGACACTGTTCATCGACACTGTTCGCCGATACTGTTCATCGATACTGTTCATCGACACTGTTCATCGGTACTGTTTATCGATACTGTTCATCGACACTGTTCGCCGATACTGTTCACGCCGACACTGTTCATCGACACTGTTCATCGGTACTGTTCATCGACAGCGTGAGTTACCGAGGTCTTAAGCTCCCGGTTCAATCCGTTCAACCCCAATTGGTGAAAGGTAAAAACAAAACCTTAAAAGCTTAAAGATCAAAAACCTTGTATTACTTAAACCTAACACTCAAAATCGAAAACACTAAGCCATGGCCGAAATCTTAAAACCTAAATCAAATCAAATCCAAAACCGCAATTTTCGTGTATCCCCTAAACCGAAAATCATTCTCGGTTAACTCCTAAACCCGAATATCAATTCGATTCATCGGTTAAACCGATTATCAAACCGGTTCCAAAAATAATAACCGGATCTCAATCTGGGTAAACCGGTTCAAACTGGTTATTCTAAACCGGAAATCAATTCGGCCCAAACCGGAATCTAATATTCCGGTCCAACTTTAAACCATTAAACCGAACTTATGTTCCGTATCCTTAAAATTTAGAAGGTTTTCTCAAATAGAATTTTCCTCATTTAGAAAGTTTCCTCAAATAGAAATTTTCCTCATTTAGAAAGTTTTCCTCAAATAGAAACTTTTCTCATTTAGAAAGCTTCCCTCAAATAGAAACTTTCCTCATTTAGAAGGTTTCCTCAAATAGAAACTTTCCTCATTTAGAAAGTTTTTCTCAAATAGAAACTTTCCTCATTTAGAAAGTTTTTCTCAAATAGAAACTTTCCTCATTTAGAAGGTTTCCTAAAATAGAAACTTTCCTCATTTACAAGGTTTCCTAAAATAGAAACTTTCCTCAAATAGCAAATGACCCGGAATGAAAACTTTCCTCATTTAGAAAGTTTCCCAAATTAGAAACTTTCCTCAAATATAAAGTTTCCTCAAATAGAAAATTTAATTATTTTCATATAACTATCCTTTTAACAAACCCCTAATGAAATCAATTTCATGTTTCAGATGTCAAACATTCAGAAAGTCGAGTTCGAGGCCCTCAAGGTCTCCGGTGAAAACTATCTCGAATGGGCCCTGGACACCAGGATTTTCCTCAACTCAAAGGGACTGGGTGAGTGTATCAAAGCGGATAACACCGCATCTGATAAAGACCGGTCCCAGGCGATATTTCATATCCGCCATCATTTGGCCGCAAGCCTCAAACAGCAATATCTCACTCTTGAGAACCCACTCGAACTTTGGGTGGCCCTGAAAAAACGGTATGATCACCAGAAAACGGTGCTCTTGCCACAAGCCAAGTTTGACTGGAAGGAACTCCGGTTCCAAGATTACAAATCTGTGGATGACTACAACTCCGAACTCTTTCGGATAGTTTCAATCATGAAACTATGTGGTGAAGAGGTGTCTGATAATGATCTCCTCGAGAAAACATTATCCACCTTCCATACCCAAAATATTGTGCTTCAGCAACAATATTGTGCAATGAAACATACATTGTACGAAGATTTGTTATCCTGTTTGCTCTTGGCCGAGAAAAACAATGACCTGTTAATGAGGAACAGTGCCCAGCCCCCGGGATCGGCTCCAGTACCAGATTCCCGCAAAGAATCCTACAATGTCCAGCGAGACAGATCCTCAGATCGTGGCCATGGACATGGGAATGGACGTGGGAATGGACGTGGAAAGCGTGGACGCGGAAACGGACGTGGCAACCGACATAACCTCAGTTATGGTTCCGGTAAAGGCCGTGGTATCTCTAAACCAAACCGCCCTGCCCACCCAACCAATCAGTCTGCCTGTACCAGATGCAGAATGTTCAATCACTGGACAAAGAACTGTCGTACTCCCAAGTTACATTGCGATTTGTATCAGAAACATGGGAAAGCACCTGCTGAAGCTAACATGGCCCAGCAAGTTGATGCTAACGACACCACCACCGAGCCGACCGATCTCATGGACTACGAGACCTCAGATCTCCTCGATTGATTCTATCGTCTGAACACTTGCTTATTTTGATTTTGTTTCTTTTCATTTTGGGGATCTGTTTTATTTTCATTTGCTATTTATTTTCAGACATTTTGATATTTTATTAATTTATGAATCTTATGATTTACTCATTTTTAAATCATACCTCTTGTTTAAATTGAAGATATGAACACTCAAAAGGATATCATAGTGGTGGATAGTGGATCCAGCCACACTATCCTCAAAGACAAGAGTTATTTCATAAATTTAACCATGCAAACCGCGAATATTAGCAAAATAGCGGGTAGCTCGAACTTAATAGAAGGCCACGGCCAGGCCTATGTGTTGTTATCAAACGGCACACATCTGGACATTCCAGATGCATTATACTCACCCAGCTCAAAAAGAAACCTTTTAAGTTTTAAAGATATCAGACTTAATGATTTCCACATAGAAACCCAGGGTGAAGGGAATAAAGAATCCCTACTGATCACTAAGATCACACTTGGCCATAAACAAGTCCTCGAGACTATACCCGCTTTATCTACTGGCCTTTACTATGCCAAGGTCAGTATGATTGAGGCTAATAATGCTCTCAAAGCCCGGTTCCAAGACTACACTATTTGGCATGACCGGCTTGGTCATCCCGGTACAACCATGATGCGGAAATTAATCCAAAGTTCTCAAGGACACACCCTTCGAGAAAACCGAGTCTTCCCTCAGCACCTCATGTGCACAGCTTGCTCCCAAGGGAAGTTGATCACTCGGCCTTCACCAGTAAAAGTGTCCAAAGAGACATTGCATTTTCTGGAAAGAATCCAAGGAGATATCTGTGGTCCCATTCACCCACCTTCTGGGACATTCCGGTACTTCATGGTACTAATAGATGCTTCGACCCGTTGGTCGTATGTATGCCTGTTGTCTTCTCGGAACCAAGCTTTTGCTAGGTTGTTGGCTCAAATCATCAGATTACGAGCCCACTTTCCAGACTTCCCACTAAAGACTATACGTCTTGATAATGCTGGTGAATTCACTTCCCAAGCGTTTAATGATTACTGTATGGCCATGGGGGTGACCGTTGAACATCCTGTGGCACATGTCCATACTCAGAATGGACTTGCTGAATCATTCATTAAACGAATCCAATGGATTGCTCGACCATTACTCATGAGGTCGAAACTCCCGGTCTCAGCTTGGGGACATACAGTATTACATGCTGCTGAACTAATACGCATCCGACCATCTAGTGAGCATAGATATTCCCCATCCCAATTATTACAGGGTCATGAGCCAGACATCTCCCATCTCAAAACATTTGGGTGCTCAGTCTATGTACCCATTGCTCCACCACATAGAACCAAAATGGGACCTCAAAGGAGGATGGGAATATATGTTGGTTTTGATTCTCCCACCATCATCAAATATCTCGAGCCGACCACTGGAGACCTATTTAAGGCCAGATATTTGATGAATCGGTATATCCAACATTGGGTGGAGAGAAACAAAAGCTGGTCAAAGAGCTATCATGGAATCAAACATCCTTAAATTGGCAAGATCCTCGGACTCTAGAATGTGATTCGGAGATCCAAAAGATTATACACTATCAAAAGCTAGCTAATCAATTGCCAGATTCCTTTGCTGACCCGAACAAAGTAACCAAATCGTACATACCAGCTTGTAATGCACCAGTACGAATCACTGTTCCAACGGGACAAGTTCAAGTTGCTACAGAGTCTGCATCACGAAATAAACGTGGCAGACCTCTAGGTTCCAAAGACAAGAATCCACGGAAATCAAAGAAAGGTGCAATAGTTGAAACCGGGATTCCCAATATAACAGACATAGCGCGCGCTGAGACTCACTCTAATGAACCACCAGAAGAGGTTCGGGACGCCGAATCTCTAGGTTCTGACGAGATCGATAACGATGAGATCTCTATCAATTACAACATGTCTGGAACCCAATGGAACAGAAAAGAAGTCGACTTAAATGCACTCTTTGCATACAAAGCAGCACTTGATATTGCGAACACGCAAGAGGATCTAGAACCCACGTCTATCACAGAGTGCACTCATAGAACAGACTGGCTAAAATGGAAAGAAGCCATAAACGTGGAGTTAAAGAGTCTCAAACTCAGGAATGTGTTTGGTCCGATCATCTGGACACCATTCAATGTCAAACCAGTGGGCCGTAAATGGGTCTTTGTGCGTAAAAGAAACGAACTCGGTGAAGTCGTTCGTTATAAAGCACGGCTTGTAGCACAAGGATTCTCACAGAGACCCGGAATCGATTATGAGGAGACTTATTCTCCGGTGGTGGATGCAACTACTTTTCGATTCCTCATAAGTCTGGCCATAAGAGAAAATCTAGATTTGTGGTTAATGGATGTTGTCACCGCATATCTCTATGGGCCCCTCGACAATGAAATATACATGAGATTACCAGATGGCATAGAGCTTAAAGATAAGCATGCATCTCGAGATCAATACTGCATCAGGCTGAACAAATCCTTGTATGGACTGAAACAAAGTGGACGTATGTGGTATAACCGGTTAAGCGAATATCTCATCAGAGAAGGCTACAAAAACGATCCCATCAGTCCATGCATTTTCATCAAGAAATACTCAAACAAAGGATTTGTAATCATAGCAGTTTACGTGGATGACCTAAACATCCTTGGAACATCTGGTGAAATCTCCCAAACAGTCGACTGCTTGAAAGCAGAATTCGAAATGAAAGACCTAGGTAAAACTAAATTCTGTTTGGGTTTACAACTTGAGTACGTTAAAGGAGGAATCCTTGTGCATCAAGCGGCTTACATTGAAAAAGTACTCAAGCGATTCAATATGGACCAGGCCCACCCATTGAACAGCCCAATGGTTGTCCGGAGCCTAGGATTGGACAGTGATCCATTTGGTCCCAAGAAGGACGATGAAGAAATTCTCGGTCCAGAAAAGCCATACCTCAGTGCTGTAGGAGCGTTAATGTACTTGGCTAGTCACACTAGACCAGACATTTGTTTTGCCGTGAACCTCCTAGCTCGCTTCAGCTCATGTCCAACTCAGAGGCACTGGAATGGTATCAAACACCTCCTAAGATACCTTCAAGGTACTAAAGACTTAGGACTGTTTTACACTAACCACAACAAGGATGGACTAGTTGGTTTTGCTGATGCAGGTTATCAATCAGATCCGCACAATGCCAAGTCTCAAACTGGTTATGTGTTCACGCATGGAGGAACAGCTATCTCTTGGAGATCGATAAAGCGGACAATCACTACCACTTCATCAAACCATGCAGAACTTTTGGCCATTCACGAAGCCAGCAGAGAATGTGTTTGGCTACGATCCATGACTCAGCACATCCGATCAGATTGTGGTATGAAAGAAGATAAGGAGCCCACGGTTATGTTTGAAGACAACGCGGCTTGCATTGCTCAACTCAAGGAAGGTTATATCAAAGGAGATCGGACGAAGCACATCCTACCGAAATTCTTCTCAACCTCGGATTGGCAGAAGGATGGTACGATCAGCGTTCAACAGGTCCGATCATGCGATAACTCCGCCGACCTTTTCACCAAATCATTGCCCGCTTCAACACTCCGGAAGCTCATCCAACAAATAGGAATGTGTAGACTTGGAGATCTACGGTGATGCTCTAATCAGGGGGAGTAATGCGTGTTGTACTCTTTTTCCTTCACCATGGTTTTTCCCACTGGGTTTTCCTGGTAAGGTTTTAATGAGGCAACATTCCCCAGCGTATTATCGAGATCCCGATTGACCATCAGGTCCGGTTACTCCGTCCAAGGGGGAGTGTTATAATACATCATATTGGACTTATAACCGGGCCCAATAAGCCCATCAGGGTTATTCATTATGTACTCTAAAACCCTAGGTTTATATGCCTATATATATGTATCGTTATTCATGGAATGGAATAAGATAACAATAAGTTTCACAACACTCTATATATATCATTATATTGTAACATTTTTTCCACTTGTTTGGCTTCCAGAGTGAAGAGAACAGAGAAATATCGAGATGGCTAACGGAGAAGAAGGAAGCATCTTGAAAGCTCTTGACGTTGCGAAGACTCAATGGTACCACTTCACGGCTGTTGTAGTCGCCGGTATGGGTTTTTTCACAGACTCGTATGATCTCTTCGTGATATCTCTCATCACGAAGCTACTTGGCCGGATCTACTATCAGGTTCCTGGCTCCTCCTCTCCTGGAAGCCTCCCTGACGGCATCTCTGCCGCCGTGAGCGGTGTAGCCTTCGCCGGAACGTTTCTCGGACAGATTTTCTTCGGATGTCTTGGTGACAAGCTCGGACGTAAGAGAGTCTATGGTTTGACACTCTTGATCATGACCATTTGCTCCATTGGTTCTGGTCTTTCTCTTGGAAACGATCCGAAAACCGTCATGGTAACTCTCTGCTTCTTCCGTTTCTGGCTCGGGTTTGGCATCGGTGGTGATTATCCTCTCTCGGCTACAATCATGTCCGAGTACGCTAACAAACGTACTCGAGGCGCGTTCATAGCAGCTGTTTTTGGTATGCAAGGAGTTGGGATACTTGCCGCAGGAGGGGTTTCTTTACTTGTCTCGTATATTTTTGAGATTAAGTATCCGTCTCGGGCCTATATATTGGACGGCGCAGCCTCCACCGTCCCACAGGCGGATTACGTGTGGAGGATCATCCTGATGGTCGGAGCCTTACCGGCTCTCTTGACATACTACTGGCGTATGAAGATGCCTGAAACTGCTCGTTACACCGCTCTAGTCGCCAAGAACGCGTAGCAAGCGGCTTCGGATATGACTAAGGTTCTCAACGTTGACATTGAAGCGTCTTCCGCAAAACATGACCAAGCTAGGGTTTCCACAGACGAGTTTGGCTTGTTCTCCAAGAAATTTCTTTGCCGTCACGGAGTTAACCTATTCGGAACAGCCGCTACATGGTTCCTCCTCGACATCGCTTTCTACAGCCAAAACTTGTTCCAAAAGGATATCTTCACCACCATAGGATGGTTACCTTCGGCTAAAACCATGAACGCAATCCAAGAGCTCTACATGATCGCCAAGGCTCAAACCATAATCGCTTGTTGCAGTACCGTTCGTGGTTACATTGCTACTATAGTTTTAATTGACAGATTGGGACGGTTCTGGATTCAGATCATTGGATTCGCCATGATGACGGTTTTCATGTTGGTTTTAGCCATACCGTACCACCATTGGACTTTACCGGCTAACCGGATTGGTTTTGTGGTTTTCTACTCTCTCACCTTTTTCTTCTCCAATTTTGGACCTAACGCAACTACGTTCATTGTCCCGGCTGAGATTTTTCCGGCGAGGATTAGGTCTACTTGTCACGGTATCTCGGCTGCGTCGGGTAAAGCCGGTGCGATGGTCGGTTCTTTCGGGTTTGCTGCGTTGGTTAAGGCTTTGGGTATGAGTAATACGTTATACATCATGGCAGGAATCAACTGTGTTGGCTTTCTTATCACGTTAGTTGCAATTCCGGAGCCTAAGGGGATATCGCTTGAGGAGCTTACGGGCGAAACTAAACCGGAGAAAGTCCAGGAGAACATCGTTGTTTAGATTTTTATTTTCTTTTTGTTTTGCTTCATTATCTTTTTTTTTTTTCTTTTTGTCATCCAAAATTAATTAGAACTCAAAAGACCCATTCCTGAGGAATGTTGTTTACATAAGTGATATGAAGCGGTTTATTATCGTATTTTGTTAGGATTTTTTTTTGTGTTTTGTGACTTTGCCAGATTTTTAGATCTTTTTTTTAGATTCTATTGTCGCTCGCTGAGTTTTCATTAATCAGTTTTTTATATCATAAATAAAAACTGTTATTAATTAGAAGCTTTTATCCAAAGTAAAACAGAGATATTAATTTGATATTTTTTTCAAATTAAACATCTTTAGTTGAGCGCGTAATCTAATCAGAAGAAGAATCTTTAATATCTTGCTTGGAACCGTTCCGATAGAAAATGTTGACCATTGGTGGTGGTGGTGCATATGCCGTTTACTTTTCCGTTATTGGTCCCAAAGCTTAAATTTGAATTATTTCTTGTAATGGTGCAAATGATGTCGAGTTTCCACAATTTGACGAATACCTCTCAGTCAAAACTCAACAGCTTCGTCGTTCGCTACACCTTCCAAGCCACAATTTATAGTCTTTGGAGGGAAAGAAACGGTCGACGTCATGGTGAACCAAAAACCTCGGCTGCAAATCTAAGTCGTTTCATTGATAAACCAATACGGAATAAGCTCAGCCTTCTCTGACACCAAAGTGGGTTTGAAGGAGGGATCCAATTCTGGTTCCAAACTCATCCATAATCTTTTGTGATTGTTTTCAAATCATCATCTCTAAAACTCAGCTCACTATGAAGCATTTATTGTAATAAAGTCTTTTTTTGTTTGAATATAATTTTACATTCTTTCAGAAAAAAAAAAAAAAAAGAGGTCGAGTTTCCAACAAATTTCGATTATGGATTAATATTTGAGATGTTTCTCGATGAACTCGTTACATACCATATCAGCATTTCTCAAACCCGAAGACCATGCTTTGGTTAGTAGCGCGTTGCTCGGTTTCCTAGCCCGAGCTCATATCGATTGAACATCTCCAACTATTTCAATCGTGGTTGATGTCTTGCTGACAAAAGGAACCAATAAATTTTCAACAATTTGTTTAAGAACTTTAAATTAAATATTTAAAAGCTTATGTTGTGTATACATGATACGATTTAGTGCGTTAACTACGTTTTTGTTGATTAGATTCTTAAGAGCACATTCTCTATTGGTAAGAGAGTTGAGTCTCTTACTAATATTTTAAATATAAATTAATTGTGTAATCAAATTTTATATTATAAATGAAGATTGAACTAATCATGTGATGACACATGTGATCATGGTCTCTTAAGAGTTTCACAAAGTATCTCATTTATTTTTCTCATTCTCACGACAAATACTCCGAACTTAACCAAGTTGATCTGCCTAACTCCAAAGAAACTCTTTAACCTTAGTTATGCACGTCTTTCACTAAAGCATGACACCCTACTCTAGTTGGAATAGAGTCCCATAAAACAGTCCTTGACAAATAGATCACAAAGACTCCAGCTAAATATCTTCACTTGGATTCGGAATAATTAAAAAAAATTATAATACAATGAGTAATTGCACTATATGCCATAGGACCGGAAAATAATTAAGTCAAAGGAGAAGTGACAAATATGTAAATAAAAGATTTCTAGAAACATGGCAAATAGACGAAACTACCCTTAAAACTACATACATTATTCCTTGTTCATTTCTTTTAGATTTCTCTTCTATTCTTATCATTTTTTAAAAAAAATTTCTTACTTTACGAGAAACTCCAAACAAATTATTCTCCTTAATTGTGAAACTAATTGCAATCTAAATTACGATATTTTGAATTCATTAAATCAGTTATATTTTTCTGATCATAATGCACTCTCTCAACCTCATAAAATTGTTGTCATAGAAACGTTGCGGATTTGGTACCGTACATGTTATCATTGTGCATATGTTGGAGATGATTTGAGACACCAACAAACTGGCGACGATGTCGTTGATCAGTGATGATTAAGCCTTTTTGTCTCCCAATTTATTTCTCATCACAATCTTCCTCTTCTACAGTCACCAACATACTCTCCTTCCATTGACTACCATCACCTCCTCTCCCAGTGCAACATATTCTCTATTTACATCACCATCACCTCCTTCACTACTAGCATACAATCCACCATACCAACCACAATCTCCAATTTATTTTACTCACCTTCCACATCCACCACAATCTTCCACCGTTACTACCGCCAACAGACTCTCCTCCCATTATCACCACTATATCAAATATCAATATATCATGATATATATTTATAAGCTTTGATATATATTTATCGATCACGAAATCTTAACATATATCATAATATATATTGAGATATCATATATATATATGTTAATTATGAGATATATATATATATATATATATATATATATTGATATATTATGATAGATATTGATATATTATATATAAACAACAACAATATAATACTACGATGTATGATATATATCGATGTATATATTAGTAAATCTTGTTATATGTTTATATACCATGTTATTTATTATCAGAACAATGTTACGAGATAAAATAATTTGTTTTATTAGATATGTGGCTTAGAGCGAGTACTGTTCAGACTTCAGAACAGGGGCAGATCTAGAAAGAATTCTATATGGGGCACCATATATATAAATAGTACTAAATAAAATTTAATTAGCTAAATTATATTATGATTATAAAAAATAATACAAAAGTGATAGTTTTGAGACTTTAACTTGGGTGGGTATGGGGCACATGCTAACTATATTTTACTGTAGAATGATATTTTATATAATATTTATAAGATTTAGTATGGGGCACATGCCCCACCTAACTCTAACGTGGATCCGCCCCTGGTCCAGAACAGCTTTTTGTAGGTTTTGTAATAGCATCTGACTCATTTGTCTCATACGAAACATGGAGAACAATTTTTTTCACCATAGGATTAAGGGTATTTTTGTCTAGAAATGTGAGAGAAGAATTTTCTTTCTCTGCAAATAACAAAAACATGTTGTTTATTTCTTGATTCTTTTCCAAAATATGTCAATGCACCTAATTGACTCTAATAAAATCTTGTCATAATCGGAAGAAAAGCTCTTTCTCTGAGATAAGAGAGTGTTAAGAGAAAGAAAGTTTTTCTTTAACGTCCAAATTGATATGGAAAACAATAAAGATTAATACAAGTGGATTTTGAGATTGAACCCATCAAGCTGAACTTTAACATATTAAAAGTAAAACACAAAATATCTACTAATATTTTATACATTAAAATCTAACTTAGTACATGTGTGTGGTATGGAGCTTGATCTCTGAAACTTGCTGACCATTTTTTTTTGTACAAGGTTAAATTTTATATCATTTTCAGATTTTTTACAATACATTGGTGATACAACTTATTCAAACAAAAGAGAAGCTAGAAGGAAAAAGAGATACAACTAAAATAGAAAGCAAGTAAAAAAACCGAGGTAGAAGAAAATCCTAGGAAAGAAAGGTAACGGTCTCGGATGGAGCGATCCAAAGCAGCTTGAAACACTAAGCTAGAAGAGATAATGGAGCTGAAAATCCTTGAATTACGCTCCAGCCAAATGAAATAGCACGCCGGTTGTAGGAGTTTCTTGATGGTGGTGATAGCATAGGAATGGACCGGAGGTTGTGTCTGCAAAATCCAGAGGAGATAAGAGAGAGTAACTAGGTGGTTAGGAAAGATCCTCGAAGCAAAAGTGTGCCAAATTGTTTTTGAGTAGGAAGACACAAAGAAGAGGTGGTCGTGGGTTTCTATTCCGTTGGAACAGAGCACACAAGCTGCAGGGATAGTCAGTCCCCAGCCGCGTAGTCTGTCTTTCGTAGGCACTCTTCCTTTCATAGCAAGCCATTGTGGAAGTCGAAACTAACACAATCAAGATTTGTCTAGAGTTTTAATTTAGGGATACGATTTGCGAGAATTCTCAAAGAACGACAGAACAGATTGAAACCAAAGATGCTGTTCTTGATATTATTGAGAAAAAGATAGCTTTGATCGTACAAGAGTCTGATCGTAAAAGATAAAAGGTGTTTGTGCTAAAGAGCTTTGTGTAGGATGAATTCTAGAGCCCCTCCCCATCTGCGAGAGCATTGAGTCTCTTTATATAAGGGTGATAAAGTGATTAGGATAGTTTCCTTATTCTTCGGAGTCTTTTGGAAGATTTCCTGATTTGAGTTGATCCTTCGTGATTCTTCTTTATCATTTCCGGGTTTGTCGGAAATGATCCTTCTTTTTCGGAAATGATCCTTCTTTTTCGGAAATGATGCCTTGCTTGGAAATGATACTTTTAAGACGAATATTTACTAAGTCTTTACCTCGTGTGATGATGAAGACTTCGCCTCGGAGAACTTGCGCAATCGGCTCAGGTACACAGGAAGGACTGGCTCGGGTACTCTAGGATGACTTGTTTGGGTACCCCCGAGGCAATGGGCTCGGGTACCCCGAGGCAATGGGCTCGGGTACCCCGAGGCAATGGGCTCGGGTACCCCGAGGCAATGGGCTCGGGTACCCCGAGGCAATGGGCTCGGGTACCCTAAACTGATTAGATGGATAACCCGAGGTGAATGATGCGATGCCCCGAGGTGATCACTGAAAAACTCCCGAGGTGCTCTAAGTCTGGCTCGGCGCCAAAGGATGGAATCCGACCCCAACAGTTAGCCCCCCAGCTTGTTAGTTTGGAGAACCAAGCGTGACGAGCTTTATGACAATTGGGCCGAGCCGTTTACTTCGGTCGGTTCGGCACCTTCTTTGTTTTTGGCGATTCGAATTCCTCTGTCGTTTCATCTTCTCTTGGCGTGTGACGGTTGGGATTCCTTTTCGAGAAGTGGAAAGGTCCTTCGCTGATTCCCGAGATTCGTGCGGATGTGAAGTATCCTATTCAATTCGCGCGTGCCCGACGCGCCTTAGATGTGGACACGATGTGTTTTATTCGGCTCGTTCGTACCCGACGCGCCCTAAATCCCTATAAATGTTAAGTCTCCGACTCATTCTCTCATTTCGCAACTGCAAAGGAAAATTTTCAAGGTTCGTTCTCTTCTCTCTCTGATCTTGAGCTCTTCTATTTTATATTTTTTCCGTATACTTCCGTCATAGCGCCACCGTTATTAGATCTAGGGTGATTTCTCCAATCTGCCAAGCTTTGTTCTTCCGATCAATTTCTTCAATTGCCCGAGCTAGAAAATGTCTCTCTCTGATTCCAGTGATACGCCGCGAGGCGACACTCTTCTCCCTGTCTACAAGAGAAAAATGGTCTGGAGTTCTTCGAGAGACCCCGAGGCGGACACCACAGACCGTCAGATCGAGTTGTACTGCGGTAGTAATGCAGAGTCGGCCTCATGGGAAGAAGACCCGAGCCGTTTCATTGCTCGGGAAGACACGATTGCAGATGTGGCTCGGGATAAAGATTTGCCTGATGATCCCAAGGCGATTTTGAATAGGAGGGGGGTCCATCCACCGGCAGTTGGTGAAGCTGGAGTCTCGCACTGGCAAAATGCCCCCGAGGCGCCTCTACTTCCTATTATGGCCGAGGAGGTTCATTATGACTCTGACAAGGCGGCCAAGTTGCTTCAAGCTAAAGTTCAAGCAACCAAGGGTCAACAGAAGAGAAAACGAGCCAAGAAAGCTAGGAAACCCGATCCTCTGGGTTCCACCTTATGCACGGAGGATTCCCTTCGGGATCTCAAGGCCCGATTCGGTTTTAGCTAGGGGATTGAACTAAGACTTCCAACTCCGAATGAGCGAGCGGATGATCCGCCCGAGGGGTTTTTCACCCTTTATGAGGGGTTCTTCTACCACTGCTACCTCTGGCTTCCGATTCCGAGGCCTATATTGGCGTTTCTATGGTCGTACAAGATTGCCTTATCTCAGATCACAACCCGAGGCCTGCGCCATCTTGTAGGGATTCTGGTCCGAAGTATCGAGACGCTCAACATTGTGGACCTTAGCCACCTAAGGAATCTGCTAGAACTCCGGCGCATACCGGGACCTGTTGAGAGGTTTTATATTTCTCCGAGGCCGAATAGGAGGGTTATCGGCGGGTTCCCAAGCAAGGATGAGAAATATACCGACCACTTCTTCTACGTAGCCTTGGATGAGTATAGTGTCCATGAGGACTACTTAGGGAAAGTTGTTGGAAAGTGGAGAAAAATCGGTATTATACCTGAAGTCGTATTTGCTGTTCCGCTTTATTTTAAACTTCTTATTGACCATTTTCTTGTTCGTGCAGATCGGAACCCGTCGTTTCTCGAAGACATTCCCAAGGGCTTTCTAGATCTTCACGACGAACTAATAGCTCGGAAGTGTGACTGGACGAAACACTTCTCCCGAGATAGAATTGAAAGGGCCCTACGTTTGTTGCACGGAGCTCATTGCCAATCCTCTTCCAAATCGTCCGATCATCGCCTAGATCATCTTATCGAGATGCAGGGTGCCGCGCAATCTTTGAGAGCGAAGAAGGCTACCGAGAGGAAAGCGGCTCGGGAGAGGGCGATACTGGAGGCAAATTTCAAACCACCTACTCCCCCCGAAGTCAGGAATGACTCCGAGGTCGCTGTTGATACCGAGGCGATCGACGGAGCTCAGGAAGACACGGCGCTGGTTGGGGCCAAGCCCTTTGACGTTTTATCGACACAAGTCCCCGAGGCGGCAGGGACCTCGGCTATCGTTGCTCTAGGTGCCGAGGCGAAGGCTAAGGCGAAGGTTAAGAGGCCCCGAGGTGATAGCTCGGGAGGCCGTAGGAAGGAGAAGAGGAGCCGTAATGAGGCTCCCATCTACAAGGATAAGATAGCCTCTGCTAATCTTATCGCTTCTTGTTCGGGTCCGACCCTAGCTGCGCCCGAGGCCTTGCTGGAGGCTGAAAATTACCGCAAAACCGCTACGGGATTCCTGACGGTATTGGTTCATCTCCGAGGCATCCTAGGCCTTTTAAAATTTAGAATTCTTGGTACTAACTTAAGTTTTTGCGTACCTGGCTTTCCATTCGATGAACTGCATGGTTCGAGCCTACGACTCTTCGAACCAGAAATACGAGACTTCCTGAGCCGAGGCGGAGGTCAGGATTGCTGAGGCCGATGCCAGGATCGTCGAGGCAGATGCCAAGAATGCCGAGGCGGAGGCCAAGATTGCCGAGGCAGATGAGGCCAGGCGGAAAGCCGAAGCGTTGGCCAAGGCAGAGAAGGTCGAGCGGTTGAAGACGGCCGAGGATGGTCTTCGCCTTCGTCGGAAATTGGAGGCTGAAGTCGAACGCTTGAACCGGCTATTCACCGAGGAGAAGTCTCTTAGGGAGAAGGAAGTAGGTCGGGAGAGGAAAGCGGCTAAAAATGAGTTCGCCAAGAAGATTGAGGCGATAGAGGCGAAGATAGACCTGTACGGGAAGGCGTCCGAGCGCTACATGTTCCTGGTCAAGGCCAGGGCTAATGCCGAATAGATTGCCGATCTTGAAGGCGGCAAAAATGTCGAAGATGAGAAGGAGGAAGTACTCCAGTGGAAAGCGGAGTATGGAGATGCTGAGGAAGAGTTTGTGCGGATTGGAACCGAGCTGCGAGAGGATCTGAGGCTTCCTCCGGCTTCTCCAGATTCTGTTGAAGATAGTTTCGGAAACAGGTCAATCGAGGGAGTTGCCGCGGGGATTGGCATTACGGATCAGGCGGGCACGAATCTGAGTTCCGAAGCCGCACATGTTCCGGAGGAGCAGGACGAGTAGATCCGTGGCGTATTCCTTTCTTCTTTTTATTTTGAATCTTTGTAAGACTTGATGCCTGGACCGCTTTATCCATTGATAATGAATGTATTTTTTGGTTTCTCGACAAATTTCTAGTCTCGGAGTTTAACTTTTCGAACCATCGTTAATCCAGTGTTTAGTACGAACTGGGGCAGCAACTGGGTTTTAGTACGTATAACTCAGCGGTTTTCGGTCAAGTAGGAGTCAAACTTCCACTGTTTTAGTTTCCGAGACGACCAAGCGAATCGTGTACCAGTGTTAAGGAAACTGGGTTTTGGTAAGTGGGACTAATATCTTTTTCGGTTGCGACCCGAGCTGATACAGTCGATTGCCAGTGCTTAGAAGCGAACTGGGATACCAGTGTCGAAGTCAACTGGGTTTTCTGAAGACAATTTCTTTATGGCAAGATATCTCCGACCGAATTGTCTTGAATGCTTATATAGCGCGCTGTAACCGAAGCGGTGAAATGAGCTCTCTGTTCGTGGACGTGGCCATCGTCCGAACTGTCGGCTTTGTGGGTCGATAAGAGGACCGTAAAAGTTCCCAAGATGAGTTTTGGGAAAGATGTCGAGGTGGATTTGAATGGAAAACCCGAAGGGTAAACTTAGAATTTATAAAATTTTAGTGGGAGTATATGTATACGGATCCACTCCCCCCCTTTTTTAATTAGGGGGGGGGTAGCTGAACTCGTCCGAGGACAAGTTGCCTACGTACCCTTTTCAGGGATCAAGCCACCCCGTAGTTCAAGTATGTGCGTACCTTAGGTTCTTAGCGATAATATTTCCTTAGATGCATTGCATTCCAGGATCTAGGTACCGCTTTGCCGTTCGTGTTGATCAGTTCGTAGACGTCGGGACGGATCACCTTTGCGATTGTGTAAGGTCCTTCCCAATTCGCGTCGAGCTTACCAGCGTTCTGTTCGGCGGTATTCTGGAAAACTTTGCGCAGTACGAGATCTCCCTTGTGGAAACGGCGATGCTTCACATGAGAATTGTAGTACCGAGCTGTAGCATTCTGATAGTTCTGCATACGGACCAAAGCCAAATCTCTTCTTTCGTCAATTAAGTCTAGTTCGTCCAGCATCATCTGAGTGTTGGAATTTTCCTGCTCGGGGAGCAAACGTCTTCTTATTCCCGGGATCTCGGCTTTGGTGGGAATTACACACTCCGTGCCATAAACGAGGGCGAAAGGTGTTTCTCCTGTGGCAAACGTCTTCTTATTCCCGGGATCTCGGCTTCGGTGGGAATTACACACTCCGTGCCATAAACGAGGGCGAAAGGTGTTTCTCCTGTGGCACGCCGCGGCGTTGTTCTGTTCGACCATAATACTCCTTCCAATTCATCGGCCCAAAGGCCTTTCTTCGCGTCGAGGCGCTTTTTTATTCCGTCGAGAATCTTTTTGTTTGCCGCTTCGGCCTGTCCATTTCCCTGAGGGTACTGAGGTGTAGACTTGCTGAGGCGAATTCCCCATTTCTCACAGAATCCTTCGAATCGAGCCGAAATGAACTGCGATCCGTTGTCTGTAACGATCTCGTAAGGTATCCCGTGACGGCATTTGATGTTCTTCCAGACGAAGTTCTTGACCTGTGCATCTTTGATGCTGGCATAGGAGTCCGCCTCGATCCATTTGGAGAAATAGTCTGTTAGTACGAGGACAAGTTTCTTCTGCTTGGAGTTTTGTAGAGGTCCGATAATGTCCATGGACCAGCGCATGAAGGGGTAAGGCGAGGTGATGGAAGAGAGGAGCTCGGCGGGTTGATGAATGGTTGGTGCGTGTCTCTGGCATTTGTCGCACCGTTGAGAAAACTTTTCGCAGTCTTTGACCATCGTCGGCCAAAAATACCCGTGGCACTTGATCTTTATGGCTAGGGCTCTGCCGCCAGAGTGATTCCCGCAAGATCCACCGTGTACTTCTTCCATGACTCTCCGAGCTTCGTTTCCTTCGACACAGATAAGGAGGGGTCCGGAGAATCGCCATTTAAAGAGTTCTCCGTTGATCAGAGTATACCGCGCTGCTTTTGCCTTAAGCTTCCGAGATGCCCATTTTTCAGTAGGAACTTCTCCATCGGCTATGTAACTTCGGATGGCTCCTATCCATTTGGTGTCGCTTCCGTATTCGGGCTCGGTCGCGTCTGTAGTTTGCTGGTCTAGCAGTTCGATGTCCATTTCTTCCGGTTCTTCCGTCTCCCGAGCTGTTAGAACTTGATCCTTGCTACTATCTTCAATGCTCGGCTTTTCAATGAATTTAACCAGTATGATTCTCTTCAGATTCGGGTCGGAGGTTGAATCTAGAGCCGCCAAGGCGTCGGCCGACGTGTTCTCGCCTCGTGGGATTCTGGTTAACTCGAACTCTCCGAACTGTTTCGCCAAGTCTTGCGTGAGGGCAAGATATGCTTCCATTCGTTCGTCACGAGCCACGTATTCTCCATTGAATTGATTGGCCACGAGCTGGGAGTCGCAAAAGGCTCGCAGCTTCTGGATCTTAAGTCCTCGAGCCAGCTTAAGTCCTGCTATGAGTGCTTCATACTCTGCCACATTGTTAGTCGCGTCGAAATTAAGCCGAAAAGATTGTTCGAGGATCTCACCCTCTGGTGATGCTAGGCGGATTTCGACGCCAGAACCTTGTTTTGAGGATGATCTGTCGACGTGGAGGATCAAAACGGCGTCGGGCGACTCTTCTCGGGTGTTTTCTGTGGGCAGCTCGATGATAAAATCGTGCAGGACTTGAGATTTTGTGCATGTTTTGTTCCTATATTCGATGTCGTACTCGCTGAGTCCTATTGTCCATTTGGCCAGGCGTCCCGACTGGCTCGGACTGTGCAGGATGGTTCAGAGTGACACGGGCGCCATGACGACAATCGAGTGGGACTGGAAATATGGCCGTAGCTTCCGAGCTGACATTACTACGGCGAGAGCGAGCTTTTCAGTTTGCGGGTAGCGTGTTTCCGCGTCGGTGAAAGTTTGCGAGATATAAAATATCGGCTTCTGCTCTCCTCTGTCTTCCCTGACTATGACTCCACTTTGCGAGACATAAAATATCGGCTTCTGCTCTCCTCTGTCTTCCCTGACTATGACTCCACTTATCGCTATATCAGAGACTGCGATGTACAGAAATAATGGCTCGCCCGGGACTGGTTTTGCCAAAACCGGTGGATTAGCCAGATACTTCTTCAGTTCCTGGAAAGCTTCTTCACAACGATCAGTCCATTCGAATTTCTTGTTTCCGCGCAGAGTATCGTAGAAAGCCAAGCATTTGTCAGTGGATCGCGAGATGAATCGGTTCAAGGCTAGGACTCTCCCGGTGAGACGTTGGACTTCGCGCTTGTTCTGTGGTGAGGGCATGTTCAACAGAGCATCGATTTTCTTTGGATTCGCCTCGATGCCTCGGTGGGTTACGAGATATCCTAGGAACTCACCCGACTCTACCGCGAAACGACATTTTGCCGGGTTGAGCTTCATGTTGTGCTTGTTGAGCTGGCGAAAGCAGTCGCGTAGATGGGCTATGTGGTCGTTTTCTTCAAGGGACTTGACTAGCATGTCGTCGATGTAAACTTCCATCGTTTTCCCGAGCTGCTCAGAGAACATCCTGTTGACGAGCCGTTGATACGTTGCGCCAGCGTTCTTGAGTCCGAAGGGCATGACTTTGTAGCAGTAGATACCTCGGTCTGTGATGAATACTGTCTTCTCGCGATCGTCAGGGTGCATGAGAATTTGATTGTATCCTGCGAAAGCATCCATGAATGATAGCAACTTATTTCCCGCGGTTGCTTCTACTAAGCGATCGATATGTGGGAGTGGAAAACTGTCTTTAGAGCAAGCTTTGTTCAGATCGGTGAAATCGACGCACACTCTCTAATTGCCGTTCTTCTTTTTAACCACGACAGGGTTCGCTAACCAGTCTGGATATCTCGCTTCGGAGATCGAGCCGATCTTCAGGAGTTTTTCTACTTCGGCATTCACGGCATCTATGCGATCCCGACCCAATTTTCTTCGCTTTTGCTTGATGGGCTTGAAAGATGGGTCAACATTCAGCTCGTGGCAGATTACGTTGATGCTTACTCCGGGTAGATCTTCAGCCGACCAGGCGAAGGTGTTGATGTTCTCCTTGAGGAATGAGATGAGCTCGGTCTTTATCTCTTCGGTTAAGTCGCTGCCGATTTCCACGCATCGTTTAGGCCGTTCGTCATCGAGACTAATGGAGATTACGGGATCCGAGGTAGGCTTCTTCTCCTCGCGCGCCTCCTCAATCTGTAATTGCTATAACTGTTTAGATATAACCTTCTCTTCACTCCGGCCAAGTTTTGATTTCTTGTGGTCGGTCTCAGCCTTTGCTTCAGTGACAGGATTTCGGAGTTTGTGTGCTGCCATGAAACACATCCGAGAATTCTTCTGACTGCCCCAGATCATTTTCACGCCATTGGAGGTCGGGAATTTGACACAGAGATGATATGTTGAGGCGACAGCTCGCATTAGATTTAGCCACGACGTCCCCATTATGACGTTGTAGATGGTAGGTTGATCAGTGACCGAGAAGTTGACTATCTTTGTCACCCCGCCGGCTCGGACTGGTAATTGGATGGTTCCAAGCGTCATTAACGTTTCTCCTGAAAATCCGAGGACTAGCCTTGGGGTCGGAATTACCTGTGACATGTCGATGTTCATTTGTCGGAGCGTTTCGCGAAAGATCACGTCGATCGTGTTGCCAGTGTCGACTAATACTCGGTAAATATCATGTCTCCTATCGCTAATGTGATGACGAGTGGATCGTTATGAAGCATGTCGAGCCCGTTCGTCTCGTTTTCCTCGAATGTGATTACATCGTTCGGTCGATCGAAGGGTCTTATCCAGTTGCTTGGCGCCTCGGCTCGGTGTTGGTAAGCTTTGATTGCCGCTACGATTTCAGGACAGTACGGCGATCAACCCATTATGGTGAGGACCTTTTGCCGTGTATTGTCTCGGTCTTCGTCTTACGTCCCCCGGGTTCTTTTCTAAGACTCCTGATTTCTTGGCTCGGGGTCTCTTCCCGGGTTGGTCTGTTCGGGCTCTGGCTCTGGCTCGAGGTCCTTAAGTGTGACGTTCGTCCCGAGCTCTCCAGCTAGGAATTTAGTTGCTAACTTAGCGCCGAGACTTCGGCATCTCGAGGTATGGTGGCCAAAAATTTTGTGGTGTTCGCAATATTCTGGATCATTGCTCGGTGGTTGATCCCTTGTCCAGGTGAAGGATTCTCTTCCTCGCCCACGGCCTCGGCCTCTGCCGCGGCCTCAGCCTCGGGGTGTGTCAATCTGGTAGTTATTGTATCCCGAGAAATTGCGCCCTTCGTGATGCGTATACATACCGCTCTCACGCGTCTTCTTCTGGACCGGAGGTATCGCTTGGGTTTTCTCGGTTTTCTCGGCTCGGGGCGCCTGCTTCGTTGGCTCATGCCTCTTTGCTAGCAGCACCATCTCCTCTTCATGGGCGACGAAATCTGAAGATCAGTGCAACGCGTCGCGAATTGTTGTCGGTTTAGACAGGTTCAATTCTTTCCTAAATTCTGATTTGTACCAGAGAGCTTTCTTCAAAGCCGAAAGAGCGGCTACATCTGTAATTCCTTCAACCTTGGCTAGCGTCGATTTGAAGGTCATGAGGAAATCTCTTAACGGCTCGGTGGGTTGTTGAGACAGGGACCACAGATCTGCGTCGGAGGTTCTGGGGTCGATGAGCACGGAGTATTGCTTGAGGAACAGTGTCGACAGCTCGTCGAAACTATCAATCGAGTTTCGTTCCAATCTTGAAAACCACTCTAATGCGGGTCCCTTGAGATGTTCCACGAATAGTAAGCATAGACCTGCATCCTTCTCCCCGGGCTTGAACCTGGCTCGGGCCACGGATATCACGAACGATTTAATGTGACACTTCGGGTCGGTTGATCCGTTGTAAGAGTCGATTTTGTTTTGAACTTCCCCAGATTGGACATCGTCGTTTCGGAAATTCTTTTGGTGAAAGGCGTATTCCAAGACTCTTCCAAAATTCGGTCGATGTTCGATGCGGAGGACGAAATGCTATGTATCTAGGTTTTGACGAGCTTCATATCAGCTTCCGCCTTGGCTAGGGAGGCTCGGATCTTGCTTAGCTCGTCTTCTCTTTCGGATTCTTCGGCCCACCTTATGTTTTCCTCGGTTTCTTCGTCATCAGTGAGGTCGGTTCGCTCGGCGGAGTTAGCTCCGGCTCGGATGCGCTCGTCTTACAAATCATCCGGCTCGTTCGTCAAGTCCGCTGCGTCTGGCTCGGTGGGCTCATCTTGACTCTCGCGTCTGGCAAGGTCGGCTCGGGTCGTGATTCTGGTGTTGTCGGTTGGTGTCGCGAACGTGAGTCTTGTTGGGTTGATGCCAGGAAAGTCCCTCCGGGCTCGTGGCGGCCGAGTCTGGAAACGCGTGGTTTTTTGTTGCCCACGGGTTGCGATTTCGTCGATTCGCTGCGCCAAGGTTTTGTTAGCTTTCTCTTGATCGTTAGCTTTCTTCTGGAATTTAACCATCATATCTTTCAGTTCGGCTAGGGTCGCTGTAATCGTTGGATCGGCTTGAGGATTTTGAGGGTTCGGAGCATTGGGGTTCCCTCCTCCGGCTGGCGGTATCTGACGATCGTCTTCGTTTACCATCCTCTCTGGTATTCGAGTCTCGCGCTCTTAGGGTAAGAGAATTCTGAAGTATTCCCCACAGACGGCGCCAAACTGTGGAAGTCGAAACTAACACAATCAAGATTTGTCTAGGGTTTTAATTTAGGGATACGATTTGCGAGAATTCTCAAAGAACGACAGAACAGATTGAAACCAAAGATGGTGTTCTTGATATTATTGAGAAAAAGATAGCTTTGATCGTACAAGAGTCTGATCGTAAAAGAAAAAAGGTGTTTGTGCTAAAGAGCTTTGTGTAGTATGAATTCTAGAGCCCCTCCCCATCTGCGAGAGCCTTGAGTCTCTTTATATAAGGGTGATAAACCGCCTCTCCAGTGATATTCTCGGAAGATTTCCATTTATCTTGAAGTCGGCGCAGAATATCGCGGATTAGGATAGTTTCCTTATTCTTCGGAGTCTTTTGGAAGATTTCCTGATTTGAGTTGATCCTTCGTGATTCTTCTTTATCATTTCCGGGTTTATCGGAAATGATCCTTCTTTTTCGGAAATGATGCCTTGCTTGGAAATGATACTTTGAAGACGAATATTAACTAAGTCTTTACCTCGGATGATGATGAAGACTTCGCCTCGGAAAACTTGCGCAATCGGCTCGGGTACACAGGAAGGACTGGCTCGGGTACTCTAGGATGACTTGTTCGGGTACCCCCGAGGCAATGGGCTCGGGTACCCCGAGGCAATGGGCTCGGGTACCCCGAGGCAATGGGCTCGGGTACCCCGAGGCAATGGGCTCGGGTACCCCGAGGCAATGGGCTCGGGTACCCCGAGGCAATGGGCTCGGGTACCCCGAGGCAATGGGCTCGGATACCCCGAGGCGATGGGCTCGGGTACCCTAAACTGATTAGATGGATAACCCGAGGTGAATGATGCGATGCCCCGAGGTGATCACTAAAAAACTCCCGAGGTGCTCTAAGTCTGGCTCGGCGCCAAAGGATGAAATCCGACCCCAACAGCCATGTAATAAAGGAGAATCGTGGTACCGTTAACTTGAACCAGACCACCTTGCTCCAAGGCGACAAAGGAGAGTGAATTCTTAATTGCTTCCGAATTTCTTTAGAAGAGAAGAATTCAACAAAAAAAATTTTTTTTTTAATGTAATGTTAAATTATATTAAAAAAAAATAGCTTTTTTGGGTACATAGTTATGTAAACGTTTAGTGAAAAACTAGAAAAATAGAAATACATGAATTTTGACTTAGTGTCTAGATGCAGAGAGTTTATTACGAATCTGTTTCTCAATCCATATGGCAGTTGCGTCGCTGAAGTTTGATGCTCTCCATGCCTCTGCCCATTACATTCTCTTCATATCGAGTGGATTGCTATTTGCAAACTGTAACGTACCAAGAAGGTGTGTATCTTTTCCAACGGAGAGTTTGAGATGCATGTGACTATTTTCCGCCAATCCGTTGAGAAGTGACGTTGAAGTAGGGGCTGCATAAGCATTTTCCAAACTTCTTACGAGTAGCGACATGTAAAAAACAGATGGTGCCTTATCTCCAAGTGATTTTGGCATAAAACACAAATAGACATTGAACCCGAGATCCAAGTCTACATTAGGTCTCCGTTTGATAAACGATTCTTCATAGAAAGCCAAGTGAAAAAGGAGTATTTTGGTGTCGCATGAGTGAACCATAATCCCTTATGCCAAATTTCAGCAAATTTCCTGACAATCGACACCATAGATAAATATCATGTCCATTTGAGATAATGGGAGTAATGGTTGTGATTGTGATCGTTAGTTGTTGTTGCACCTCAGATCGAGCACCCGTCATCCACCAATCTCCATTTCTAGTTGCCTCAGCAACAAGAGCTTCTCTCGTGACTCCTAAATCCCTTGGCCCATTCGCACCTAAATAGCTAATCAGGGGACCATGGGCAGTCCAACGGTCAAACCAGAATGAAGCATGAAAACTGTTCTCCACCTCGCAGCGCATAAAGTTCACAACATATGGCTTCAAACGAATCAAACTTTTAAGAGTCCTTGAGAGCCTTGCGGAGTCCTACTTGCTTAATCAAGCTAGA
Source organism: Arabidopsis lyrata subsp. lyrata (assembly GCF_000004255.2). Taxonomy (NCBI): domain Eukaryota; kingdom Viridiplantae; phylum Streptophyta; class Magnoliopsida; order Brassicales; family Brassicaceae; genus Arabidopsis; species Arabidopsis lyrata. The sequence continues at coordinate 17,945,283 of NW_003302550.1, read as the reverse complement.
CCATCTTTTACCGTAAGCTCTGTTCGTATCCATCTTATCACCGCTTTACCACCAAGAAGATCCACTTGAAAATCCTTTTACAATTTTAAACCGTCTCATCAATTGGGAACGTCTCAAGCTTTTTGGTATTGAAAATTCAAATCCTGTACTTTTTAACTCGAAATCTCAAAGATAGAAGCTCCGCCTTATGACCTAAGATCAAACTTCGTATAATAACGAAATAATTTTTGACGAAAATATTACTTTATCATTTAACCAAGAGTTAAGCAAACTTATGATCAAAAGAGAACCAATTGATAATTTGTAGGATTAGATTTAAGATTTTACATGATAAAACTAAAAGACCAAACTTAGAAGAAAACATGCTAAAATAAATCAAAGATTAATCCGCCAAAGCGGAAAACAAATTTGATTTAAAGATTAAAAAATGATCGAAAAAACAGAAAACAAAAAAACGGGAAGAAGATTCCGGTTAATCAGAAAACTCGTCCTCATTTTAATTATATCAACATGTCTAAACCGGACGTGTTGAGAGAGAGAAGTGATTAAGAGAAAGAGGGTTTAGACATGTATAATAACCTAATAAAACTAAGAAAAAAAAAGTTAAAAGGCAGGCTTAAGAAAAAAAAAAAGAAAAAAAACAGCATTTGAAAATTGAAAATTATTCCTAAAATTGATAATAACTTGGTTTTTTTTTTGACGCAAATTAAAAATAACTTGATAAAAGATATATGTTGTTTCATAAAAACGAAAAATAGATATCCAATTATAACTTTTTGATTAATTTCAATAATAAGAAGAAAGATAAACATAATTAGAAAAGATCTTCTTTTATTTGTTTTCCTCTAGATTTATTATTGAGAAGATCTTAAACCGTTTTTTTTTCCTCTAGACTTAGCTAGAAGAGATCTCAAACCGTGTTTTTTTTATTGAAGATAGAGGTGAATATACAAAACAAAATCATAGAAAGATTAGGAGTTACAAAACTTTATATAAATAGTGATAGGCTACGCTCTCTTCACAACTCATCATTCATCAACACAACACAATTACTATCTCTCTGTTTTGCTAGTTCGTGATCTCACCACAATTTTTCTTCTTCGCTTCTCATTTTTTTCCTCTAACCATGGCCAAAACAATCTTCGGCTTCGTGTTGCTCGTGATAACAACCTTCACGGTTATGTTGGGTTGTTGTTCGGCAACGGTCCACATAGTGGGAGGCTCCGATGGATGGACCGCTAAGGAAGACGACACCTGGACCGACCGTCCCGAGTACCACGTGGGAGATTCCCTGATCTTTGAATATGATCGTAACTTGAGCGATGTTACTCAAGTTTCCGGCGGTTTGGAGTACGAATTCTGCGACTCTTCTTTCCCTAAAGCCGTCTACAACACAGGCCACGATGTTGTAACTTTGAAGGAACCAGGGTCTTACTACTTCATCACCTCAAACCATACTCAATGTACATCGGGACAGAAGCTGGACGTTCTTGTTACCCATGACCCGTCGAGTCCGATTCCTCCAAAATCACCGAGCAAGATTCTTCCGTCTGGAAATATCTACAAGGTAGGCGACTCCAAAAGATGGAGCGTTTACGACAGTGAGTTCTATTACCAGTGGAGTAAAGAGAAACAGTTCCATGTTGGAGACAGTCTCCTTTTCGAATACAACAACAAAGTCAATGATGTCTTCGAGATCAGCGGCGACCTTGAATTCCTATACTGCGACCCGATTTCTCCCGTAGCCGTGCACAAGACAGGCCACGATCTCGTCAAGCTCACCGAACCAGGAATCCATTATTTCATTAGCTCAGAACCAGGTCACTGTGAGGCTGGACTTAAGCTCCAAGTTGTGGTTGGACCAACAGCCAATGTTCCAAAGTTGTCACCTTTAGAACGTCTCACAAGGTGGTTAGACTCTTTCATGTTCAATCATCACTAAGCGTCTGTATCAAGTAGTTAAGCATATGCACTTTCGTTTCCGTTTTGGTTTGAGATTAACTAATTATGGTTCTCTAATCAATTACTAGTTAAACATCGCTCTTCTTTCTTACTTTTTTTTTCTCTCTTGCTTCGTTTCTTTGGTTCTTATTTTTCACTCATGTAAAAACTGTGGAGTTTCTTCCCATTGTTATAATAAATTTTATTTTATTGGAGTAGATTGGTGAGAATATTTTATTCAATACAACAAGAGGTGAAATAACTCTAGTTTTGGTTTCATTATCTGCATTATGTTTGAATTTTATTGAAAACTAAACCCAAAAATCTGAATCCTCCCTCTTACAAACGTCAACTACACTCTTTGTTCTTCTATCCTCTTAGTTCTGTTCTTCCACTTGAGTTCTCATTCCGACAACATAAACAAACATAGAAGCATCATATTACAGGTAAAATACTCTTGTTCTAGTTCCTCTAGTTTGTTTACCATTAGTAGATTCTTGTTAGTCTCTGCTAATTACTCTGTTCGTCAACTTTCTAACATTTTTTATGGAGTTAAACAAACATGTGGGGTAGTGTAGATGAAAATCTTTTATCGTGTTAAACAAAGATTCTTGTTAGTCTCTGCTAATTACTCTGCTCTGTTTTTAATCCATTTTATAGATCTTGCTGATTTTAGCTATACATGTGTTAGTAACTTTAACTAAAACAAATGTGTCAATAAACCGATTATCAGTTTATTGACACATTTTTTTTAGTTATATATACGAGTCTTTACTTAATGAGTGAGAATGATTTAGGTAGATATGTTCTGTCTAAGAAAACATAAAAGTTTTTCAAGACTCTTCCAAAATTCGGTCGATGTTCGATGCGGAGGACGAAATGCTATGTATCTAGGTTTTGACGAGCTTCATATCAGCTTCCGCCTTGGCTAGGGAGGCTCGGATCTTGCTTAGCTCGTCTTCTCTTTCGGATTCTTCGGCCCACCTTATGTTTTCCTCGGTTTCTTCGTCATCAGTGAGGTCGGTTCGCTCGGCGGAGTTAGCTCCGGCTCGGATGCGCTCGTCTTACAAATCATCCGGCTCGTTCGTCAAGTCCGCTGCGTCTGGCTCGGTGGGCTCATCTTGACTCTCGCGTCTGGCAAGGTCGGCTCGGGTCGTGATTCTGGTGTTGTCGGTTGGTGTCGCGAACGTGAGTCTTGTTGGGTTGATGCCAGGAAAGTCCCTCCGGGCTCGTGGCGGCCGAGTCTGGAAACGCGTGGTTTTTTGTTGCCCACGGGTTGCGATTTCGTCGATTCGCTGCGCCAAGGTTTTGTTAGCTTTCTCTTGATCGTTAGCTTTCTTCTGGAATTTAACCATCATATCTTTCAGTTCGGCTAGGGTCGCTGTAATCGTTGGATCGGCTTGAGGATTTTGAGGGTTCGGAGCATTGGGGTTCCCTCCTCCGGCTGGCGGTATCTGACGATCGTCTTCGTTTACCATCCTCTCTGGTATTCGAGTCTCGCGCTCTTAGGGTAAGAGAATTCTGAAGTATTCCCCACAGACGGCGCCAAACTGTGGAAGTCGAAACTAACACAATCAAGATTTGTCTAGGGTTTTAATTTAGGGATACGATTTGCGAGAATTCTCAAAGAACGACAGAACAGATTGAAACCAAAGATGGTGTTCTTGATATTATTGAGAAAAAGATAGCTTTGATCGTACAAGAGTCTGATCGTAAAAGAAAAAAGGTGTTTGTGCTAAAGAGCTTTGTGTAGTATGAATTCTAGAGCCCCTCCCCATCTGCGAGAGCCTTGAGTCTCTTTATATAAGGGTGATAAACCGCCTCTCCAGTGATATTCTCGGAAGATTTCCATTTATCTTGAAGTCGGCGCAGAATATCGCGGATTAGGATAGTTTCCTTATTCTTCGGAGTCTTTTGGAAGATTTCCTGATTTGAGTTGATCCTTCGTGATTCTTCTTTATCATTTCCGGGTTTATCGGAAATGATCCTTCTTTTTCGGAAATGATGCCTTGCTTGGAAATGATACTTTGAAGACGAATATTAACTAAGTCTTTACCTCGGATGATGATGAAGACTTCGCCTCGGAAAACTTGCGCAATCGGCTCGGGTACACAGGAAGGACTGGCTCGGGTACTCTAGGATGACTTGTTCGGGTACCCCCGAGGCAATGGGCTCGGGTACCCCGAGGCAATGGGCTCGGGTACCCCGAGGCAATGGGCTCGGGTACCCCGAGGCAATGGGCTCGGATACCCCGAGGCAATGGGCTCGGGTACCCCCGAGGCGATGGGCTCGGGTACCCTAAACTGATTAGATGGATAACCCGAGGTGAATGATGCGATGCCCCGAGGTGATCACTAAAAAACTCCCGAGGTGCTCTAAGTCTGGCTCGGCGCCAAAGGATGAAATCCGACCCCAACAGCCATGTAATAAAGGAGAATCGTGGTACCGTTAACTTGAACCAGACCACCTTGCTCCAAGGCGACAAAGGAGAGTGAATTCTTAATTGCTTCCGAATTTCTTTAGAAGAGAAGAATTCAACAAAAAAAATTTTTTTTTTAATGTAATGTTAAATTATATTAAAAAAAAATAGCTTTTTTGGGTACATAGTTATGTAAACGTTTAGTGAAAAACTAGAAAAATAGAAATACATGAATTTTGACTTAGTGTCTAGATGCAGAGAGTTTATTACGAATCTGTTTCTCAATCCATATGGCAGTTGCGTCGCTGAAGTTTGATGCTCTCCATGCCTCTGCCCATTACATTCTCTTCATATCGAGTGGATTGCTATTTGCAAACTGTAACGTACCAAGAAGGTGTGTATCTTTTCCAACGGAGAGTTTGAGATGCATGTGACTATTTTCCGCCAATCCGTTGAGAAGTGACGTTGAAGTAGGGGCTGCATAAGCATTTTCCAAACTTCTTACGAGTAGCGACATGTAAAAAACAGATGGTGCCTTATCTCCAAGTGATTTTGGCATAAAACACAAATAGACATTGAACCCGAGATCCAAGTCTACATTAGGTCTCCGTTTGATAAACGATTCTTCATAGAAAGCCAAGTGAAAAAGGAGTATTTTGGTGTCGCATGAGTGAACCATAATCCCTTATGCCAAATTTCAGCAAATTTCCTGACAATCGACACCATAGATAAATATCATGTCCATTTGAGATAATGGGAGTAATGGTTGTGATTGTGATCGTTAGTTGTTGTTGCACCTCAGATCGAGCACCCGTCATCCACCAATCTCCATTTCTAGTTGCCTCAGCAACAAGAGCTTCTCTCGTGACTCCTAAATCCCTTGGCCCATTCGCACCTAAATAGCTAATCAGGGGACCATGGGCAGTCCAACGGTCAAACCAGAATGAAGCATGAAAACTGTTCTCCACCTCGCAGCGCATAAAGTTCACAACATATGGCTTCAAACGAATCAAACTTTTAAGAGTCCTTGAGAGCCTTGCGGAGTCCTACTTGCTTAATCAAGCTAGACCATCTTTTACCGTAAGCTCTGTTCGTATCCATCTTATCACCGCTTTACCACCAAGAAGATCCACTTGAAAATCCTTTTACAATTTTAAACCGTCTCATCAATTGGGAACGTCTCAAGCTTTTTGGTATTGAAAATTCAAATCCTGTACTTTTTAACTCGAAATCTCAAAGATAGAAGCTCCGCCTTATGACCTAAGATCAAACTTCGTATAATAACGAAATAATTTTTGACGAAAATATTACTTTATCATTTAACCAAGAGTTAAGCAAACTTATGATCAAAAGAGAACCAATTGATAATTTGTAGGATTAGATTTAAGATTTTACATGATAAAACTAAAAGACCAAACTTAGAAGAAAACATGCTAAAATAAATCAAAGATTAATCCGCCAAAGCGGAAAACAAATTTGATTTAAAGATTAAAAAATGATCGAAAAAACAGAGAACAAAAAAACGGGAAGAAGATTCCGGTTAATCAGAAAACTCGTCCTCATTTTAATTATATCAACATGTCTAAACCGGACGTGTTGAGAGAGAGAAGTGATTAAGAGAAAGAGGGTTTAGACATGTATAATAACCTAATAAAACTAAGAAAAAAAAAGTTAAAAGGCAGGCTTAAGAAAAAAAAAAAGAAAAAAAACAGCATTTGAAAATTGAAAATTATTCCTAAAATTGATAATAACTTGGTTTTTTTTTTGACGCAAATTAAAAATAACTTGATAAAAGATATATGTTGTTTCATAAAAACGAAAAATAGATATCCAATTATAACTTTTTGATTAATTTCAATAATAAGAAGAAAGATAAACATAATTAGAAAAGATCTTCTTTTATTTGTTTTCCTCTAGATTTATTATTGAGAAGATCTTAAACCGTTTTTTTTTCCTCTAGACTTAGCTAGAAGAGATCTCAAACCGTGTTTTTTTTATTGAAGATAGAGGTGAATATACAAAACAAAATCATAGAAAGATTAGGAGTTACAAAACTTTATATAAATAGTGATAGGCTACGCTCTCTTCACAACTCATCATTCATCAACACAACACAATTACTATCTCTCTGTTTTGCTAGTTCGTGATCTCACCACAATTTTTCTTCTTCGCTTCTCATTTTTTTCCTCTAACCATGGCCAAAACAATCTTCGGCTTCGTGTTGCTCGTGATAACAACCTTCACGGTTATGTTGGGTTGTTGTTCGGCAACGGTCCACATAGTGGGAGGCTCCGATGGATGGACCGCTAAGGAAGACGACACCTGGACCGACCGTCCCGAGTACCACGTGGGAGATTCCCTGATCTTTGAATATGATCGTAACTTGAGCGATGTTACTCAAGTTTCCGGCGGTTTGGAGTACGAATTCTGCGACTCTTCTTTCCCTAAAGCCGTCTACAACACAGGCCACGATGTTGTAACTTTGAAGGAACCAGGGTCTTACTACTTCATCACCTCAAACCATACTCAATGTACATCGGGACAGAAGCTGGACGTTCTTGTTACCCATGACCCGTCGAGTCCGATTCCTCCACCATCACCGAGCAAGATTCTTCCGTCTGGAAATATCTACAAGGTAGGCGACTCCAAAAGATGGAGCGTTTACGACAGTGAGTTCTATTACCAGTGGAGTAAAGAGAAACAGTTCCATGTTGGAGACAGTCTCCTTTTCGAATACAACAACAAAGTCAATGATGTCTTCGAGATCAGCGGCGACCTTGAATTCCTATACTGCGACCCGATTTCTCCCGTAGCCGTGCACAAGACAGGCCACGATCTCGTCAAGCTCACCGAACCAGGAATCCATTATTTCATTAGCTCAGAACCAGGTCACTGTGAGGCTGGACTTAAGCTCCAAGTTGTGGTTGGACCAACAGCCAATGTTCCAAAGTTGTCACCTTTAGAACGTCTCACAAGGTGGTTAGACTCTTTCATGTTCAATCATCACTAAGCGTCTGTATCAAGTAGTTAAGCATATGCACTTTCGTTTCCGTTTTGGTTTGAGATTAACTAATTATGGTTCTCTAATCAATTACTAGTTAAACATCGCTCTTCTTTCTTACTTTTTTTTTCTCTCTTGCTTCGTTTCTTTGGTTCTTATTTTTCACTCATGTAAAAACTGTGGAGTTTCTTCCCATTGTTATAATAAATTTTATTTTATTGGAGTAGATTGGTGAGAATATTTTATTCAATACAACAAGAGGTGAAATAACTCTAGTTTTGGTTTCATTATCTGCATTATGTTTGAATTTTATTGAAAACTAAACCCAAAAATCTGAATCCTCCCTCTTACAAACGTCAACTACACTCTTTGTTCTTCTATCCTCTTAGTTCTGTTCTTCCACTTGAGTTCTCATTCCGACAACATAAACAAACATAGAAGCATCATATTACAGGTAAAATACTCTTGATCTAGTTCCTCTAGTTTGTTTACCATTAGTAGATTCTTGTTAGTCTCTGCTAATTACTCTGTTCGTCAACTTTCTAACATTTTTTATTGAGTAAAACAAACATGTGGGGGTAGTGTAGTGATGTGTTGCGTTTTTAACGGTTTCGAGTCTTGGTTTAGTCCATGTTTTGAGTCATCTATCGTGTCAAAGTCCGTCTTTTGCATCTTTTCGGTTGTGTCTTGAGTCCTTTGCAGGGTATAGGTGCTCGAGCTGGATTCGGAGCATCTTGTGCATGATTGAGCCTATTCGGAGCTAAAACAATGGAGAAACGGTACAAGAGATCACCAGGAGCTGGGGATCGATCGATCCAAGGCGTGGATCGATCGATCCCAATTGTGACGATGAAGCCAAAAGTTCCAGTAGCTCGAGATCGATCGATCCCAGGAGGGGATCGATCGATCCAACCCTCATCCGTCCATGCCAATTGATTCAGCATATCTGGATCGATCGATCCACCCATGGGATCGATCGATCCGAGCCTCGACGTCCCGAGACGGTTTTCCTAAACTGGGTTTTGTCTTCCTTTTTCTGTACTTGGGTATAAAAACCCCAGAGACCTAATTTTCTGAGGCACGTTTTCTTTCTGCAATTTTCCTGAGACTTTTCTCTTGTAAGCAACCTTGGGATTCTAGAGATTCATCCTCTTTGACAATTTGGAGAAGATTTCTAAACCCTATTTCTTATTTTCATTGCAATTCAATTATGCTTTCTTCATCTCTTTGTGTTGTTTTCTTTGCCATGAGTGAGTAGTTTCTCAATTGGGTTTTAGGGTTCTAATTAGGAGATTCAATGGATTAATGGATTGATTGTTATTAGGAATTTCATTCTTTAGGTTCTTTGATTCACATGTTCTTAATGCTAGAATAGGATTGATCACCCTGTTGTAGAGTCTAGGTTTTTCTATGCATCAAAAGTGTTCGATAGAATGCCTGAAAGAATGTGAATTGAGCAATGTATTTCTAGCCAACGAAAGTTGACGTTAGGACGCATTGTGAACTTAATGAACTTGTTTGGTAATGCGAATTTGACTAGGAAATTGCATGCGAAAGTTTAGTAATCGAATAGTCAAATTTAGTGATTAATGTCTTGAAAGGGAATTGGTCTAAATGTGTTCATGTTCAAGAACGGTTCGTAATTGTTGAATTCCTTGTCTCATGTTTCCATTGTTTATTGATCTCTGAAATACCCTAACGCCCAATGTCTTTAAATCTTGAAGTTAAATCGTCTATTTTAATTGCATTTTTATTTACAATTCCGAAAACCCAAAACAAAACAATCTTTTAGTTTTAGCTAAGAACAAGTCTCGGAAATCCTTAGAGTATCTTTGGTCCTTGTGGATCGACCTCGAATATACTACCTAGCGGTTAAGTGTATTGAGTAATTACTCGAACAATCATGTAGATGAAAATCTTTTATCGAGTTAAACAAAGATTCTTGTTAGTCTCTGCTAATTACTCTGCTCTGTTTTTAATCCATTTTATAGATCTTGCTGATTTTAGCTATACATGTGTTAGTAACTTTAACTAAAACAAATGTGTCAATAAACCGATTATCAGTTTATTGACACATTTTTTTAGTTATATATGCGAGTCTTTACTTAATGATGTGAGAATGATTTAGGTAGATATGTTCGGTTTAAGAAAACAAAAAAGTTTTTTTTTGAAATTTTTTTCTTTAGAAACAAAGAAAGAATTGGTTTTGTCCAAATGATTTATTCATATTTGGATTTTGAAGTAACGTAGTTATAATAATGTATGTATAAAAAGTTTTTATGAAGGTGGAAAAAGGATTGTAATGACCAATGATGATTGATTTTAAGTTTTTAACTAAATTTTTTTGCAGATGATACAAAGCCTAGGTACTGTCTCCGGAGTTCTCCATCTTCTACTTGGCCAACCTTTGAAGTTAACCAGATTTGTGTATGTATGTAATATTTTTTTTTTGATGAAAGATGGATATGTATAGAGTATATAGGGTGTAGATGAAAATCGGTGACATGTGTGACGCATAGATGGATATGTATAGAGTATATAGGGTATAGGGTGTGTGTGTATGTATTCATAGATGTATGTATTGGGTGTGAGTGTATGTATTCATAGATGTATGTATTGGGTGTGAGTGTGTGTGTGTGTGAGAGGGAGCGTAGAGAGCAACGAAGCACAAGAAAACACACGTAGAGAGCAACGAAGCACAAGAAAACACACAAAAATGACTAATGAACCTAGTCGCCAAAGCCCAAACGATCGTTAGACAAAACCCCACAAAATAGACTAACGCCAACTTAATCTTGAAAGACCAAACGATCGGTAGATGAAACACATAAAATTTGACTGTCGCTAACATAATCGCCGAAGACCAAATGATCACTAGAGGAAGCACAAAAATTTGCCAAACGGTTGCCTAGCGACACACAAAATTGACTCACACAACAATTAGTGATCTTAATCTCTTTTGTTTTTTGGGTTCTTAATCTCTCTACTTGTAATTTTCCCAAAGTTTAAAACTTTTTTTTTTGGGTAGGAGAATTGCGAGGAAAGTAGCAGACGAATATGTCGAGTGTGAGCTATTGGTCTATCTGACTACCTCTATGTCACTATCTTCAATTTTCAATTTTTATGCTTTTGTGTTCATCAAGTTTTGATTTTTGTGTGTGTTTGATAATAATCAGATTATTTTCATCGACTTGATTCTTCACAAAACAAAGGCTTATAGACACTTACTCTTCAATGTGTTTAATCAAGAATCTGTTAATATTCAGGTAAACACAAAATATTTGATTCAATGCTCTGGTTGCTTCTGAAAATTTAGTGAACATTTTGGTTTTGTAAAGTTTGATTCTAAATAGTGAATCTACAATTATCTGATCTTTAAAGGATTTAACAATTTGGCAGCATTTATTATGGAAATTTGTCATCGCTTATCTTCTACTAGATACTTGTATCCTTTATATTTTTATATGTATACTAGATTTTAACCCGCGGTACACCGCGAGATGATTTATTTTTAAAGTTAGTATATATAAAATTTTATAAATTGTATCTCCTTATAAAATATTTATGTTTTATATTTTATAATTATTATCAAGTAACGGTATATCACGAGTTCACGGAACAATAATAAACTTTGGATTTAACTCGTATTAAAGTAGCATGTTAATGATATTTTAAAATTTTATAAATATTGATTCAAACCCGTTCGCCATATAAATTCGTTCCAAAATATAACCCGTCCCATAATTTCTAAACCCGTCCCGTGATTTGTTTTCTAAAAGTAGTGATTTTAAAATTTAATGATTTTTATTATATATAAAGTTTATAAATTGTATCATTCTCTAAGACGGAAGCTGGACGTTCTTGTTACCCATGACCCGTCGAGTCCGATTCCTCCAAAATCACCGAGCAAGATTCTTCCGTCTGGAAATATCTACAAGGTAGGCGACTCCAAAAGATGGAGCGTTTACGACAGTGAGTTCTATTACCAGTGGAGTAAAGAGAAACAGTTCCATGTTGGAGACAGTCTCCTTTTCGAATACAACAACAAAGTCAATGATGTCTTCGAGATCAGCGGCGACCTTGAATTCCTATACTGCGACCCGATTTCTCCCGTAGCCGTGCACAAGACAGGCCACGATCTCGTCAAGCTCACCGAACCAGGAATCCATTATTTCATTAGCTCAGAACCAGGTCACTGTGAGGCTGGACTTAAGCTCCAAGTTGTGGTTGGACCAACAGCCAATGTTCCAAAGTTGTCACCTTTAGAACGTCTCACAAGGTGGTTAGACTCTTTCATGTTCAATCATCACTAAGCGTCTGTATCAAGTAGTTAAGCATATGCACTTTCGTTTCCGTTTTGGTTTGAGATTAACTAATTATGGTTCTCTAATCAATTACTAGTTAAACATCGCTCTTCTTTCTTACTTTTTTTTTCTCTCTTGCTTCGTTTCTTTGGTTCTTATTTTTCACTCATGTAAAAACTGTGGAGTTTCTTCCCATTGTTATAATAAATTTTATTTTATTGGAGTAGATTGGTGAGAATATTTTATTCAATACAACAAGAGGTGAAATAACTCTAGTTTTGGTTTCATTATCTGCATTATGTTTGAATTTTATTGAAAACTAAACCCAAAAATCTGAATCCTCCCTCTTACAAACGTCAACTACACTCTTTGTTCTTCTATCCTCTTAGTTCTGTTCTTCCACTTGAGTTCTCATTCCGACAACATAAACAAACATAGAAGCATCATATTACAGGTAAAATACTCTTGTTCTAGTTCCTCTAGTTTGTTTACCATTAGTAGATTCTTGTTAGTCTCTGCTAATTACTCTGTTCGTCAACTTTCTAACATTTTTTATGGAGTAAAACAAACATGTGGGGGTAGTGTAGTGATGTGTTGCGTTTTTAACGGTTTCGAGTCTTGGTTTAGTCCATGTTTTGAGTCATCTATCGTGTCAAAGTCCGTCTTTTGCGTCTTTTCGGTTGTGTCTTGAGTCCTTTGCAGGGTATAGGTGCTCGAGCTGGATTCGGAGCATCTTGTGCATGATTGAGCCTATTCGGAGCTAAAACAATGGAGAAACGGTACAAGAGATCACCAGGAGCTGGGGATCGATCGATCCAAGGCGTGGATCGATCGATCCCAATTGTGACGATGAAGCCAAAAGTTCCAGTAGCTCGAGATCGATCGATCCCAGGAGGGGATCGATCGATCCAACCCTCATCTGTCCATGCCAATTGATTCAGCATATCTGGATCGATCGATCCACCCATGGGATCGATCGATCCGAGCCTCGACGTCCCGAGACGGTTTTCCTAAACCGGGTTTTGTCTTCCTTTTTCTGTACTTGGGTATAAAAACCCCAGAGACCTAATTTTCTGAGGCACGTTTTCTTTCTGCAATTTTCCTGAGACTTTTCTCTTGTAAGCAACCTTGGGATTCTAGAGATTCATCCTCTTTGACAATTTGGAGAAGATTTCTAAACCCTATTTCTTATTTTCATTGCAATTCAATTATGCTTTCTTCATCTCTTTGTGTTGTTTTCTTTGCCATGAGTGAGTAGTTTCTCAATTGGGTTTTAGGGTTCTAATTAGGAGATTCAATGGATTAATGGATTGATTGTTATTAGGAATTTCATTCTTTAGGTTCTTTGATTCACATGTTCTTAATGCTAGAATAGGATTGATCACCCTGTTGTAGAGTCTAGGTTTTTCTATGCATCAAAAGTGTTCGATAGAATGCCTGAAAGAATGTGAATTGAGCAATGTATTTCTAGCCAACGAAAGTTGACGTTAGGACGCATTGTGAACTTAATGAACTTGTTTGGTAATGCGAATTTGACTAGGAAATTGCATGCGAAAGTTTAGTAATCGAATAGTCAAATTTAGTGATTAATGTCTTGAAAGGGAATTGGTCTAAATGTGTTCATGTTCAAGAACGGTTCGTAATTGTTGAATTCCTTGTCTCATGTTTCCATTGTTTATTGATCTCTGAAATACCCTAACGCCCAATGTCTTTAAATCTTGAAGTTAAATCGTCTATTTTAATTGCATTTTTATTTACAATTCCGAAAACCCAAAACAAAACAATCTTTTAGTTTTAGCTAAGAACAAGTCTCGGAAATCCTTAGAGTATCTTTGGTCCTTGTGGATCGACCTCGAATATACTACCTAGCGGTTAAGTGTATTGAGTAATTACTCGAGCAATCAAGTTGGCGCCGTTGCCGGGGACCAATTGCGTTACCTAAGGATTTAGGATTAGTTTTTAGTCTAAAGCATTTTTTTTTTTTTTTATTACTAACTATCACACTCGTTTTTCTTTTAGGTATTGGCTATGGAATATAATGATTGGGAAGAAGAGGATGAGCCATATGTGGAGCCACCATTTGATGAGAGTGTTCTTACACCGGAACAAAAAGTGAAGTTGGATGAACTTCACAACGAACATCCGACATTGGTAAGGAGTGATTTAGCGATTTTGATCCGGTTGAACCTCTTATCACACCGAGCATCCTGTGAAGGAAGAGAAATCACATTCTATGAAGAACAAGAAGCCCATGCTCTTGAAAAGGTAATATATTGGGTTCCACCAAGCGAACTAGAAGGTACATGCAATTCAACCCTTGAAATTCATGATGTTGAGGATATTCAGATACCATGCATTGAAGATGTGACTTCTAGTTTGCATACTCCCATGATCATTGATGAATGTTTTGATTTGATATGTGAGTCTCAACAACTAGATGCTTTAAGAGCAGCAAAACTTGCTAGGGATTACCATGATATATGTTTTGATATTGAATATCATTGTGCTTTGAATGTTCATGATCTCGAGTCTAAGTTTTCAATGCCTGAAATTATCTAGATCTCTTCTTGATGAATCTTTCCTAGGAGTTGTGCTTGATATTGATAAGATTTTGCATGTGAATGAAGATCTTGAGGTTGATTATATGGATGTAGATATTGTGCTATATGAGATTAATGGGGATGAAGTTGATTATTTTGTTCAAACCTCATGTAACCCGGAAATTGACTTCATTTTTCCTCCAAATGCATTTGATCCTCATGAGCATTCAACCATCAAGGAATATTTCAGAGTATATGCTACATTTGTAGTAATTTTTCTTGATATGAATTTTATCTCTTTACCATGGATAATTGTGTGTTACTTGGCACATCTCATTTCTTTCACTAACAGGAGAAGGACAAAAGGTCCACTGGCACAACCTTTTGATTCTTATGATTAATATTTTGTGTTGAGCGGTCAAGCTTACGACCTAAAACAAGCGCTTAGTGGGAGGCAACCCACCATGTATCCCAAGTAAGTTTTCTCTTTCTCCTTTTCGCATTTTCACTTTTTTTTTTAAATTTCTTTTGAGTGTGTCTGGCATCTTCCTTTCGAATTGTTTTCACACCGAGTCGGTGTGAAGCAAGTCGGGGGGAGGCTGCCACTTGTCTACTAATCTAGTTCGCATTTTTGATGTTTCCTTGAGTCATTTTGATGTTTTTCTTTTTGAGTCATCGAGTCTGTTTTATCGAGTCAAAATCGTGTCTTTTATTGAGTCAAAATGTTGTCTGAGAACTATGATCTTTTCTTAGGGAATTGCACCATGTTTGATTTCATTGCCTTGGGCTCATTTTAGCACTATTCGATAACTTGGAAGTTCAGGAAAGTCCATCACTTGATCGCTTTATAGTAGTCCCTATCTCTTTGAAATTTGGATGAATTGAGCTTAATCTTATATACTTGAACTTAATCTGGACTTAATTTATCTCACTTAGGGGCTTGAGAATCATGTAATGGATCATACATTCAGAGTTTTGTTCGCATCATTTTTATCACTCTTTGCTAACTCTGAATAGCTAGACTCATTTTTAGTCTAGTACCGCACCTGTTTCCCCACCCATTGTTTGAAACCTCATGCATTCTTATATGATCATCATGATATGCATCCATGTGCGAAAACTACGGAGTATACGGACCGACATAGCTTTCCTTTTGTTAGGATAGTGAGTTGTAGTTTACTGGTTGTCGATATGTGATGAGATTGAGCCATTGTGGTTTAGAGGTTATATTCATGGGTGTATGCTGCTGTTTGCGATTTTTCTTGATGCAGATTTTTGTGAGACACCGGTTCCACTCCCCCGCTTAAAAAAAAAAAAAAAACGAAAATGAAAAGAAGAAGCGGGAAAGGAGAGTGATTGGAACCGGAAATGTCGAGTTACCATTGGTTATATTGTTAAGCATCATGGGTAGTCATTGGTTTGATTGGGATAATATGTTTGTTGATTTGATCCGAGCTTAAGGGAAGCTATGTACCTCCTAGTTGGTCTGTGTCTCACTGTGATTTCGCATAATGACGTGCATCCGTTTATACTGTTGAGTACCCGAAACACCTTGAGCCACTAAATATTAGCCCTTTTTGACCAAGCCCATAACGTGTTCGATACCCCCTTTGTGAGAATACACGCCACTGCTAATGAATGTTAAAAGGTTAAGTTATCTGATTCTGAAAATTCTTTTAGATTCGGGACTTAATTTTGTTGCTACGGCTATGGCGAAGTACAGTCTAGTACGGTTTGATGAGTTGTGTGATAGTGGTTTGCAGGCAATTGATAGAACATGATCCCGAAGAAAATGTGAGTTCTCGTGTTTTCAAACCTCTTCTCTTGATAAGGATTTCTGCTTTCCTTGAGGACAAGCAAAGATTTAAGTCGGGGGGAGTTTGATGTGTTGCGTTTTTAACGGTTTCGAGTCTTGGTTTAGTCCATGTTTTGAGTCATCTATCGTGTCAAAGTCCGTCTTTTCGGTTGTGTCTTGAGTCCTTTGCAGGCTATAGGTGCTCGAGCTGGATTCGGAGCATCTTGTGCATGATTGAGCCTATTCGGAGCTAAAACAATGGAGAAACGGTACAAGAGATCACCAGGAGCTGGGGATCGATCGATCCAAGGCCTGGATCGATCGATCCCAATTGTGACGATGAAGCCAAAAGTTCCAGTAGCTCGAGATCGATCGATCCCAGGAGGGGATCGATCGATCCAACCCTCATCCGTCCAAGACCAATTGATTCAGCATATCTGGATCGGTCGATCCACCCATGGGATCGATCGATCCGAGCCTCGACGTCCCGAGACGGTTTTCCTAAACCGGGTTTTGTCTTCCTTTTTCTGTACTTGGGTATAAAAACCCCAGAGACCTAATTTTCTGAGGCACGTTTTCTTTCTGCAATTTTCCTGAGACTTTTCTCTTGTAAGCAACCTTGGGATTCTAGAGATTCATCCTCTTTGACAATTTGGAGAAGATTTCTAAACCCTATTTCTTATTTTCATTGCAATTCAATTATGCTTTCTTCATCTCTTTGTGTTGTTTTCTTTGCCATGAGTGAGTAGTTTCTCAATTGGGTTTTAGGGTTCTAATTAGGAGATTCAATGGATTAATGGATTGATTGTTATTAGGAATTTCATTCTTTAGGTTCTTTGATTCACATGTTCTTAATGCTAGAATAGGATTGATCACCCTGTTGTAGAGTCTAGGTTTTTCTATGCATCAAAAGTGTTCGATAGAATGCCTGAAAGAATGTGAATTGAGCAATGTATTTCTAGCCAACGAAAGTTGACGTTAGGACGCATTGTGAACTTAATGAACTTGTTTGGTAATGCGAATTTGACTAGGAAATTGCATGCGAAAGTTTAGTAATCGAATAGTCAAATTTAGTGATTAATGTCTTGAAAGGGAATTGGTCTAAATGTGTTCATGTTCAAGAACGGTTCGTAATTGTTGAATTCCTTGTCTCATGTTTCCATTGTTTATTGATCTCTGAAATACCCTAACGCCCAATGTCTTTAAATCTTGAAGTTAAATCGTCTATTTTAATTGCATTTTTATTTACAATTCCGAAAACCCAAAACAAAACAATCTTTTAGTTTTAGCTAAGAACAAGTCTCGGAAATCCTTAGAGTATCTTTGGTCCTTGTGGATCGACCTCGAATATACTACCTAGCGGTTAAGTGTATTGAGTAATTACTCGAACAATCATGTAGATGAAAATCTTTTATCGAGTTAAACAAAGATTCTTGTTAGTCTCTGCTAATTACTCTGCTCTGTTTTTAATCCATTTTATAGATCTTGCTGATTTTAGCTATACATGTGTTAGTAACTTTAACTAAAACAAATGTGTCAATAAACCGATTATCAGTTTATTGACACATTTTTTTAGTTATATATGCGAGTCTTTACTTAATGATGTGAGAATGATTTAGGTAGATATGTTCGGTTTAAGAAAACAAAAAAGTTTTTTTTTGAAATTTTTTTCTTTAGAAACAAAGAAAGAATTGGTTTTGTCCAAATGATTTATTCATATTTGGATTTTGAAGTAACGTAGTTATAATAATGTATGTATAAAAAGTTTTTATGAAGGTGGAAAAAGGATTGTAATGACCAATGATGATTGATTTTAAGTTTTTAACTAAATTTTTTTGCAGATGATACAAAGCCTAGGTACTGTCTCCGGAGTTCTCCATCTTCTACTTGGCCAACCTTTGAAGTTAACCAGATTTGTGTATGTATGTAATATTTTTTTTTTGATGAAAGATGGATATGTGTGACGCATAGATGGATATGTATAGAGTATATAGGGTATAGGGTGTGTGTGTATGTATTCATAGATGTATGTATTGGGTGTGAGTGTATGTATTCATAGATGTATGTATTGGGTGTGAGTGTGTGTGTGTGTGAGAGGGAGCGTAGAGAGCAACGAAGCACAAGAAAACACACGTAGAGAGCAACGAAGCACAAGAAAACACACAAAAATGACTAATGAACCTAGTCGCCAAAGCCCAAACGATCGTTAGACAAAACCCCACAAAATAGACTAACGCCAACTTAATCTTGAAAGACCAAACGATCGGTAGATGAAACACATAAAATTTGACTGTCGCTAACATAATCGCCGAAGACCAAATGATCACTAGAGGAAGCACAAAAATTTGCCAAACGGTTGCCTAGCGACACACAAAATTGACTCACACAACAATTAGTGATCTTAATCTCTTTTGTTTTTTGGGTTCTTAATCTCTCTACTTGTAATTTTCCCAAAGTTTAAAACTTTTTTTTTTGGGTAGGAGAATTGCGAGGAAAGTAGCAGACGAATATGTCGAGTGTGAGCTATTGGTCTATCTGACTACCTCTATGTCACTATCTTCAATTTTCAATTTTTATGCTTTTGTGTTCATCAAGTTTTGATTTTTGTGTGTGTTTGATAATAATCAGATTATTTTCATCGACTTGATTCTTCACAAAACAAAGGCTTATAGACACTTACTCTTCAATGTGTTTAATCAAGAATCTGTTAATATTCAGGTAAACACAAAATATTTGATTCAATGCTCTGGTTGCTTCTGAAAATTTAGTGAACATTTTGGTTTTGTAAAGTTTGATTCTAAATAGTGAATCTACAATTATCTGATCTTTAAAGGATTTAACAATTTGGCAGCATTTATTATGGAAATTTGTCATCGCTTATCTTCTACTCAGTGTTCAAGAAAGCGCTAGGCGCTAAGCGGGCGGTGACCCAGTGCCTAGCGCCTAGAACGCTTAATCGGGGCCTAGGCGATTTTTTAGGCGGTTTAGACGTTTATAACATAAAACATTATAAATATGATATTATATATAAAAGTTATATAAAATATCTATATAAAACTAAAAAATATGAAATTATAAACAAAAACTAGACAAAACATTTATTTATATTTATATTAAACAATATATAAATATTTATAACTATATATATAAATAAAACTCTAATTAAAATTGAAAAAATACATTAAACAAGATCTATGTAATTTTAGGCGGTCAAAGCGGTTATCTAGACGTCGCATGAGAGCCTAGCGCCTAGTCGGGGTCTAGGCGACCGCCTAGACCGCTTTTTAGAACACTGCTTCTACTAGATACTTGTATCCTTTATATTTTTATATGTATACTAGATTTTAACCCGCGGTACACCGCGAGATGATTTATTTTTAAAGTTAGTATATATAAAATTTTATAAATTGTATCTCCTTATAAAATATTTATGTTTTATATTTTATAATTATTATCAAGTAACGGTATATCACGAGTTCACGGAACAATAATAAACTTTGGATTTAACTCGTATTAAAGTAGCATGTTAATGATATTTTAAAATTTTATAAATATTGATTCAAACCCGTTCGCCATATAAATTCGTTCCAAAATATAACCCGTCCCATAATTTCTAAACCCGTCCCGTGATTTGTTTTCTAAAAGTAGTGATTTTAAAATTTAATGATTTTTATTATATATAAAGTTTATAAATTGTATCATTCTCTAAGACGGAAGCTGGACGTTCTTGTTACCCATGACCCGTCGAGTCCGATTCCTCCAAAATCACCGAGCAAGATTCTTCCGTCTGGAAATATCTACAAGGTAGGCGACTCCAAAAGATGGAGCGTTTACGACAGTGAGTTCTATTACCAGTGGAGTAAAGAGAAACAGTTCCATGTTGGAGACAGTCTCCTTTTTGAAAACAACAACAAAGTCAATGATGTCTTCGAGATCAGCGGCGACCTTGAATTCCTATACTGCGACCCGATTTCTCCCGTAGCCGTGCACAAGACAGGCCACGATCTCGTCAAGCTCACCGAACCAGGAATCCATTATTTCATTAGCTCAGAACCAGGTCACTGTGAGGCTGGACTTAAGCTCCAAGTTGTGGTTGGACCAACAGCCAATGTTCCAAAGTTGTCACCTTTAGAACGTCTCACAAGGTGGTTAGACTCTTTCATGTTCAATCATCACTAAGCGTCTGTATCAAGTAGTTAAGCATATGCACTTTCGTTTCCGTTTTGGTTTGAGATTAACTAATTATGGTTCTCTAATCAATTACTAGTTAAACATCGCTCTTCTTTCTTACTTTTTTTTTCTCTCTTGCTTCGTTTCTTTGGTTCTTATTTTTCACTCATGTAAAAACTGTGGAGTTTCTTCCCATTGTTATAATAAATTTTATTTTATTGGAGTAGATTGGTGAGAATATTTTATTCAATACAACAAGAGGTGAAATAACTCTAGTTTTGGTTTCATTATCTGCATTATGTTTGAATTTTATTGAAAACTAAACCCAAAAATCTGAATCCTCCCTCTTACAAACGTCAACTACACTCTTTGTTCTTCTATCCTCTTAGTTCTGTTCTTCCACTTGAGTTCTCATTCCGACAACATAAACAAACATAGAAGCATCATATTACAGGTAAAATACTCTTGTTCTAGTTCCTCTAGTTTGTTTACCATTAGTAGATTCTTGTTAGTCTCTGCTAATTACTCTGTTCGTCAACTTTCTAACATTTTTTATGGAGTTAAACAAACATGTGGGGTAGTGTAGATGAAAATCTTTTATCGTGTTAAACAAAGATTCTTGTTAGTCTCTGCTAATTACTCTGCTCTGTTTTTAATCCATTTTATAGATCTTGCTGATTTTAGCTATACATGTGTTAGTAACTTTAACTAAAACAAATGTGTCAATAAACCGATTATCAGTTTATTGACACATTTTTTTTAGTTATATATACGAGTCTTTACTTAATGAGTGAGAATGATTTAGGTAGATATGTTCTGTCTAAGAAAACATAAAAGTTTTTTTGAAATTTTTTTCTTTAGAAACAAAGAAAGAATTGGTTTTGTCTAAATGATTTATTCATATTTGGATTTTGAAGTAACATAGTTATAATAATCTATACTATATAAAAGTCGAGGCTATAAGCTCTTGAGGCTGTCCACGTGGGATTTTAAACGACCAATCGAGATAAGACACTTCATTAATTAGCATTTTTAGATTTTATTAATTTTCTATATTAAGATTTTTTAAAAAAGGAAAAAAATAGCATATGAAAATATGAGAAATATATGGAAATATGGAAAACTTTCTAGATATAATATTTCATATGGAAATATATAAAATAAATTAATGAATCAAAATGTAATTTTTTTTAAAGTTTATTACATTTATAAATGAAAATAATGAAAATATGTACAAAATTCTAAATATAAAATTTTAGTTAATCATAATAGTCTTCTTATTAATTTATTTTTAAATTCTACCATTTTCTATATTAATATATTAATAAAAAGGAAAAGAAAACAGTATATGGAAAGATGACAAATGTAAAGTATATATACCATCACATTAATTAACATTTCTGAGTTCTAATATTTTCTATACTAATATATTAATGAAAAGGAATAGAAAAACAATATATAGAAAGGTGAGAAATATGAATTTTGAAACAACAACATAAAGAAATTAGACAAATGTAAATTATATCTTTCAATATTATCTTTGGCTATATTTGACCGAAACTCTTTTTTTTTTTAAGCAAATGTTGATGCAATATATACTAAATTAAAAGTTCATATAAATTTTTTATTAATATCTTTTAAGAAATGAAAATAAGAAGCTATAACCTTCTAAAGCTGTCCATGTGGAATATTAAACGACAAATTGTGATTAGTCATTTCACTAATTAACATTTTTTCCATCTCATTAATAAACATTTTTAAATTCTAATATTTTCTATATTAAATATTAATAGAAAGGGAAAGACACAAAATTTATGGAAAGAAGAGAAATGTGAATTTTTTAAACAACAACATATAGAATAAATAAGACAAATGTAAATTATAGATTTCAATATTATATTTGGTTATATTTTAAAAAAAAATCCACCTCTTAAAATTTTTTAATACAATATATTCCAAATTAAAAGTTCATATAAAGAAGATTAATATATCTTTCTGGCCATAATATTTTTAAGAAAATAAGTTGATAATGACGAGTATATATCATCATAGAATTATTCTTTCTCTTATAGATGTCGTCGAGTTAAAGAAAAACTTTCTAAAGTTTTCACTGCCTCTTGATTCCGTATAAATACATTGACGAGGGTTTTCGTCAGCTCATATCCAGCTGCTACGTTTTAAAATTATTTGGGTAGTTGGTGACGATATATCAAAATCACCGGTGAGCTTTCTTAAAAGAAAATTAGTCGGTAGGTTTGTAAAAACGTGTATATGTTATTGTTTCTTAATAAGAAGAATCACACAAAACTTTTAAGTAGAAGATGGAAAAAAAAAAGATGACCTTTATTTTAATAGAGGAGAGAGATGGTTTGTTCATCCGCTATTTTAATTACATTTCCTAACAAAGATGAAGATCATATTTGTAACACCCCGGTTTCAGGAATATGGTGGTGCATGCTGAGAGGTTTAAGAGAATTGATTTGGCCACCTATTTCACTAAAGTGCACTTATTTTTTTGGTCAACGGTCTTGAGAGAACTCCACAGTTAAGGGTGCTTGAACTGGAGCAATTTCAGGATGGGTGACCTTCCGAGAAGTGATTGTCGGAACTGTATGAGTGAAGACAAAACACAGGGACAGATCATGTGGTGATTTGTAGGATCAGTAAACAAGTCTTTAAAGCATCCCGGACATAGCGGACCGGCCGCCGGACAGGAGTGGACCCATGGGTCTGAAAGAAGATGTGGGGCCCACTAGTAGGGACGGTCAAGGCGTTACAAGTGGTATCAGAGCCGAACCCAGGCGAGTGTAGGGTGAAGAGGGCTCACACCATCGGGGGTGACGGTCTTGGTGCGCAACGAGGACATTGCGATCTGTTAGTGGGGTTGAATTTTAACACCCCGGTTTCCGGAATATGGTGGTGCATGCGGAGAGGTTTAAGAGAATTGATTTGGCCACCTATGTCACCAAAGTGCACTTATCTTTTCGGTCAACGGTCCTGAGAGAACTCCACAGTTAAGGGTGCTTGAGCTGGAGCAATTTCAGGATGGGTGACCTTCAGGGAAGTGAATGTCGGAACTGTGTGAGTAAGGACAAAACACTGGGAAAAATCATGTGGTGATTTATAGGGTCGGTAAACAAGTTTTTAAAGTCTTCCGGATATAGCGGACTGGCCGTCGGACAGAGGTGTGCCCATGGGCCCGAGAGAGGATGTGGGGCCCACTGGTAGGGACGGTCGGGGCGTTACAACATTTATGAAATCGGATCAAAAGTTGCGACTTTTGATGATTAATGATTGTAATGGTGATGATGACGTTTGTCTCAATTTTTAAGAGCGACTTAGACGCTGTGTTCGTGGGAAGATTGGGAGACTGTGGGAGAAAGAGATTTGGTTGGCGGTGGAATTGGCTGACCTTCTCTTCTTCTTTGATCTTGGCACTTAGATACTTGTATCTCAAGTAAACTATGACAAACCCATGAGCAGCTATACATGTCAATACCTTAAGAATCGTAACTACACATGTTGATGCTTTAAATCTCTTTTATTTAAATTTTCTCTCATACTCATAATTTGATATGGCATCTCTGCTTTTGTCTCTAATCATAAATCATAACCATGTTTTTATGCTTGAAAGTTAATCTATATACTATGATTTTATTTTTATTTTGACTCTCATCATTGATTGTTACTATCTCATTTTTTTGTGTGTGGCTCACTCTGGCATTACATCCACATCTAATGGATCACTTTGACTTTCCTCCTTTCCAGATGCTATATTCCGTAGAGATCAGCCTTTTTGTTATTTTTATCACGTGAGAGTTTTTATTATTTTGAGGAGAGTAAAGCCGAAAGAGTCCGACTGAGTTTTGTGAATAGTGATAGCTTTCGAAAAAATATTGTGAAGACAAAAATTCATATACATATTGAAAAGAATGTGAGAAAAATATGAGTTGCTTTTTTTTTTTCTTTTGTCAAAGGAAAAATATGAGTTGTTTAAAAAAAGTATAGATAAGTTTATGAATATACTTTTATAAAGAAACTTATCTTTACAAAAGCTATACTAAGAGCATCAGCAGTGGAGCACTCATCGACCGGGTGTGAGTAATAAACAAAAGAAAAATAATTGAAATGTTGTCTCTCTCTTCCCTCCCGGGTGTTACTTTATACTCGGGTGTAACACTTTTTCTCTCTCTCTCTTTCTTTCTCTCTCTCTTTCTTTCTCTTTCTCTTTTCTCTTTTGCTTTAAATTATAATACTAAAAAAATACTTACACCCACACAAACACATTTGCCACTGCTGATGGTCTAACTAATGCAGTGAGATAGACGAAAAACAATAGTGAATTTGCGCATACCAAAATGAAAAATTCGTCGAAGTTAATCTCCATACAGCAATTTATTTCATGACATTCAATCAAAATGTCGTATGTGAAAAGTTCCGGTCATCCAAAAAAGCTAAAGAAAGAAATTCAACAAAAACATATTCCTTTGATAAATGTTGTAAAATCCTAAAAGTTGTGTTAGAGTTTTTTTTAGTTGTGTATTTAAATTAAACTATACGCTAATTTTAAATTCAAAAATTTAGGCTATTAACAAGAAGTAGAAAAATAAAAACATATATTTCCATATTTTCAATAAATATTATTAGTAATACAAAATATTACTAAAAACAGAACCTAGTGTATGTATAAAAAGTAATAGAAAGTCTAGAAGACTGCCGTGTTGGTATAAAATTTCCAAGACTAAAAAATAAAATAATTTTTGGTTCTATCAAAAAAGGAAATAATTAAATAATCTAATTTTTGATTTGGTTCCATCTTCGTCACTGATTCGCTTTCGTAGCTCCACCGAGAAATTTCCGAGCGGCCAAAACAGAAATTTTCGCAAAGTAATCATCATCACTGATTGCGTTACCAAACCTGCGTTCCGATCTTCAAGTTCCGATCCAATTTCAGATATGTCGAAGATTATTGGGAAAAGAGGGATTAACTATATCCATAGACTCAATTCTGCGTCGTTCACGAGCGTATCTGCTTCATCAATCGAGAAAGGGCAAAATCGTGTCATTGATGCTTCGTTAACTCTCATTCGTGAAAGGGCAAAACTAAAAGTAAAAACTTTTGTAAAGCTTTGTCATTTATCATTGTTTTTATGTTCTGTCTGTTTATGTGAGATTATTTGTGTAGGGAGAGTTAGTGCGTCTTTTAGG
Source organism: Arabidopsis lyrata subsp. lyrata (assembly GCF_000004255.2). NCBI lineage: Eukaryota > Viridiplantae > Streptophyta > Magnoliopsida > Brassicales > Brassicaceae > Arabidopsis > Arabidopsis lyrata. The sequence goes on along the minus strand of NW_003302550.1, from coordinate 17,919,905 downwards.
TGGAGCTAAAGCTTCAACATCTCTTCTTGGAGTACCACTTGGTCACAACTCTTCTTTTCTTCAAGGTCCTGCTTTTGCTCCTCCTCGTATTAGAGAAGCTATTTGGTGTGGTAGTACAAACTCTGCAACTGAAGAAGGTAACATGTTTTGTATAGCAACTTTGTTGATTCTGAATGTGGATGTTTTTGATTGCGGCGTTGTTTTTTCTCGCATTTGATGGTTTAAGAGAGTGCAATGATACGTTTCTGTTGTTATTAGATCATCTAACTTGTGCTATTCAATGGTTTATGCAGTCATTGGTGTTGGATTTTTACCGTTGTCTGCGGTATACTTATTTGTCTTTTGATATTGATATTGCAGGGAAGGAGTTGAAGGATCCACGGGTTCTAACTGATGTTGGGGATGTTCCGGTACAAGAGATTAGAGATTGTGGGGTTGATGATGATAGACTGATGAATGTTATAAGTGAATCTGTGAAGTTGGTGATGGATGAGGTAAAGCTAGTAGTGTTATGCCGCTTTACGTAGTTCAGTTAATAGTTTTTAGGATTTAAATCTACGGAGAAGTCTTTTTTGACATCTTAGTGTTTGAGATCGACACATTTTTTAGTTGTTGTACATGGAACAGAGTTGTATTAGTAACTGAGCATTTGTTTGTTGTGACAGGAACCATTGCGCCCGCTGGTCCTAGGTGGAGACCATTCTATATCTTATCCTGTTGTGAGAGCGGTTTCTGAGAAGCTTGGAGGGCCTGTGGACATTCTGCATCTTGATGCACATCCGGATATATATGATTGTTTTGAAGGAAATAAGTACTCTCATGCATCTTCTTTTGCTCGTATCATGGAAGGTGGCTATGCGCGTAGGCTTTTACAGGTTGGTCTGATTTCTCTGTTGTATATACATTACAATCTCTGGGAAAGATAATCTTCTAAGGAGAACCCAAACTTTATTGTAGGTTGGGATCAGATCGATAAACCAGGAAGGACGGGAACAAGGCAAGAGGTTTGGAGTAGAACAGTATGAGATGCGAACCTTCTCAAAAGATCGTCCAATGTTGGAAAATCTGGTATCTCTATCTGTCCCAATATTTAGACTAGACGAAGAGTATTAGATGTAGGGGTGGTCATTCAGTTTGAAACTTGGTGATCTTAAGTTATAGTTCGGTTAAGTTTTAAAATAAAGTTCAGTTCAGCTTTAGTTTGAGGAATTTGGTCGGGGTTTTGTATGCATTCCTTCTTACTTGTTAGAAGTTTTGTGCATTTGGTACATTTCAAGTCATATATTGAATGGGTTTGTACAGAAATTAGGGGAAGGAGTGAAGGGGGTATACATCTCGATAGACGTTGACTGTCTTGATCCGGCATTTGCACCCGGAGTGTCCCACATCGAACCAGGAGGTCTCTCTTTCCGTGATGTCCTAAACATCTTACATAATCTTCAGGCAGATGTTGTCGGGGCTGATGTTGTCGAGTTCAACCCGCAACGTGATACTGTTGACGGCATGACAGCAATGGTCGCTGCTAAGCTTGTTAGAGAATTAGCCGCGAAAATCTCGAAATGAAACAGAGGGTCTTCTTGGAGTTTCTTGTTTTATTTTGTTTCTATGTTACATTGTGCAAGTTTGTAACATTCATATAGGTTCTTGAATGCAATAAGTCTGGCTCCATAGATGGATAATCGAACAAAGATAATATGAATTCTGATCTTAGGCTGTAATAATATCAATGTTCATATGCCTCATAATCCTCTGCTTATTTTTCTGCCTTTAATTTCGTGAAACATTGTCGTTAATAATCTCAATTTGTCACTAGAAACACTTTCTTTGGACTTTTTGGCTGTGAATGGGAGCACAGATAAGTAGCAGAACGTCCTTTAGTGTATCAGAAACGCAATTATGCTTCCATTCACCAAAGAAAAAGTTAATTATGTGGTTCTTTATTAAAAAATTAAAAAATATTGATTTCACTGTGGCGTTTCTAAAAACATGAGTAACATTAGTGATCCGCCTGTAACAGTAGGATACCCTCAAATTTGAGGTGTTTCATGTACGGTTCAACATTTCTTCTCTATTTTAATATTTCTTGTTTTTTTTTTTTTTTTTTTTTTTTGAAAACCTCTATTTTAATATTTCTTTCATTTGATAATACTATAAACAACCATACTAGTCATTTTCTTTTTTAAAAATTATTATTTTCGTTCAACTCAAAACATTAGAGAATTTGGTTTTATATTAATTAATGAAAATTAAAAGAATGATTTTAGGTAATAAAACAATCCAAATTAAAAATATTACTTTGGCTTGGACAAAATACTACCAAACCGAACTGATCAAAAAAATGAAAATCGAACCAAATCCAAAACCGATAGAATACAAGAATGGATCCTAAATTTATATATCCGAAAAACTAGAACCGAACTTGACCCAAACCTAGAACCGAACATTTAGATAGTTTTATTTTCTTTTAAGGTCTCCACATATAAACACTGAATGCTTCGATTTACTCTTACACTTTCATCTATATTTTCATTAGTTAAAAAAAACTTATGACTTCCCAAAAATCTACAATATAATAAGGGATGTTATTGGTTTGTGATTTAAATAGAGTATTGGTGACTTTAAATGTTATGCAGAATCTGTTGTTATTCAATGAAGATTTTTTAAAAGTTTGTTAAAGTTTGTTAAAGTTTGGCGTTATTAGTTTAAGATTTGTAAAAAGTAATCTAAAATCTTCATAAATCTGGAGTTATTGGATTCATAGTTTTATAAAGTCATTAAAAGTTTTGTGTTATTCAATTACAACAAAATAATCTATGATTGTTAATGAATTAAATTATTATGTTATTGGATTATGACTTTCTAAACTTTTCTTCACAAAACAAAATCATCAAAATAGAGAGATTGTCTGGAAAAATCTACAAGATTATGACATAGTAATCAACAAGATAATAGAAAACTCTCAAAAACTCTATAACAATAGTTTATAATCTTTCATTTGTTTGCTTTCTATGATTTTATTAAAGTCATCAAAATTCCATGTAAATTAAGAACCAATAACACCCCCTAATTGTAGACAAATGTTGGGTACAAACCAACGTCCCATATCGGAAGTTTAGAAAAGAAGTTTCTAATATATAAGTAAAGCCCAACTCCAATTAGTATGAGGCCTTTTGGGAAGGAGTCCAATAACAAATCCGTGCGGGCTTGAGCATGTTGGCCCAAAACGGACAATATCATACTAAAAAGGAAGTTGGATTGGGCTTAGAAAGCCCAATAAATGGTATCAGAGCCTAGGTTAAAAAATGTGGACCTAGGGGTGTGGGCTAAAGTTCGGTGTGGGAGAAGCCCTCAAATGTGACACGATAAGAAGGTGTCTCAAGAACTTCGCGAATAAGAAAGTGCCGAGTTAGGGTGTCTAAGTTTCGCTGAAGAGAAGACCCAATGTTCGTGGTCCTTAGTTTGAAGGGGAGATGTTAGGTACAAACCAACGTCCCACATCGGAAGTTTAGAAAAGAAGTTTCTAATATATAAGTAAAGTCCAACTCTAATTAGTATGCGGCTTTTTGGGAAGGAGCCCAATAACAAATCTGTGCGAGCTTGAGCATGTAGGCCCAAAGCGGACAATATCATACTACTGGGAAGTTGGAATGGGCATATAAAGCCCAATAAATAGCATGTAGGCCCAAAGCGGACAATATCATACTAAAAAGGGAGTTGGATTGGACTTAGAAAGCCCAATAAATGGTATCAGAGCGTAGGTCAAAAATGTGGACCTAGGAGTGTGGGCTAAAGTTCGGTGTGGGAGAAGCCCTCAAATGTGACACGATAAGAAGGTGCCTCAAGAACTTCGCAAATAAGAAGGTGCCGAGTTAGGGTGCCAAGGTTTTGCTGAAGAGGAGGCCTAATGTTCGTCGTCTGTGGTTTGAAGGGGAGATTGTTGGGTACAAACCAACGTCCCACATCGGAAGTTTAGAAAAGAAGTTTCTAATATATAAGTAAAGTCCAACTCTAATTAGTATGAGGCCTTTTGGGAAGGAACCCAATAACAAATCTGTGCGGGCTTGAACATGTAGGCCCAAAGCGGACAATATCATACTAAAAAGGGAGTTGGATTGGGCTTAGAAAGCCCAATAACAAAAATCTTCAATGTTTATAGGAGACTAATTGTTATGTTGCTACGTAAACTCTGATGAAACTCGAACATTGAACGAAGATTCTGACGTCCAATGAAAACTCTGTTCATAATTATTTACATTCCTTTTGGGCAAAGATGAAACTATAAAAATAATTTTTCTAGCAGTTTGCATCATATCCAAAACTGAAATTTTATATTTCATAATGATAATTAGAGTGAAATGAAAGAAATTGAATTTCTAAGAGGATCTATACTATTATTTGGGGAGTACAATTTATAGCAAATGCAAGTCCTTCGGTTTCACATCTGTTATTTGCGGATGATAGTTTATTCTTTTGTAAGGCAAACAAGGACCAGTGTGAGGTAATTTTGGGGATTTTAAAGAAGTATGAAGCGGTCTCAGGACAGCAGATTATTTTTTTAAAATCCTCGATTCAGTTTGGACATAAGGTAGATGAGGATATCAAAGATGAAGTCAAATCTACCTTGAGAATCACTAATATCGGTGGGATGGGCTCTTATCTCGGTTTAAAGGAGAGTTTGGGTGAAAATTTTCTCCTTTGTTAGAGATAGATTGCAAACACGAATTAACGGATGGTCGGCAAAATTTTTATTGAAAGGTGGGAAAGAAGTGATGATTAAATCGGTAGCTGCAGCATTACCAACTTATGTTATGTCGTGCTTCAGACTACCGAAAACAATCACTTCTAAACTTACTAGTGCGGTTGCTAATTTTTGGTGGAGTTCAAATGGGGATTCCAGAGGGATGCACTGGATGGCTTGGAACAAGTTGTGCAATAGCAAATCGGAAGGAGGACTAGGTTTTCGGCAGGTAGACGATTTTAATTCAGCCCTATTAGCCAAACAATTATGGCGGTTGATTACGGTTCCGGATTCTCTTTTCGCGAAGGTGTTTAAAGGGCGTTATTTTCGGAAATCCAATCCTTTGGAAAATATAAAATCATACTCCCCATCATATGGATTGCGCAGTATTTGCTCAGCTAGATCTCTGGTTAAAAAAGGACTTATTAAAAGGGTCGGATCCGGAACATCTATCACAGTTTGGGATGATCCCTGGATTCCAGCTCAATTCCCGAGACAGCAAAAAGTAATAGTTCACTTGTTGACCCATTGTTAAAAGTTAACAATCTTATAGATAGTCGGTCGAATTTTTGGAATATTGCTCTCTTAGAGGAGATCTTTGATCCTAAAGATGTCGCCATGATAAGTGCCTTACCAGTGGGTGCGCCAACTAAGGAAGACACACTGGGTTGGCATTTTACAAAATCCGGAAAATATACAGTCAAATCAGAATATCATACCACAAGGTTAGAAAAGGTGGAGACCAATTTATCTTTGATTGGCCCAGACATCAAACCGTTAAAATCACACTCTTGGCAAGTACAGTGTCCACCTAAGATACGTCATTTCTTGTGGCAAATATTAACGGGTTGTGTACCAGTTACAGAAAATTTACGGAAAAGAGGAATTGATTGTGACACAGGCTATGCTAGGTGTGGTGAACCAGTGGAAACAATCAATCATACACTCTTCCAGTGCCACCCAGCACGACAGGTTTGGGCACTTTCCCAGATTCCTACGGTAATGGGAATTTTCCCAACGGAGTCTATTTTTTTGCGAATTTAGACCACTTATTTTGGAGAATACCTTCGGATTTTGATTCTTCGGTCTTTCCATGGATTATCTGGTACATTTGGAAAGTAAGGAATGAAAAAATCTTTGAAAATATTGATAAAGATCCGTTAGAGGTATTACAGTTAGTGGAAAAAGAAGCACAATTGTGGCAATCAGCCCAAATCGAGCTTCATCATTAAAATAATGGCACTGTGGAATTGGTAACTCGTTCTCGAGTAGAGGATGCTTCACTTGATTTGAATTATTCTGGATGTCGTTGCTTTGTGGATGGATCGTGGAAAGAAAGTGATAAGTTCTCCGGTACAGGTTGGTTCTGTACATTATCAAACGGAGAGCTGCCAACCATGGGAGCTGCTAACCTCCGTAGAAGTCTATCTCCATTACATACAGAATTCGAGGCTCTTCTCTGGGCGATGAAGTGTATGATTGGTGCAGATAATCAAGAGGTAGCATTCTTTACAGACTGTTCTGACCTGGTGAATTGAAGATGGTGTCTTCTCCAACCGAATGGCCGGCGTTTTCAGTGTACTTGGAGGAATTCCAGAGCGACAAGGAAGAATTCTCATTCTTCTCTTTATCTTTAATTTCTCGTAATGCTAATGTAAAAGAGGATAATCTAGCATGAAAAATTCGTACAGAACCGTTTCATATCACATATGTAAACAATATTCCTCAGGAATGACTCTTTTGAACTCTAATTAATTTCGGATGACAAAAAAAAAAAATTTATAATTACCTTTTAATAACCTTCTCCTTTGTAAGTTATTACATTAGAATGCCATTAGAGATAAAAATTTAAAGAGTAAATTAATTCAGCTCATTAAGGATAAACAAGTCAAATACTAATTTATGCAATTTAATTAATTTAATTATTAAAAACAAAAATATATTATTAACTTTTAAAAAAAAAAGAATGACCAATCAAAATGAACATATAAGATTTGATATTAACTTACCATATTAATTTGATATTAAAATCATTATACTTCACCTCTCATCTTTATATGATTCTATTTTTATGAAACAAATAAATCATCATATCATCCATATAACAAAAAAAAAACTAATTTTTTTTCTACATATGCCAAGATTTGAATTTTTAAAAACGAATATAAATTGTTAAATCTATGAAAAAATAATTTAACGGGTCAAAAATTCACATTTGAGTAATATATTTCTTTTAACCAAAAATAAGTTCAACAAAAATTTCGACTGAGTAACGGGTCAGAATTTTAATATTTATATTCAATTTCATACATTTATTTTTTGAAATGTATTATTTTATATACTACAATAAGATTTTTATATATTTTAATTTGCAACATATAAAATTAGTTTTACTTGATATTTTTCAAGAATTTCATCAATATTTAAAGAATTTCATCAATAAATACTCTAATTTGATTTTTTTTAAACAAATATTTATAATAGGCAGTGGGTTAAATATAATATATTATATAACAAATGAGTTATGATCCTTATAAGTGTTTGAATATTTCTATTTAATTTCATATAATTCTTTTTTGAATTACATAATTTTATATACTACAAGAAATATTTTTAAAGATATTAATTTGGAACATTTAAAAATAGTTTAATTTAATATTTTAATGAATATCATAAATATTTAATAGATTAAAACGATAAAAAAAATTATAAATACTTTAATTTGATTTTCTAAAATAATATATTTAAAATAGTTATAGTAGGCGGAGGGTTAAATGTAATATATTATATGATATAAAATTATGATCCTTAGAATAGACGACATGTTAAGATTATATGATCAGATAGATTAAATAAGGTTGACACCACAAAATATTTGAAAATTTGATTGTGCAAGCAATTTTGGAAACAACGAATAATAGATTGTGCACGCAATATTTTCATTAGGATTCTAAAATAAAAATATAGACTTCACGCACCGGTTGAATTTAGTATATTATATACTAAATATGTTCATAACATATTCGATTACGCGAATAATTGGTAAATTCCTTAGTTACCTCAAACAATCTCTATTTAAACAACCAAAGAATTAGAAATTGAAAAAAAGAATTTTCTAAATTAATTCAAAATATTAGCTAACTTTCTTAATTAATTAAAAATAATCTACGTTTTAGAAGCGATTCATTTATAATATTGGGAGACTCACAAAAATGCCCATTTTTCAATACCCCTTTTCAAAAATGCCCTCTTTGGCTGTCCATTTTTAAAAATACCCCTTTTTATGTACAAAATGACTAAATTACCCTTCTTTTAATAAAAGATATCAAAAATATATAAGGAAATATAACAAAATTAGGTCCACAAAATACAAAATATTTTTTGGCGGGAAAAGTGATCCCGCAATTTTTCCCGCCAAAACACTTGTAAAAACTTGTAAAACCTTTAAAATACCTTGTAAAATTTTCCCGCCAAAAATTTTTTTTGCGGAAAAAGTGATTCCGCAATTGTTTTGGTGGGAAAAATTTACAAGGTATTTTAAAGGTTTTTTACAGGTTATAAGGTTTTACAATATATTTTAAAAGGTTTTACAACGTATTTATAAGGTATTTATAAAATATTATAAGATTTTACAAGCTATTTTATAAGATTTTACAAGTTATAAGGTTTTACAAGTTTTTTATAAGGTTTTACAAGTTATAAATACCTAATAAAACCTTATAAGTACTTTGTAAAACCTTTTAAAATACATTGTAAAACCTTACAAAACACTTGTAAATACTCCGTAAAATACAAATGTAAAACCTTATAAAACACTTGTAAATACTCTGTAAAACCTTTAAAATACCTTGTAAATTTTTCCCGCCAAAAATTTTTCCGCCAAAAAATATATCTATTTTCCGTTTTCATATCTTAAAACAATATATCTATAATTGAGTATAATTAAAAAAAGAAAATATATTCATTCTAATATTATATATAGGGACTGACAAAAATCTAATTATATTTTTTCAATTATATATCACAACTTTATTCTAAAATATATAATATATAAATTTTGTAATAAATAAAATTTAACCCGTACTGTAGTACGGGTGATGATCTAGTTTATAATTAAAAAAATCATAGAAAAAAAAAATTAGATGGTTTTGCTACCATTTATGGTATTATAAACGTTTGATTAATAAAACACCTAGTAATATATAATTAAGCATTTTTTCTTTTAAGGCCTCTACATCATCAAAATACATATTTCATTAAAATTTAAATTTAGTGGCTTAATTTACTCTTATATTTTAATATATATTTCCTTACTTTATTTTAAAAAAAACAATACACAAGAATCTGAAATATAATAAGAAAACAAATGCAACAGTAGAAAAATATACAACAATTGGTAACTTAATACTTGCATAAAATGCAAAATTTGTGCTAGAAATAAAGGCAAATCATTTGCATCAAACACATAGGTAGATATATGGCATTAGTTAGTATATTAAAAATAAATTGTGTAAGGCTTAATTATTTAAAATCTTACATCTGCAACTCTTTAAAATATTTCGATTTGGAACAGTCTATTTTTAAATAAAAAATTTCACGATAATTATTGAACAATTTAGAAAAATAGGTTACATTCTTGGCAACAACTGAAATTTTCACTTAGTTATAAATCTTTTACATGCATTAATGCACTCTTATAATGGAACTTTACCAAAAAAAACAATGTTAATAATTTCAAACAAATAACAAAAAAAAATCAACTGAAAAAGTAATACTAACAAATGAATTGCCGAATTGGCTACGCAAGAAAATTGTCGTAAAAAATGAAAAAAAAAACTTCTCTCTTCATATTCAGTGAATTATATTTCATAGTTCTTTTAATTTCACGAATAACCAATGTTTATCGCATAGCCGTCAGTTGCATAAGACGTAAGTCCCACACTACTTCAATGTTGTCATCGGCATAAAGACCCAAACAAGCTTGTATATATAGAAAAAAGAAGAAATAAAAATGGCAACATCTTTAAATATGGTTTATTTGTCAGTATTTACAATGCAAAAAATAAAAAAGGGATGTGTGTTTATAAAGGAGGTGATTATTGACGATATGTGCAAAACAAAATAAGAGAAATTCAATCTCTCCCATTAAATGAGTCGAGAGGTTTGAATATTTTTATTTTTTTTCTCTCTATTGGTCTCTCTTCTAAAAGTCTCCACATCATATATAACATTTTCATTAAATTCATTAAACTTTTATAGCGACATTTACGTCATTTATGATTACAAATATTTTAATGATTTTTACATGCAAATAAAATTGCATTTACGTCATTCATAAATTTAGACTTATAGATTTTTGTTTTTAATTTAAAATTTTATAATATATAAAAGAATTTGTTGATGTTAAAATTCATATACTATATGTTTCTATTTTTTAATTTTCAATTGAAAAAAAATAATGCATTTAATATAAAAAAATATTTATATAGAAGTTTTCTTATTTAAATTTTGATATATTTAGTCTTGGTAAGTTTAATTAGTAAGAATAAGTACTAGATAGAATTAAAATTGTTTGGCAAGATGGATAGTAGAACTAAATAAATGTAAAACAAAAAAAGATGAGAATAATTGTGCACTTGACACATAAGCACGAAAACTCCCTTAATATATAGATGATAAATTATAGAAAGAAATCTTAAATATAGTAAAAAAAAAAAAAGAAGTAAACTAGACTGCAACATATTAATATACAGTAGAACCTCTATAAATTAATACTCGATAAATTAATAAACACGATAAACTAATAAATTTTGCCGGTCCCGAGTCGGGGCAATGTAAAAATTAACTAAATTCAATAAGATAATAAGATGATAATTTTTTTGAAATTCCTATATAAAAATATTGTCCCAATAATAACATAAATTAATAATCAAGTAAAATATAAATATATATATATATATATATATATATATATATATATATTAATATTTTCATAAAAATAGCCAAAATTTACTCTAAGTTTTCAAATATTGAATATGCATCATTTTGTTTTAATAGTCGTATAGGTTTTTCAAATACAACTATAGATGTCATTATTTATAAATTTTAATTTATGTATATCGTTTATATATGTAAATTCTATAATCTTTGTTATTCATTGTAAAAAAAAAAAAATTATTTTCTCTTTGAAATATTAAATGTTTAAGTCTAAAACTATAAAATTTATAACATCCAAAACATTAATTTTATTGAGATCACATTGTTTTCCCTCATATTTTTTTAAACAAATTTAACTATTAAAACAAAACTTTCTATAAATTAATATTTATTAATTTACACTATAAATTAATAAATATTAATTTATAGATAAATTAATATCACTATAAATTAATAAAATATCATGGTCCCAACATTATTAATTTATAGAGGTTTTACAGTATACAAAATCTAGTAAGTAAAGACATATAGAATGTGGCTTAACTTTTTTTTGAAATGGCAATCTATTTATATTATTACTTAATGTTGAACATAAATAATAAACACTTTCTTCGATTAATTGAGTTGAGATATTTGATACGTATTTGTATTGACTCACATAATAAGAAAAGTATATAAAAGTTTCAATATAAAATTACATAATGATTTATGAATTTGTCTATAGAAAAATATTTTTTTCATTTGTGTTGCGGAAAAGATTTGTAAGCCTGTAGATATCCCGTTGGACTTAGATTTGCAAAAAACAAAGGGTGATTGGGAGAGACTTTAAGAACTTTTTTATGTCAAATCTTAAAAGCTAAAAATTTACCAATCACACTATTACCAATTTATTTGTTTCTAAAGCTTTTAACGTTTAACAGCTCATTTTGTATTCAAGTTACTTTCAATTTTTTTTAAGTAACAAATAAGAGACTTTTTGGACTGTAGAAAATAAATAATAAAATAAAATCTGTTTATTTTCTTTTTCTTCATCCCCATAATGATTGAAAAGCCATTTCTGAATCTATGAAAAATTTATCTCAAATAATATATTTTGATTACTTAACAAAAATCTTTTTATTTCTATTCTTTTGAGATCCATTTTTCATATTTTTTTGCATCAACAATCATCATAAGCCATAATCAATCTGGTCAGAGTGATAGTTTCTGAATCCAAAGACCAAACTAGATATTTATATGGATTAAATATATTTTATATGTTGATAATATTTATCTATTTAATTATTTTTTATTTTTTTCTAAACTTTATTATTACTAAAAACAATTTCGCACTATATTGCCACAAAAATTCATTTTTAGTCTAATTTATATTTCTAAACAATATATAATAAAAATAACAGTCACAGCTTCTACAACTTTTTGTTACCAATCATACGTTAACAGATAAAGTCTCTACAGTTAAAGTCTCTACAACCAAATTCTCTATAGTCAAAGTTTTACAGTAAAATTCTCTACAGCCAAAAATAACAGTCGTTAACAATCGGTCCAAAAATGTATGCGGAATTTCAATTTACAATAAAGATATTTGTAATTGTAAAACTTTAATGTACCTTTTTATGTAATATTATATCTAAAGAAAAAATAACGTTTTTACAAAGATATTTGTAATAGTAAGACTCTTAATGTGTCTTTTTTTATGTAATATTATTTTTTAAAAAAATAAAGTTTTTACAACTAGTGTATCGGAAATTTGAGTTTAATAAAAGAGAAAGCTGAAACTAGTGCATCAGAAACATTTTTTTTTTCTTTTTATTGTATGTTGTTTTCTTATTATCTCTTTTGAATTTTTAGGGGATAATTTTTCTGTTTGGAGCTCAAGTCAAAGTTGCATCGGCGACTTCATGAGATCGATTATCTTCATATGAATTTTTTCAGAATCTCGATTGTATTTTTCGTCTTAATGCTTCATAATTTCTGATATTTTATTCTCAATTGATTATTTTTACTTTTTAGCTACTAGCCTACTACCACACATTTTGACTTCATGTTTTATGAACAACAAGACTTCTAAAGTTGTTTTTGGAGAATTTGGATATTTGTTTTCAAAATGTTAGCATTGTTCAACATATCTTTTGTTGTCGTCCCATAAGCCACGTAAAAAATTTGATCAAAAAATCATTGGAATTGTTTCAAATTTAATTCTACATGAACAAGCCACCACATGAAATGGTTTGCCCATTTCCTCTGCCTATCCTTCTCTTTAATCATTTAGACTTGAACCTTTTTGGAACTAATGTTGGCTTTTGGAACTTTTGTTACGTCTTTTGATTATGCTGAAACAAATGTACATGTTTGGTATTTTGTTTAGAGATTGTCTTTTCTGGTTAATCACATTTAACGTTTCAAATCGTTTTTCCTAGCATTTTCAATATAAATTCAGCTTTTATATATGAAATAAATATAAATGAGTTACTAAGTAGTATCCAATAAATCAATAAATTGTGACTGATTGCAAACAAAATAAGTTAAATACATATTGACAAAACAGTTGCAAATCACTGACTACAACTGTTTTTCTTAAATTGGTCGCATTACTTTCAGACTAATTTGCGACCCTTTGACACAAGATTCTGGGATTTATTCGCGACCACGTTTATGTCACGATTCTACGACGTCATAGTTCGTTGCAACTTAGTTCGAATGTTCGATATTAAAGTTGGTCACATAATAGTCTTACATTTAGGACCCAGCTATAATGTCTCATTTTAGTCACTGATATAAGACTATCTTTAGACGTTCTAAAAGCGTTGCAAATGTACGACTCAATTGCGACCATAGGCATCTTGCGACGGACGATTTGCTACGAATTTGGTGTGTCACGCAACCGTCCTAAATAGGTGTTTTACGACTAACTTATGGCGATTTACGGGGTTCAACAAGTCATGTTTTCTTATATTGATCATATCAAACATCGAATCAGACAATTTTAGCAATTCAGTGGGTTACATGCTTTATATATATGTGTGTGTGCATTTAATTTATAGTATTAAAATCTTAGTATACTATAATACAGAAATTATCAATCAAATTTAAGAAGAAGTCTATTTGTTGTTTAAATTATTTATTGTTGGTTTTTCTTAAAATTAACTTTTTGAAATAATTTATAAATCTAAAAAATAAAATTGAGTTGTTATGTTTAGTCTCCATCATAAAAATAGCAAAGTACTTTGAGCATAGAAATAACATAATTTCATGAGGAGATCACAAGTATACAATCTCTACGATACATCATTAAAAAATCTTATTATCAGAGTAAAAACTGAGTAGGATAATTTAACCTATATACTTTGAAATGTACAAGGGCATTGAAGTCTCGCATCCTTCTTCATCTTCTTCTCCAATTCAACTGTATTTTTGATATGACTCTTTGACATTAAATGGAACCTTCACCGCCTCCATTTAAGGGACACCCGAAAATTGGTACAGTGTAATACAATCCCTCATTTAATGATATTACTATGAAAAACGTTTTATTGTTGCACCTGTCTATCTACTTCTTAAAATCTATGGTTGTAGTTTCAGATTTATTTTTAAGTTCTCTTGTCTGATTCTAGCTGTTGTTTTCACTAGATCTTCTCCTCTGCTATTGTATTTCATACTTATGTCTAATAACAATAATTATGTAATTTATGTACGATTTTTCATTATAAATGTTTTATGTACTGAGCTGATGATTTAGCTTATATTTTAATTTATTATATCATGTCATAAAGTAGCTAATTAGTGTTGATCATTAAGTTGAATGAACATTATAGCGACGGTTGTCCAGTGATTGAGGCTCGTAACTCATGAGGTATGATGTAATCTCGCATCCGCATATTCGGTATAGCTATGAAAACAAAAATACATGTGTGGCCATGGTTGGAGCTAAGGCAAAAGCCGGTAGATAAGATGTTTTGGCCGTTATATTCACCCAGAACTTAGTCAGGTTTAACCGGATTAAAAAGATGAGAGGATTATTTTATGTTTAGAGTAACACTATTTCTTACACTAAGATTTTTTTAGAGTAAAAATAAAGTAATACATTATAGAGAAATTATATTATATTTTAAGAGTTATTCTATTTTACAATAAAAATGCATTGGAAATAATCTATCTTGCGATTTATTCGTGTAAGTTATTTTTCTCTAAAGGGTTTCCAATCGTTGATCTAAGTTTATAAGTTAGAAAAAACACCGATATAATTAAAAATATTATTGTATAGTGTCGCAAAACTCCGATTATTTCAAAAGGCATCTAATTGGTACGTAAGCAATACTATGCTACTTACGCAACTTAATTTGTTTTACTCTCGACCTACGTAGTTCTTACCAATAGACACAAGTCAGTAGATATCAGATTATTTTGCCTGAGTGCGGCCAAATTAATTACAAACTGTCCAAGACAACAGAAGATTATTAAATAAAGGTAATAAATTGTGACCCGTTTTCAAATACATCCAATAGCTTATTGAAATTGAATTAGCCTTTTAATTTTATTATATTTATGGGAAGGTAGGAATAGAGCGTTGGATATATTTATATACATCTGAAGGTTTTAAATTAGCTCTCTGGTTGCAGTAATTGAAGAGGCGAAACTTTGAATGCACGTCATGCATGGGCAGTGTAGGCCCATTAAATTTTTCTAAAACAATATTTTGTAATAAACTAATAAAGGCAAAATATTCAACTGCCTATATAAAGATCGTCGAAATAGTTTGGCCTACACAAGAATAAGCACATCGTACGTATAAATATTTCTATATGATGTTAGAATTTCTAGACAAAGGAAATCTAAACTGGTTGTTGAAGAAACCAAAGATCGCTTCATCTTATTGCATGGAAGCTGAGGAAGGTTCTAGAAAAAGAAAGGGTCAAGAATTTGTAGCAAACGATGAGGTCGTCAAAAGATCCGAATCACAAAACTTTACACATACTTCGTTTGATCAGAAGGTAAACATATTTTGGGTCGTATAAATATTTTAAGATTTTGTGCAAACAACTTTTTTGTCACACAGATATTTGATGTTTTGAGAAGGTTTTAGAATAAAAAAATCATGGTAAAAGATTAGATGTCGTTGAACATGCATATATTTTTAATTAGGAGGTGTGTAAAATAATTTTTCTTGATCTTATGTTGCAGAGAAAAAGATACAGTGAAGATTCAACAAATATGAATAATAATATCGAAGAAGGATATAGTCACCACCACATGAGCCTTGATCTTGAACTCAACTTGTCACCATCTCTCATCGATCTAAATCATCATCAAGATAATTACTACAAAAGTTATGAGGACGATGAAAGGAAGAAGAAGATGATGGAGAAGGATTTGGTCTTGGGGCTAGAGACAAGGAAAAGCATGTCTAGGGTTGCTTTTGATCTCGATGAAGATTGTTGCGACCGCGGTGGTGTTGGCGGGGGAAACGAGGAAGAGATGGTTGCGAGAGTGTGTATGAAGTGCCATATGCTAGTGATGTTGTGTAAAGCATCACCGGCGTGCCCTAATTGCAAGTTTATGCATTCACCTGAAGACACCTCTCTCTCACTTATTTTTACTCCTAAGCCTACTTTGTTAGCTTAGTTATTGTTTAGGTTCTAATCTTATTAATATCTAATCACTAATTAATGCATCGTATTTAATGTTTTCATCGAACAAATATTTTATTTGTTGGGATGTTGTTGGAACTTTGATTTATATAGTATACGATCATTAATGTGATCCGCTTTCCCTGTACCCTTTTTTTTTCTGAATCACCACCTAGGAAGCACGGAAGCTTCGTCGGACGTCCGCTTCCCGCTTCGGAATCTTAGTCGGAATCGGAAGCTCTCGGAAGCTTTCGGAATCTCGCTTCCATAACGCTTCTAAAAAATTCATTTTGGAAGCTCCTTGGAAGCTTACGATTCTATTTTGGAAGCTTGCGATTCCATTTAAAAAATTTGATGTCACAAAATAAATAAGAAATATGAAATTATGTTTGATAGTTTTTTTATACAACAAAAGAAAAACCAAAACTAATTTTGCATACTAATTTTGTATTTTATTTTTTAAAATATCATAGTTAGAAAAATGATAGCAGCATGGATCATTTATTAGAGAGATGTTGAAATGATTAATTGAATTAAATTAATTTTGAGAAATTTGAGTTTGATGATGTTTTTATTGGTAAAAAAAATTTAAAACAATTTTATTTGATGGAATTAGTAAAATGAGAATGAAGAATGATCTTAAATTTTTGACTTTGAACTATTTGACTTTTCTCTATTGTAAACGTACACTATTTGATTTTTAAATATAGAGAGATATTTAGAATTTATGTATTAGATTTGTATGTTAATTATAATTTTTTATATGATATAATGTTTAATGTTTATTATATATATATATATATATATATATATATATATATATATATATATATATATATATATATATTAATTTTTATATACGCTTCCAACACGTACCCATTTTCTATAATTTCTACAAAAATCGATTCCACGTTTCCAAACGCTTTGCTTCCGCGTACCCGCTTCTGATTCCATGCAACCTAGATCACCACATTGTAATGTTGAGAATATAATGTTAGTTGGTGATCTTCTTTCACCTGGTCTCATTGGGCCATATATTTTTCTTGTAAGATCATCTCCAATGTATTTTCCTATATTTGTCTTTAAAATAGAGAAACTCTATAATAGAGTTGAGTTTTGCTCCAACGTATTCTTCTATTTTTTCCTCTAAAAATTTTAACTCTATTATAGAGAAAAAATATAGAGGAAAAATAGAAATCATCTATATATAGAGGAAAAAAGAGATATCTATTTTAGAGGTGAAAATAGAAGTGGGTTAGAGTGGATTTCACTCTATAATAGAGTACTAGATACAGAACCCGCGCCTTGCGCCGGAGGAGGTTGATGGTCACAATTTTCTGTATAAATAAAAAAATTGTTCAATCTTTAAAAAGGTTAAATAATTTCTGTCTTTTAATAAATTTCTTTATATACGTATACATGCCCGGTCCTTGGATATTAGGGGCCTAAAGCATACTTCAATAGTAAATTAATTTAAAAAAAAAAAAAAACTGTGAAAGATGAGATTCGAACTTGGGACAAGACACTATTTTACAGACTACATAACCACTAGACTAACGAAGTTTCTTAATAATATAGGTCTAAAATCTTTGTTATATTTTGTGGCCTAAAGCAGATGCTTTGACTGCTTTATGGGTGGGCCGGGCCTGTACGTATAAATCAGTATTTTTACGTACGATCAGAACCGTCCGGTATGTTTGGTTAACATGCGACTCGTACATATCTCCGGTTTAAGTTTAGTGCTAATGTCCGTTAAAAGATAGGATTTTAAATTGTTTGTGTATTCACTATTTAGTTATTTTTAACTTTTTCAGTTTTTCATATTCACTATCCTACTATCTTAGTATATTTTATGGTTTTAGTTAGATTAAAAATATTTAATCATGTTACTATTATTGTTAGACTTCATATTTTGTAAAACATGATATGATTATTTTAATTTTAATTTTTATATTTTTAAAAAACTATATAATCTCTATAAATTTTAAATAAATTAAAATAATAATCAATTGACCCGTGTTTGAACCCGGTTAACCTAGTGACTCAGAAAGAAGTCTGCTTCATTGTTTGGATCAGATTTAAAAACATTGATACAAATGTGTAAAAGAAATTGCATGATTATAGACGATTAATGGAGAAACATTAAGCAAATGGAGTACGTATTATAGATTTTACACTACTACATATTATTGAACGTATTATAGATTTTACACTACTACATATTATTAAACGAATTATAGCATGATTATAAGTTAAGTAAAAGAAATAGTAAAACGTTAAATGAATCAAAGAAACTAACTTTAGCATCAATCAAGATTAATTTTGGATGCTTTCACCAACATTAGCAAAGTATTGTAGCCTCTACTACATTTTAATGATCTTGCTAATATAGAAATAAAGGTAGTCTCGAAGCCTCTCTTACTAATATTAGTTACATAATCATTTGTTTAAGTTTGTGGTAAAGATTTGTTGCATAATTATTTGCAATTTTAATTAGAATTCGTTTTGATTGATGGAATATATGTATGTATAATACTAATGGCAAATTCTGTAAATAGTCTAATAAAATTTTGGCAAATATTTAAATAGGTGACAAATCATTCTGAGAGCGACACGTCAGCATGACAATCTTGTTAATAACACGTTAATGTAAGATTTATTTTTTAGAGTGTTTCTCTATTAATATATAAGAGATTAGTTACATAATCATTTGTTTAAGTTTGTGGTAAAGATTTGTTGCATAATTATTTGCAATTTTAATTAGAAATTCGTTTTGATTGATGGAATATATGTATGTATAATATTAATGGCAAATTCTGTAAATAGTCTAATAAAATTTAGGCAAATATTTAAATAGGTGACAAATCATTCTGAGAGCGACACGTCAGCATGACAATCTTGTTAATAACACGTTAATGTAAGATTTATTTTTTAGAGTGTTTCTCTATTATTATATAAGGGATAGAGAAAAAAAATAGATGTGAGTTGGAGATGCTCTAAGCTTGTACTCCCTCTGTTTCAAAATATAGGATGTTTTAGAGATTTTTTTTGTTGCAAAATATAGGATGTTTTACACATTTCTATGCAACATTTAAATGCATTTGATGTGTTATGACCATTTGTATTCTGTAGTCTTTTATATCATTGGTTGGATTTTTAAAAATTAAATATTAAATAATAGTTTTAAAAACAACAATGAATTTCTTAAAATACGTGCTTTTAACTTAAACATCCTATATTTTGATACAGAGTGAGTATATATTATTGAATTAAAAAAGTACAACTTAAATACAAGACTAAAAGAGCTGAGAACAATCACATACAACTTCTTTCACTCTTTATTCTGTCCAGATCAAGTAGATAGAGGATTGCCAAGCAATTAGCAAAAGCTTCCTGATTAGCTTGAATTCGGAATTCGGAGTGGTGAAATTTTTAAATTGTTTAGATAAAAATAAAACTTTCGAAAAACAAAATAAAGAGATTATTTACTAGAAGGTATGTGGTTATATTCTTTATTTTATTCTAAGGATTATTTACTACAAGGTATCTAAGGCTCTTTCTTCTTCTTTTTCTTCTTTCGTCATTCTCTCTTCTCTATTTCTTCTTCTTCTCTCTCATGTGCCTCCCTTTGGAGCATTCGGAGAAAGTCCCATCTATTACTTGTTCTTTTTTTTAGTAGATTAATCATCCGGTTCACGATAACGTGGTTGTCTCTCTGTAGCTAGGTCATTGTTTGGAGTTTTCGATCCTCATCACCGATCAATATCAGTACGTCATTTTTTGGGTTAGCAATAGAAATCATTCTCGTACAGCTTTACGATCATGGTATCCGATATCCAACGCTACATCTTCGCATATCATTTTGAAGTTATTACTTTATACATCCATTTTGATGCGATTATAATTTTAAAATTAGTAACATATCCAAACTTTCAACTTTTCCCATGAACATGATTGAGAGAGATGAAACAAGAATCTGGGAAAAGATAATTTCTTCATTCAAGTGTAAAATGAGATACAAAGTATAGTTAAATACAAGTAAAACTAAACCACTATGCTAACCTAACTATACAAGAGATTAAACCATAACTAAACCAGCTATATACACTCTAATACTCCCCCTCAAGATGAAAGTATCAAGGAACTTTCATCTTGGACTTGAAAAACTCCATTAGTGTGTGTCCTCCATAACTTTCTCAATAGTAGAAGTATCAATGGACATGAATATCCATGGCTTGAAACTAAAAACACAATGAGTCTCTGGTGATCTTGTTAGTAATCCAAAGATTAATGTGCTTAAACGACCATTATCATCCACATGCTCTTGCCCAACAAAGCTAACATCGCCATGAAGTAAAAGAGCAAAAACATCGTTGGTGAGAAGAGCTGCTGCAACTTTTGATTTCCAATAAAGAATAACTGCAACAGATTTGGCTTCTTCCTTGTATAAAGCTGGACACCTTCATACACTTGTGCAGGAAGTAGATGAATCAACATGATGTGATATCTCTGTGATAACCAGTCCAAAAAACATCACTGGTAACTCCCCCTGTCTTGGAACAAATGTTGATGAAGCATGTCTTTTCAACTCATTCTCTGAAACCTTGAACCCAACAATCACTTTGCCATACATCAGCCAAAAATCAATTGTGGCAATGGCTTGTTCCATATCAATAGAGATCAAACGAAACCAGAGAAACTGAATCAATATTGTCTTGACATAGAGGTTTAAGTGATGAACCATAGTGTGGATGTCGGATTCACACACTCAAGTATTTTTATTAAGTAGGAAAGATTACTCTTGAGGGACAAAAATAAATATGCAAAAAGCTTATGAATTGCTACAAAAATTGCTGTAGTATTTCTTATTCGAGAGAGAGATCCCCCTTTACATGGCCATTGGCCTTTATATTTATACATAGAAAAATGACATTTAATGGGCTAATTAAGTACAATTATTATCTCTTAAATGTGACCGTTTTGGTCTTTGACTTTAATGCTCAACATTTGAATTTGTGTTGACTCCGATTTTAGTGGGCCTCGCCTTTTGGCCCAAATGTCCTTGGACCAACTTAACCGTGACTTCGTCTCCGGAATTGTATCGAGGTGCAGTCACTTCGGATTCTCCTTATGGTGATAACCACTTCGAATGTTCCTTTTGACTTGCAGGTCTAACGGTCTTTATCCCTTATGGGCTGTTAACCCAACTACGTGGCAATCTTTGGTTGGTCCCGAACCTCTGGTGCGGGATCTGACACCAACAATTAGCCCCTAAAGTTCTTCGAAGTGCCATTCCAATTCGGAGGACTTTAAATGCTTTAATGACCAAAGATTGCGTTCTGAGGAATCTTCTGATTTTCCCGCCAAGATCCCGTCAGTCCTTTAATTTCGGCGCTATCCATGTTTAGTCGCGTGACATCTGTCACCATTATGACCGTATCTTAATTATTTACTATTAAAGCGGGAAACTTTCCACTTCCCCCACGATTCCCAAGGCGGTTTCACCATTATCACTTAGCTTTCGTGAGGTAACTTCTTTCATCATCACTTTTTTACTCTTACGCTTTAATCGAAACTTCTCTCTTCCCTTTCTTCGCCGATTTTCTCTTTGCCGGATTTTAAATTTCTCCGATGACTTCTGATTCCGAAAGACCCGAGTCTCCATCCTTTGAAGGCGGCTCTAGTAATGACGAATGCACTCGTCCTAACGACATTGCTGGTCCGCACTACAGATCCACCTGTACCGTTCAATCCCTAGAGCGATTAAAAGGGCTTTGCCAGATTTCCCCTGGAATCATAGCGGAAGCGCAGATAGCCGACCCTACGGAGTCCCCGGAAAATCACCGCGACGGCTACTTTTGTGTTTATGAAATCTACTTCAAGGGCTGCAGATTGACCTTCCCCCTTCCCGAAGCCCTGGTTCGATACTTGGCGGCTCTTGAGATCGCTTTACCTCAGCTAACCCCCAATCTCCTCCGAACCATCCTCGGGATCATAACCGTTGCGGCGGAAGCAGACTACATTATTGGAGTCCCCGAGCTGAACGAACTTCTAAGCGTGAGAAGTTCGTCAAAGAAAACAGGGTACTTCTCGGCGTATCCGAATGCCAACAGGAACGTCATCTCGCACCTCCCAAACAAGGATGAAAACTGGCACCATCCTTGGTTCCTGATTAAGAAAACTCCTACTTCGATTGGAAATCTTTCCGATGTACTCCCATCGAAGTGGACTGCGAAGCCTGGTAGAAACTAGGTCGTATATTCCTTTCCTGGTTGTCTTATTTTTTTTCTGACCAAACTCGTTGTTTCACTTCGCAGCTGTCATCGCTTCGACTCTTCCGACCGAAGAATTCGTCAGGTTCTTCAAAACAATCCTTGAAGGGGAAACCCTTTGGAATTCTTTCACCCTCGATCGGTTCGTTGAGGCCAATCAAAAACTCAGGATGAGTACCCCCAATCAACTTCATCGTCTTCCGCCTCCTCCCTCAACTCAGGGAATGTCAGCTCGGGCCCTCACTGCCCAGCGTAAGAAACTCTCCAAGCCGATAGCGGAGGGTTGTGATGAAAACAAGGCGTTCCTTGCGGCCGCCATTGACAAAAAAGACTACAGCAAGACCCTGCTGGTTGATGACAACAGCAAGACCCTGCTGGTTGATGACAACAGCACCGAGGGAGCCAGGTCCGTCGCTGCTTTCAGATTAACTCCTCGTCGCGAACGTCGTGACGAACGTTCTCCTCGGAGGGACCGATCTCCTCGTCGTGATTCTCCTCGTCCTCTCCGAGATGATTTTAGCAATGAACCACTTAAGAACTTGGTTCGCAGGAAGAGAGACAAGTCATCTCGTAGTGATTCTTCTCCGCGAAGGGAGAAGTCAAGGGCCCGGACTGACCGTTCACCTCGATCATCCCCTCCCACTGAACCAATGGGTCCTCCTCGACCTGTTGATATGTCTTCTTCTTCCCAGCCTGACAGCGAAGACTGCTCGGAGTGCATCTCCTAAAAAGGGAGATTCTGAGTCTCGAGATGCTTCCTCGAAGTTAAAGCCTGCTCTTGTCCCTCAAATCAAATCACTTTCAGGTTTGACGATTTACATACGCTTAAAAGTTTTTATCTCTGCTTAGATTCCAATTTTTACAACTCTTCTTCCTTCACAGCTATGGAGAAAGAAGGCAGCGTTTTCCGATGCTTCAAGACCCGATCAGGTGCAATCTTGCCAGATTTTGACAAGTGGCGCCCTGCGATCCGTGAACGCTACTTGCTTCACGCTCATCATTCATCTCGGGTTAGTTCCGCTTTATTTTTCTGATTGTGCTGCCATTTTTCGAACTGACTCGCCATCCCGGTTTTATTGTATAATACTAGGCTAACGGCGAGCTTAATGACATGATTGAGCAATATGAGGGGTTGGTCATTGGTCGGGAAAAGGAGATTGACGCGTGGAAGAAAAAACTTTCTGCTCTTGAAGCTGAACTCTGTTCTTCCACCGGTTCCAAGCATGATCTGGAGGACAAGGTCGATAGTCTAACATCCGAGCTTGCGAAGATAAAGGGGGAGCTGCAGGACCAGTATGACCGGAATTACAAACTCCAGGATGAACTTTCTGGTGTTCAAGGTAGACTTCATGAATCCGAATCAACCGGCGATACCCTGAACAACCAACTTATTGAGCTTAACGCGAAGTACAAGGCGATCACCAAATTGCGTGATTCCGAATTGGCGAGGTCGGCATCAAAAGCCAGAAAAGAGGTTAAGGGACGCGGGATGGAGTTGATCCAAGGAGCCATCCGCTTCATTCAAACCGAGAAAGCTAGGTCAGATTTGGAATCAGACATCAAGGAGCACGAGAACAACCTGATTCTGTTGGATCAAATCCATGAAACAGATTTCTCCGAGGTGCAAGAGAGGACCGAACTATCGGCTAATCTTTCTGAAAAGCGGAGTCACTTGGCAGCGCTTCCTACTTCGACCTTCAATCCTCATCACTTCGAGGAGTTCTTCACAGAATCACCTCCCATAAGTGAATCGGGTCTAGACTGGGCAGGTAACCTTTGGCTCCTGACACTTACTACCTTTTTCTTGCCTTATATTTTTTTAATCGAATGGAACTGTCCTTCCTAGGCTCAAGTAGAACGGAAGATGTCGCCCCACCCGAAGTTCCTTCGGCACCGGAGGTCACCCCGGAGGATGGTTGTACCGTGGAGGGCGGACCAGGAGCTTCATCTGACCAAACACCAGTCAAGGAGGCGAATGAAACTTCGACAGCCGAGCCGGAATCCGAGGTGGCTGTCGATCCGTAGTGGATGTGTCCGCTTTAAACTGGGAATTGTCCCATTTATTTTAAAACTTAATTTCGAACTTGTTTTTGCCTAAGGAGGCTTTATCATTTCTTTTGAACAAGATATTTGCCTGAGGAGGCTTTTAAACCTTTCTAGGTTTTGACCCCAAGGGGGTTTGGTTAAAATTATGTGCGGGTTTGCAAAGTCCGCTTTTAACCCTTTGTGGCCTTGTGGTTATGCTTTCAAGATTTTTAGGCTGATCAGACCTTTCTCTTTAGAATGCGAGAACTAAGCTCGGCTTAAAGCGAGTTCCCCACTTCGGGTTTAGTCAACTCGGTAAATTTATTTGGCTTGGGCCTTAGAAACTTTTGTATTTAATGCGACGGTTGCTCTTTCCCTTCTTATTTCTTGAAAGTAGGAAAAGCGGCTTGTCTTTAATGCAATAACTGCCTTTTCTCGATTTCCAAAAATGGTTTAAGTTACTTGGGCACACCATCATTAATGATTTTTTGTTTCCAAGACAAACCCTATTCCTATTATAAATAGGAGATTGTTTGCCTTTAATCTTTTCTCAAGAAACTTCATAATCCATTCAACAAGCACCACGTCAATGGAAAACGAAAACGTAGTCCCCGTTGATCCCGGCAGCCCGCTTTTTCTGTTCGGCGATGGCTTTGAACTGGCTGGCGTTCTTTTTCCTTACGCCGTCTTTCACTTTCCTTCAAAGGAGAAGAAAGAGGCTTGCGATTTTATCGACAAGGTTAACATCAGTCGTCCTTGATTAAAAACTTTTTGTTTCATTTAATTCATTCATCTTTATGCTAGGTCGCCGACAAATACCATCGCCTGTGTGAGGAGAGGCAGCGGCTGGGTCTTAAAAGGCAGACACTTGAGGCTCGCATCACTCAGGTGGAGAGGAAGATAAGGGCTCTGGAAAGTGATCCCTTTCAATGGGAATGGCGGAACTTCGATTCTGTTGCTGAGATCCCGAAGATGCTTCGGATGTATCTCCGTGCTAAAGGAGTTCCGGGTCCTGTGAATGCCCCGGTCTATACCGTTCCATCTGATAGCGAGGAAGAAGACGAGGAGGAGGCCAGCACCGGTCGGAAACTCGTTCGGGATCATTCCGAAGTGGATGCCAAGAACAAGGCGTCCACTTCGAAAGTTAAACCGGCGATGAAGGAGCCTGTTCCTGAGCCTCTTCCTTAAATGTTCCCTAACTCTACTCCTTTTTTTTTTTTTGAACTCGTAATGGGCTTGTGATTTCCCTTTTTTATTTATGAAAAAATTCGCAATTTTCCTTATTCTTCAAAATATTCTCGGAGATTTATCTTTTAATGCATGATCGGTTTAAGAGCGTAAATCTCTCCGCGAATCACTCCATTCCTAGGATAAAATCCGCGGTTTACTAGGGACATGACGTTCCTATAAATTATAGTCTCAATTCCCTTTACTCCTCACCACTCTTTTTTATTTTAGCAGGTATGGAGTTCAACCTTCGATGTTCAGAATCTATGCCCGACTTCTCCAGGATCGGAATGATAAACGAAGATGTTCCAAATGAGCCAAACAGGCAGCCTCTTCCACCTCGCGGCTTCTTCAGATCTCAGATCCAAGCTCCGTGTGCTTTGATCAGGGATCTCCCAATCAGAGACCAAGGAACAGCGATGGCATTCATAGAGGCACTTGCGCTTCAACATCGGAAGCTTACTTTGGAAAAGAGGAGACTCCGGAAGAGGATTATCCGGATGCAACGCAGGCTTACCACGGTATCGAGAGATCTTCACATCCTTGGCTCTCACCCCGGTGAATGGATCGAGCTTGGAATCTCTGACTTCGCTCGAATCCCGGACTGCATGATGCCAATCCTCGATTTTGCTGGTCAAGGAGTTGAAGTGTTCTGCTCGTCAACAAGATTTCCCTAATCCGAAGTGTACGATAAGGGACATTCCGTCTTATTTGTTTGAATAAATGCTCTATTTCCAATCTCTTGTATGTTCGCATAGCCAAACCTTTATTTGCTTCACTTGTTCACTCAGTCGAACCTTTTCCTTTAATAAAGAAATAAAACAAAATTTTTATTAATAGCTGAACTCGTTTCTGAGCTGCCTACGTACCCATTTCGGGATCAAGCCACACCGTAGTTCATGTACATAAAAATGCATGTAGCTTTAAACATAAAACTTCTTTAGGTTGATCACATTCCAAGGTCGCTTGACTGGCCTGTCTTCTAAGTCTTTCAATCTATAAACACCGTTCCGAACCACTTCGGTAATAATGTAAGGTCCTTCCCAATTAATACCGAGTTTACCGGCACCTTCTTCTTTTTTATTGTCAAAAACGCGCCTTAACACATAATCTCCCACGAAGAACGACCTAATTTTGACTTTAGAGTTGTAATATCGGGCTGCTGCCTGCTGGTAGTTCTGAATCCGAATCAAAGCTTGATCACGCCTTTCATTTATGGTATCTAGTGAATCATTAAGCATTGCTGAATTTTCTTCCTCATTTAATGGTGCTTCTGTTCGGCGAAGTCCGGGCACGTTGAGTTCAGCTGGTACTACTGCCTCCATGCCATAAACCAAAGAGAATGGAGTTTCTCCGGTAGGTCACCTAGGGGTTGTACGATAGGCCCATAGGACAGGTTGGAGTTCTTCATACCATCCTCCCTTTAGATGATTCAAACGTTTCTTGAGATTGCTCAGTATCGTCTTGTTCGCGGCTTCAGCTTGACCGTTTCCTTGCGGATATCGTGGAGTAGAGTAACTGACTTTGATTCCCCAGTCCGCACAAAAGGCATCAAACTCTTGTGAAATGAATTGTGGCCCGTTATTAGTGACTATTTCGTACGGAACTCCATGTCGACATATAATATTTTTCCAAATGAAAGTCTTCACCGCCGAATCCTTGATGCCAACATATGCCTCAGCTTCAATCCACTTCGAAAAGTAGTCTGTCAAGACCAAAAGGTATTGTACACCTCGAGTTGACCTGTGCAATGGTTCGATGATGTCCATTGACCACCTCATAAACGGGTATGGGGCGGAGATGGAAGAGAATAACTCCGAAGGTTGATGGATCAATAGTGCATGGAGTTGGCAGCGCTTACATCTTTGGGCGAATTTAACACAATCTGTGATCATAGTGGGCCAGTAGTATCCCATTCTTTTAACTTTAAAAGCCATAGCTCTTCCTGATGAATGACTCCCGCATAACCCTTCATGCACTTCGCTCATGAAGATTTCGACTTCGGGCCCAAAAATGCATAATAGGTAAGGGTCACTGACACCTCGTCTATATAATGCATCCTTTGATAGACAAAATTTTGCGCTAACGATTTTCATTTTCCTGGCCTGCCACTTATTCTTTGGGAGCTCGCCTGTCGTGATGTAGTGCTTTATTGGCTCCCTCCAGTCAACCCCCCAGTCTTTAGCCGTAATTTGGTCATCCTTGTGAAATACTCGTGGCTCTGGTTCGGGATGTTTGTTTGGTTCAAGAACATCCTCCTCGATTAATGGATCGGTTTCTAATATCGTTTCTAGAATCACATCTTCTGCTAAGACAACGGGTTCCTTACTATATGTGTTTGATCCCTTTGATTTCCTCCGTTTGATGGGTGGCAGTTCGACCTCCGGTTTGTCACGGTCACGTGCCACTGCTCGAGATCTTGTAACGATGAGTGTTTCTTTGTTATCCTGAATGCTTCGTTCCGAAATGCATTCTACTGGGATAACTCTTTTCAAGTCAGGATCTGATGTTGATGCTAACGCGGCAAGCGCGTCCGCGGTTGTATTCTCTCCCCGGGGTATGCGAATTAATTCGAATTTCGAGAAATTATTAGATAGATCCTTTGCCACTTCGAGGTATGCTTCCATTCTTGAGTCCTTGGCCTCGTAGTCTCCATTAAACTGGTTAACTACTAATTGCGAATCACAATAAGCGACTATTTCCTTAGCTCCAACTCCTTGTGCCAATCGAAGTCCGGCAATCAGGGCTTCGTATTCTGCCTCATTGTTGGAAGCATTAAATAATAATCGGAATGATTGTTCTAGAATTTCCGATGTTGGAGATTCCAGCTTGATTCCCACTCCGGATCCTTGCTTCGATGAAGACCCATCTACATGTAATTTCCAAGTTTGGTTCTCCGATTGCTCTATCGTTCCAGGTATTGGTAGCTCGGTTAGGAAATCTGCTAAAACCTGAGCTTTCATACTGATTCGGCTTTTGAATTCTATGTCGTACTCGCTCAATTCCACCGCCCATTTTGCCAAACGTCCGGACTGACTTGGACTATGAAGTATTGTTCGGAGTGGCTGGTTGGTTAATACTTCAACCGGATGAGATTGAAAATATGGGCGCAGCTTCCGAGCTGAAATCACCACTACGAGTGCGAGATTTTCTATCATTGTATATCTGGTTTCCGGATCAGTCATTGACTTACTTATATAGTAAATCGGCTTTTGCTCCCCGCGGTCTTCCCGGATCAGGACTCCGCTAACTGCATGGTTTGAAACCGACACGTACAAATAAAGCTTTTCATCCACTTCTGGTTTGGATAATATAGGTGGAGTAGTTAAGTATGCCTTAAGCTGCCCAAAAGCTTCTTCACACTTCTCATCCCAAAGGAATCCTTTGTTTCCTTTTAGAATTTGGTAGAAAGGTAGCGACTTATCTGTTGATTTCGAGATAAAACGATTCAAAGCCGCAATCCGCCCAGTCAACCGTTGTACTTCCTTGAAGTTTCTTGGAGATGGCATGTTTAGAAAGGCGTTGATTTGGTTTGGATTGGCCTCAATCCCTCTTTCTGTCACTATATAGCCAAGAAATTCTCCGGATGGGACTCCGAATGTGCACTTTGCCGGGTTCAGCTTCATTTGATATTTATTGAGAATATCGAAACATTCCTCTAGATGCTTAACGTGATCCTCCTTCTTTAATGATTTAACCAACATGTCATCTATGTAGACTTCCATTGTCTTCCCGAGATGGTTGTGGAACATTTTGTTTACCAACCGTTGATAAGTTGCTCCTGCATTTTTTAAACCAAAAGGCATCACTTTGTAACAATAGATACCTCTATCCATGATAAATGACGTTTTCTCTTGGTCTTCGGGGTTCATCATTATTTGGTTATAACCCAAAAAAGTATCCATGAAAGTTAACAGCTCATTGCCAGCGGTGGATTCTACAAGTCGATCTATATGCGGGAGCGGGAAACTGTCCTTGGGACATGCTTTATTGAGGTCTGTGAAGTCGATGCAAACCCTATTTTTTCCATTTTTCTTTTTGACAACGACAGTGTTTGCTACCCATTCCGGGTATTGCACTTCCCTTATGGATCCTATCTTTAAGAGTTTGTCCACTTCGTCATTTACTATTCTTGCTCGCTCCGCTCCGAGCTTTCTTCTTTTTTGTTTTACCGGCTTGAAGCTTGGATCCACGTTTAGTTCATGACAAATTATGCTTGGATCTATGCCGGACATATCTGCCGCTGACCATGCGAATGATGTTATGTTTTTTCTCAAAAGTTCGATCAAAGCTTCTTTTATTTGGCCAGTCAAAGTTGCCCCAATTCGAATTTTCCGGTCCGGTTTGTCTTCTTCCAACACCACTTCGATTACTACATCATCTTTTTTCTGCCTGCTAGGAAATTTTGTTCTTAGTCCCTCTTTTGCGGGCTTCGTTAATTGCTATTGAATCTTCATACGGTGGCTAGCTAGATAACACGTCCGTGAAGCTTCTTGATCTCCCCGAATTGTTTCCACTCCTCTTGATGTTGGAAATTTGATACATTGATGATATGTAGAGGGGACTGCTTTCATTTGATAAATCCAGGGAGTCTCGAGGATGATGTTGTAAGCCGCGGGCTTATCGAAGACAACGAAATCCACGATCTTTGACACCCGTTTAGCAAGGACTGGTAGTTTGATTGTTCCGAGGGACATAGCTGATTCACTTGTGAATGCCACTAACGGAGATGGAGGCCCTATAATGTCTGCCCGACTAATTCCCATCCTTTCCAAAGTACTTAAAAAGATTAGATCGACCGAACTACCTGTATCGATAAGAATCCTTGATACTTCGAAGTTGGCAACGTCCAGGGTAATGACTAATGCATCATCATGAGGTCTCTCGAGGTGCCGCGTTTCTTCTTCGTCAAATGATATTGATGCACCTTGAAACTCGACTTCTTCACTCAAACTTGCTTTGAGTAAAACATTTCGCCTATGTTTTTTGATGGAACTTATCGAATCTTAGCAAAATTTAGAACCTCCTAGAATCACATTGATCTTACCCTTCGAACTCCTTGGCTCTTCCTCATTGGATAACTTTGGTCTTTTAGAATTTTGATCTTTGGAGTTATCCTTTGATTTGTGGTATTCCTTTACGAAATTTTTTATATCGAATTTGGAAAGATCTCCATTGGCCCAAAGCTTCGCGAGATGCCTCTTAAGGACACTACAATCCTTGGTTAAATGTCCGGTTATGTTATGAATATCGCAATATAAACTTTCATCACGGACCCAAGTGTTTGACCTTCTTTTTCCTTGGAATTGCTTTCCGACGGTACTGTTAAAGGGTTGCGACCAAAATTTTCTTGGTCCTTTGTTCTCCTTAGGCTCGAACTTCTTGGTAGGGACGGTGATTGCCGGCATTTCTTGCTTATTTCTTTTGGCGAAATTTTCTTTTTCGTCCTCTACTTCCATCCAGTTGTTTGCGCGGAAGAGTGCATCCTGAATTGTGTCTGGTTTATGAAGTACTAAATCTTCTTTAAACCTTGAATCATGTCGCAATCCTTTCCGTAGGGCAGACAAAGCTGATTGTTGTGAGATTCTTGGGAGCTTTGACAGTACTCCTTTGAACTTGGTGATAAAAACTCGAAGTGACTCATTTGATCCTTGTGACAGGTTCCAAAGATCGGCATCCGAAACACTTTTGTCCATAAGGATGGAATATTGTTTTAAGAACACATCTGATAGTTCGTCGAAATTGCTGATCGAACCCGGCTCTAATTGGGTGAACCACATTAGAGCTTGGCCACATAGATTTTCCGAAAAAAGCTTACAGTACCCTGCATCCTCATCGGCTTCATCCAATTCGACTCTTCCGGCAGCTATCAGGAAAGCTGCGAGATAGCTTTTTGGATCCTCTAATCCGCTGTAAGGGTCCAACTTGAGCTTCCGAGAATCTTTGATTCTTAAACTTGCGATTCGCGGAACGAAAGGTGTTCGCCTAGCTTCTTCAATGACTCGATTGATATCCGGCTCCGAACTTGTAGCCTGATGGAATTTTGACTTCAATTCTTTTAGTTCTTGGCTAACCTTCCTCATAGTCTCGAACTGGTCGAGGTTTTCCTGCTCGTATTGATCTGCAAGTTGAACTTCATCTTTGAGCTGTGTCTCTTCCTCCAATGGCTGAACTACATTATTAGTAGCACCAGGAGTTGTTTGTCCGCTGGTTTCATTTCGCGCAACGGAACTTGGCGAGTTGAGTATCCTTCTTCGGATACCCACAGGGTTTCCTGCACTTAAAGAGCAAACACGAGTTTGTATAGTACTGACGTTTTGACTAAGAGATACCTAGGATGTTTGTAACGTGTCGACAGCCTTTTCCACATTCGAGAACTTCTGCGACATTTTCGACATGGTTTGTTGCATGGCTTTAAGGGTTTCGGCCAATGATAATTCAGCAGCGTCTCCTCCGGACATTGTTGCTTATCTTCGGAAATGTAGTAAAGAAAAAATCTGACCACTCAAGAATCCTCGATCCCCACAGGCGGCGCCAAAATGTGGATGTCGGATTCACACACTCAAGTATTTTTATTAAGTAGGAAAGATTACTCTTGAGAGACAAAAATAAATATGCAAAAAGCTTATGAATTGCTACAAAAATTGCTGTAATATTTCTTATTCGAGAAAGAGATCCCCCTTTACATGGTCATTGGCCTTTATATTTATACATAGAAAAATGACATTTAATGGGCTAATTAAGTACAATTATTCTCTCTTAAATGTGACCGTTTTGGTCTTTGACTTTAATGCTCAACATTTGAATTTGTGTTGACTCCGATCTTAGTGGGCCTCGCCTTTTGGCCCAAATGTCCTTGAACCATCTTAACCGTGACTTCGTCTCCGGAATTGTATCGAGGTGCAGTCACTTCGGATTCCCCTTATGGTGATAACCACTTCGAATGTTCCTTTTGACTTGCAGGTCTAACGGGCTTTATCCCTTATGGGCTGTTAACCCAACTACGTGGCAATCTTTAGTTGGTCCCGAACCTCTGGTGCGGGATCCGACACCAACACATAGTAGCACTTGTAGTGGCATGAAAGCCATCAATAACAGCAGCTATTACTCGCAAACTTTCAAAGTTGCACAACCTCATAACCTTAGCTTCAAAGAAGTCTAAACAGCCTTTATCAGTTCCATATGAAAGAATCTCCTTAAAACTGTCTAACTATAGCTCCCCCTCTCGATGAGCATATCTACTTGTGAAATACCTCATAGAGCAAAGTCAGAAAACATGAACTAACCTCATTAGATTGCAAATCTGGTGGTCGCGGAAGAGATCCGAACGACAACACCGGCTCAATCAACAATTTCAACCATGGATGTTCTCCAAATAAATTGTCATCGACAAAAATCTCTCATGGTGGAGCCATAGACTCAACAAAACCAGGAAATGGTTCCATCACAAAAGTAATCACTGAACAAGTGCAACGATATCACCACACCGTGATAAACTAAAGCAATATGTGGATCAATTGAAATCGCATCAACAAGCTTCTTGCGGCGGAATCAAAAGTGATCTGGAGCATCAACAACTGTAAACAACCGTATAAATCCAACAAATCGGTGGATTAACCAAGGAATCGACGGAATAATCGATCATTGAAAGAATAAAATCCGATTTTAATCGGAGAAGAAGCTGGAGATTGGCAAATCGAGCACAAATCCAGACAAAAAAATGGAGCATAAATCTGGCGGAATAACCAGAAGAAAATTCTGAAAATACAAGACGATTTGAGATGATTAATCGCTTCAAACAAACAAACAAATCAGACAATCGAGGAAATCTGATCTCAAAATCGAGGATAAGAACTCAAATATGAGGAATCAAACTAACAAATGAAGAGGTGAAAGCTCGATTCAAAGAAATTGGAGCTGACTTCGAGGAGATCAGGGCTCGATGAAGAAAAATATAGAAATCTGAATCAATAGTGAAACAGATGAACCAAATCGAAATTGATGAATCGATCGGTGAGTAAAGTTCTTCAAGCTCGAGATCAGTTGATAATCAACAGCACCGAAAGAAAATAGATGAATCGGCCATTGAAATCGATCAATCGAGGAAAAGGAAGAACAAAGATCAATCGCTTTTGATGAAACGAATCGATCGAAGAGAGAAAAAAAAAAGAAAAAAAATTGATGAATCGCAAATCTGAATTAAAATCCGAAGAACATGATCGATCCTTTGATGAATTGATGAAGATCAGCGGAAGTGGAATGAAGAATTTAGATTAAGCTCTGATACCATTTCAACTTTTCCCATGAACATGATTGAGAGAGATGAAACAAGAATCTGGAAAAAGATAATTTCTTCATTCAAGTGTAAAATGAGATACAAAGTATAGTTAAATACAAGTAAAACTAAACCACTATGCTAACCAAACTATACAAGAGATTAAACCATAACTAAACCAGCTATATACACTCTAATACAAACATAAGTTTAGATAATGTTTAATGTTTTAGCAATATTAACTAACTTGATGATGTTCTCCACTATGCACAAGAGAAATCTTATTATATAAATCTTGGTTTCTTAAAGTTAGCCATGTTAGATACAAAAAGAAGAAAAATATACATGATTGCTACACATATCAATTAAAACATTTTATGAGACATTATATATAACCAACTTATATACTTTAAACCATTAGACTAAATCTTATTTATATAAATGGATCTTTAAAACATATTTTAAGTTTCCAATCTAAACTTTTTAATTCTTAAATTCATGGCTGGTTCAATTACATTTTAACATAGTACTAGGATTTAACTCGAGGTACACCGACCATAAGACAAAATTATAATATATTGTTTTTTAATCTTGATTTACTATTTATTAGATTTAAATTCAAAAGTTAAAAATATGTTTTTAGTTTGTTTATTTTTATTATATATATATTTTTTTGGTTTTTCTATTTGCAAATTAAACATGCTAATTTGTATTGATATCAGTTAATTTGTAGGTGTAGTAGTGATATATTATGTAACACAATTTTTGTTTGATTATAATTTTACATTCATACAAAAAACAAAAAAAATTAAGAAACATTTGTTAATCCTATTGTAGAAAATTGATATTTGAATAGTATAAACTCATCAAAATATTATATGTATTTGTGTTTTCTGTATATATTTTGTGTTCTTACTATTGGGATGGGCCATTTTATGGTTTTAGAATTGGGTTATTTGATCTGATGAAAT
Organism: Arabidopsis lyrata subsp. lyrata; assembly: GCF_000004255.2. Classification (NCBI taxonomy): domain Eukaryota; kingdom Viridiplantae; phylum Streptophyta; class Magnoliopsida; order Brassicales; family Brassicaceae; genus Arabidopsis; species Arabidopsis lyrata. The sequence continues at coordinate 17,884,833 of NW_003302550.1, read as the reverse complement.
AGTCCAATACGTTTATATAATGAGCCTCTATTGTAGTCGAATACGTTTATATAATGGACCTAAATTAAGAACAAACAAAAACAACAAACGAACAGAAATTCCGATCAAACGGAAGACTCACAAAAAAAAAAAACCAAAATCTCTTTACCTCCAGAAATTTCTCTATAAACTTGCCGCCTGTAACTCTGTCCACCGTAAGAATTAATATTCATATTAGGGTTTAAACTTTCTAGCTTGCCAGGTTTTGGAACTTTAACCTCCACCTTCCAAAAATATAGATTAATCATACGAATTCACTAATAATACGCAATATAACTCTTATACGTATATTGTAAACGTTTTTATGGTCATATACATTAGATTTTTAAAATTCCAAACGTAAAGCTGAACTCCTCGTCGTGGGGGCTTTGATTTAACATATTATTCATCAAAATCTTACAAACTTGATGGTAACAAAAAAATGGTTACATTGTGTATATTTTTGACTTCGTATATTTAATTTGCAATTTTTTGATGTGTAGGGTAAAATTGTAAATATTGGTGAGTTAGAAGTTTTTTTGCATAAAACCCTTTATATTATTACTACTCTTACGATATTCTTTTTCAATAGTGGAATTATCCAAATCCGTTGGGAATACATAAATAGAGTTTTCGAAGATTTGGCTCTGCATGAGTCCTCGTAAGTGTTAGTAGTACCAATGAAAAATTAATGTAAATATTTTAGTAAATGATAGATATAATTAATTAAATGGTTGAGGAGCTATGTGCACGCGACACGTCAGTATGACATTTTTGTTATTCACTAAAGTTATTTTTTAAAAGATCTTTCTCAATTAATATAAACATTATATTTTATTAGTTAAAAACTCCTTTTGAGTATTTAACCAATTGTGGAAGCCCCATTGATCCATTGGTTGACCAAAATTAATTAATGCTTCCACACCAAGAGGTCTGGGGTTCGAGTCCCAGATACTGCGATTTATTAATAAATTTGCAGAGTAATGGAGGTAAGTGTGCTGGAGATCTCCAGCGATATACAATTATAGCCGTTCGCCAGGATTCTACGCAGAGAGAAGTGTCGTCAGGTCGTGGATCATTGAAAGTGTCCGTCAAGAGCATGAAAAAAGAAATGTCTTCTATCGTAGATCTAATAAGGGTCGGAATGTATTGTCCGTTGTAAAATCGTCTATGTAACAGTTCTCATAATTTGCAATAAATAATAAATCTAGAAGAAAATTAAAAAAAAGGAGTATTTAACCAATGAAAGTACTCTAATATCCCCGTATACATTTAAAAAAAATATTTGTACAGTAACATATATTTTCTCTTCAGTATCTACGATGGCATATCTTTATATAAGCATATATAAATGGTAAACAATCATTTATCCGTTCATATCTGATGAACAAAACCGAACCAAGTCGATAACCGAACTCCATTTACAAAGCTATCAATTGGTTCCAAAAATCGAGAATCGCGGTTCGGTTCAAAATATTATCTCAGTGATAATGAATTCGAGAAAGAGAAAAAGAGTAACGCAAGTTCAATATCATCAATAACCAATTCATCTCTCAATGAGAGTTTAACAATATATTTTTGTTAAAAGTTAGATAAAGCAAAAACAATCCAAAACACTTAACACCAAAACCCTAATAGAATAATAATAGTTCATGGTTCAATTCAATTTCTAAGCACGCTCTCCACGAATCCTTCTTGCCAATTGAACATCTTTAGGCATTATCGTAACCCTCTTTGCATGAATGGCACAAAGATTTGTGTCTTCAAACAAACCCACCAAATATGCTTCAGCAGCTTCTTGAAGAGCTAACACTGCATGGCTCTGAAATCTCAGATCCGTCTACATTACAAGTTCCACAAAAAAGAACCCATTAAAAAACATCTCAATCTCAATTATAATCAAGATCAATCTTCTTCATCAAGTTAGGGTTTCGAAAACTAAAAGAAAAATATCTTACCTTGAAATCTTGGGCTATTTCACGAACAAGACGCTGAAATGGAAGTTTGCGGATCAACAACTCTGTGCTCTTCTGGTATTTACGAATCTCACTGATTTTTATCAAACAAGAATAAGAACCACTGATTTCATCAAAATTTAAGACGGAAAAAAGGAAAAACAATGAAAGTTTTACCGAAGAGCGACGGTTCCAGGACGGTAACGGTGAGGTTTCTTGACTCCTCCGGTAGTCGGCGCAGATTTCCTCGCCGCCTATGTTACGATTACACAATCAATCAATCTGAAACCCTAGATTTCTCGTTACAAAATTCAAAACTAAGAACGAACGAACCTTGGTAGCGAGCTGCTTCCTCGGAGCTTTTCCTCCGTGTGATTTTCTCGCGGTTTGCTTCGTACGAGCCATGGCTTCTTCAAGAATCTGATAGCTTAGAACGATGAAGAGTTGAATCAAAGAGAAGAGCTTTTGAGTGTTGTGTTTTAACTTAAGAGAAAAGTAAAACAGATTAGTGACTTTATTTATAGTGAGGAGGTGAATTATTAGGTCGGTTAATTTTGGGAGATTAACGGGAGAGGAGTTTATAGACGTACGATTAAAGGCATGTTCAACGGTCCATATTTGATTTGAATAAGATTAAGCTTACGTGGCGATCTGCTTTTTCGATTCTTGTTGGTCCATTTCTTGTGAGTGATTTAAGGTTGAATTTTCTTCTGGTTTAAGTAATGTTTTTAAAATGAGTAGGCTTATATTTGAGCCTACATTGATTATTGTTGGACTTTACAGTCCATTTAAAATAGGCCCATAAGCCCATTATAGTTCTTGCCTGGAATTCAAGAAACATAAATCGTTGACGTAGAGAAGCAAACATATATCGTCATGGGGATATGTTGTTGATGCTGGGATTCGATACTAAATGCATTTAACTTAACTCCACACAACAAACAAAATTCATCTCCTTCATTTAAGTCGTAATCATCGGTTACTACTAACATCAAGTTGCAAATCCTTCAAATAGTAGTATGATCAAGATGATTTCCGAGAGGTAAAAATGGGTCTTCCCCATATTAAGACTCTTTAACAATCTAGTCCAAGAGAGAAACAATGACTGTTGGAGTGTTATATCATGAGCTCAATCTACTAATTTTATAGTATAAGTATAGTCAAGAGCTACTATAAATTATATGGTGTAATTGATAATTCTATATCGTAGTAGTGTGTGTGTATACCATTTTCACTGTAATCAATCATAAAACGATATAAAAACGTTATTAAGAATTGGTTTGATAATCTGAGATTATGATGAAAGTATGAGCATTTATCAAATCTCATATTATCAAATCACAAAGCAACCATTTTCGAAATTGGGGAACAGTCCAAATTTGAAAGTTCGAGACTAAAACGACATTTTCGAAGTTGAGGATTTAAACGGTCCAAATTTGAAAGTTTGTGATTTTTTTAATATTCTTTTGCAATTATCAAACGACGTCGTTTAGACTAAACGGATATTTCTAACGGAGAGTAAACACCGTAAACAGTTTTCGTCTGTCTACTTAGGAACATGCCAAATAGCCAAGTCAACAAAAGTTCATCATTTATTTATAAAATCAACAAGAACTTAATGTTTTAATCGTTATTTCTTATGTTGAGAATTAAAACGTCACAAATTTTAAAAGTTCAAGATTTTTTGATAATTTTTCCCATATAAATATACATATAAGTATATAACGTAAGTATATGTTCATGTTCATGTTCATGTTCATAGACATTATCAAACAAAACTGGGTCCGGACCACACGGTGAATGGCGCATTCAGACATAACACATGCAAAACTTTAATCCAGCATTGCCCATACTGCCATGCTCATATACAACCCAAAATATATTTACACACATCATTTATCATCCATTCATTCATTCATAAAATATCGAAACATGTTTTTCCAAGAAATTTCTGATCGATCTACAACTAAAAAAAAACACCGAAATGATATTTATGTGAAAGTGTATTATACATGTTCTTGAGTAAACCAAAATGTTTTTCAAACGAACTCTTTCTCTTTTGTTAAGTTTAAACTAATAGTGGAAATTTCTATTTATCCAAAAATATGAGACCAAAGCTGTTATACTGTAGTAGGATATCAAAATCAAAATTTTAAGGGGGAAATATATAATAAATTGTATCCTACACAAAAAAAATGTTCTCTGAGTAAGTGGTATACTTCTTTCATTAATACAAACGATACACTTTTCATTAACAAACAAAATATGTAAAGATCAGTATCCATTTTGTAAAATTGTAAGAGAAAATATTGATTTTTTTTTTTTTTTTTATATAAAGTCATTCTTCTTTAGTTTCCAAAGATTTTTGGTCTAATCTCAAACCGTTCAATTTCAGTTGTACAGAGTGATAAAGCAGAAGTTATTATATAACTTTATTCTCATTATGGTACTCTTCTTTTCTACATGTTTGATTGTACATATTATTATTTGTCCTATTATAAATACTCTTAAGAGTAATGAAGTAATAAAAGGCATGCTATTTACACTCGAGAACAAGCAAATTTAGGGTGGTCGAGAGCTGATATCATGATAATTATTTTAATGTATGTAATTCTTTCATTTGAATCATCATTATGTGGCTTTGCAAAATATATTTTGTCAATGGTAAAGTAGTTGTTAAAATGTAAATTACTTGTATACTTAATTAAGCTGATGAATATTTATGAAATTCAGTATCCTAAGCGGAATGAATGTTTGCGTCTTCCAATTTTTACCCACATATTCAATGTCCTCCAAATATGATGGAATTTAACAAAATACAATTAGTGAGTTAGTGATTCTCATTTGTTAAAAAGTTTTATGTAGGTCTAGGTCATGAATCAATTTTTTCATGCCTAAACTATTTTCATTTAACTAACTATCGAAACAGTGTCATGCTTTAATTTATACCCATTAAAAACTTGTAAGTATACTATAAAACTTCTTTGCCAAAAGAAAAAGACTATTCCACTTCTACACTTACACTAAACAGATGATAAAAATTTAAATCGCGCCTAAATTATTAAAAATATATATGATGAAATTAAAACTAGGTAAAAGAGGTTTCATAAACTTGCATTAGTGATTTGGTAACCTAAATTGACTTGTGCGTCTTACCTTTATCATGAATCATGATTAACACTCTCCCCACCAAAAAAATAATATTTAGATAAATAAGAAATAGGAAGAAAAAGTCATAAAATATGTTAAAACTTAAAAGGCAAGGAGGGCCAACCATATCCACCATCTCTCGCCCACTTTTGCTAATATGTCACTCTCTCTCATATCCTAACCTTCCAATAACATTTCAGAATCATCCTCAGTACATCATTTGTATGATTTCGCTATTATCCTTAATAATCAACTAAAAAATAAAGGAATAAAGCTATGTTGCATGAAAACGGAAACGAAAACGTGGAAGCAAAACGTTTTAGAAACAGGAAACGATTTTTTTTTTAAATTAGGGATTGGAAACGTTTTGGAAACGTATACACACACATATATATATATATATATAACATTAACATAAAACTATATTATATTAAAGAAAAATGGTTTAATTAAACAATACAAGTCCAAAACATAAATATTAAATAGGTTAACTAAAATTATAAAAGATAAAGATTAAAAGGTTCAAGGTCAAATATTTAATTTAGACCAATATTTTCATTCTCATTTTCATTAGTTTCATCATAGATCATATAAAGATGCCTCCAAATCTAGTTTGTCGATAAAAAGATGTTAAAACTCAGAGTCCTCTAAAATTAGTTATATGTATTATAAATCTTAATATTTTTAACTTTTATTTATTAAGTTTCCAAAGTCAATAAAAAGGATTTGTCGCGTTTCCATTTTGGAAACGTGAGTTTCCATCGTGTTTCCAAACATAGATTTTTAGGAAACGCGTTTCCGTGTCGTTTTTCGTGTTTCCAAAGAGTTTCCGTTTCCAAAACGTTTCGGAAACGGGAAACGGACCTTGAAGAGAGTTTCCATGCAACATAGGAATAAAGAATAAAATTAAGATACCATTTGTTTTAAGGATGTTCAATCCAGATAAACCGGTCCGATTCAAACCAACCTAAACAAAAGTATTTAATCCAAAAACTAAACTATGTTGTAATATAGTTTAAATAGATTTAATTTTTATATCTGAGAAACCGAATTAAATACAAATCAAACCGGAAAAGAAAAAACCAATTGGAAACAAAAGTTTTTTTTTACAAATTAAGGATATATTTGACTAAACCTCAAATTTGATAACTTACCAAACCATTCATTATATATTTCATATTATTTGGATACAATTTTTTATAAACCTAAAATTTAAAAACATTAAAAGAGACTGAAACGAATCAGAACCGAAATCCGAATTGAACTCTTTGATGATTAACCAATAATGGTTCCACTAGAATCCAAGTCGATATGATCCTATCAAACTAGACCTAAATTCGGATTATATTAAATCCAATATTTATAAGTCGATATGATTTTATTAAATTATGTAGAATATGTTCTAGAGAACCAAAGTATAAGATTCTACTTCTTCTTTTTTTTTTTTGAACAAAGAAAAAGGAGAAATTTTAGGGAAAAAAGTAGAAATCTTGTGAGTCACAGTTGATTTGGTTCAATTGGATTGGGATAATATTTCAAGTGGAAAGAAAGAAACAAAAAAAAAAAAAAAAAAGTTGTGGTGGAAATTATTCCAATAAATCTCGTCGTGTGAATTGAATCATTATTCCTAGTGTCAATCTTCTTCACCTCTCCCTATCAACCTCCGATTTCTTCTTGTTTTTTTTTTTTTTATCTATCTACTAATTTATTTTATTTTTTCTTTGGTTTTAACTTTAAGACAAAATTAATTTAATAAGATATAAATATATTTCAAAATGTAACCTAACAATAAATACAAAAAAAAAGAGATATTAATACAAATAACGTATATATTGCTTTATTTTTGGGTCATTACTTGAGAGTCTACTTAGTCCAAAATTAGGAAAAATCTTTTTGGGTGAATAATTCCCAAAAGTATAGTTGCATTTTGCCAGAGAGGCACTCAGAGAGAAGAGATATTCGTAAAGATAAGCTTTTTTATTTTTCTCATCAAAAATCTATCTTCTCGAGATAAGTCACGAAAGGGTTTTCGATTTCTGCAATAGTTATTTAGAAAAGTAAATTTTTTTTTAGATTGGTTTTTTTTTTATGCTTATTCGCAAAGACAAGCTTTAGGTTTAGTTCTGAGAGATGTCTGGTTCTGTTTCTGGTTGTGGTTCTGGTGGTTGTAATATTGTATGGTTTAGAAGAGATCTTAGGGTTGAAGATAATCCAGCTTTAGCTGCAGCAGTAAGAGCTGGTCCAGTGATTGCTCTGTTTGTTTGGGCACCAGAAGAAGAAGGACACTATCATCCAGGTAGGGTTTCTAGGTGGTGGCTCAAGAACAGTTTGGCTCAGCTTGATTCTTCTCTTAGAAGTCTTGGTACTTGTCTCATCACCAAGAGATCTACTGATAGTGTTGCTTCTCTTCTTGATGTTGTTAAATCCACTGGTGCTTCTCAGATCTTCTTCAACCATTTGTATGGTCTGTTCCTCTTCTCTTCTCTCTTATCTTATCCTTGAATTTTCATAAGAAGATTTGATTTTGTCATTGGAATCATCTTTACTCTTATGGGTTATGTTTATGTATGAAAAAAGATCAAAACTTTGATCCACAATTATGTCTTTTGTCTCATATATGTATTGAGAGAAGTTTTGATCTTTTCAGATCCATTGTCTTTGGTGCGTGATCACCGTGCTAAAGATGTTTTGACGGCACAAGGCATAGCGGTTCGATCATTTAACGCAGATTTGCTTTATGAGCCGTGGGAAGTGACTGATGAATTAGGCCGTCCTTTCTCTATGTTTGCTGCGTTTTGGGAAAGATGTCTTAGTATGCCTTATGACCCTGAGTCACCTCTTCTTCCACCTAAGAAGATCATTTCAGGTTTGTTTCTTGACCACACTCTCTTGTGGGTTTTGGCATGTTCAAATCTGTGTTATTCACTCTGGTTCCTCTTGTGTTGCAGGGGATGTGTCTAAGTGTGTGTCGGATCCGTTGGTGTTTGAAGATGACTCGGAGAGAGGAAGTAATGCACTTCTGGCTCGTGCTTGGTCTCCTGGATGGAGTAATGCTGATAAAGCTCTAACAACGTTCATAAACGGACCATTGATTGAATACTCTAAGAACCGCAGGAAAGCCGATAGTGCTACAACCTCGTTTCTTTCTCCACACTTGCATTTTGGGGAAGTGAGTGTGAGAAAAGTTTTCCATCTTGTTCGGATCAAGCAGGTCGCGTGGGCAAACGAAGGAAACGAGGCTGGAGAAGAAAGCGTGAATCTTTTCCTGAAATCGATTGGTCTGAGGGAGTATTCTAGATATATAAGTTTTAACCATCCATACTCCCATGAAAGACCGCTTCTTGGCCATCTAAAGTTCTTCCCTTGGGCTGTGGATGAGAACTATTTCAAGGCATGGAGACAAGGCCGGACTGGATATCCGTTGGTTGATGCCGGGATGAGAGAGTTATGGGCTACTGGTTGGTTGCATGATCGCATAAGAGTAGTTGTTTCAAGCTTCTTTGTTAAAGTTCTTCAATTGCCATGGCGATGGGGGATGAAGTATTTCTGGGACACCCTTCTTGATGCGGATTTAGAAAGTGATGCTCTTGGTTGGCAATACATTACCGGTACTCTACCGGATAGCCGGGAGTTTGATCGCATAGATAACCCTCAGTTTGAAGGTTACAAGTTTGACCCGAATGGGGAATACGTAAGGCGATGGCTTCCTGAACTCTCTAGACTCCCCACAGACTGGATACATCATCCGTGGAACGCACCTGAGTCCGTGCTTCAAGCTGCTGGTATCGAGCTTGGATCAAACTATCCTCGACCAATTGTAGGATTAGATGAAGCAAAAGCACGGCTTCACGAAGCGCTTTCACAGATGTGGCAACTAGAAGCTGCTTCAAGAGCTGCAATAGAGAACGGATCCGAAGAAGGACTTGGAGATTCTGCTGAGGTGGAGGAAGCTCCTATAGAGTTCCCAAGGGACATCACAATGGAAGAGACTGAACCAACCAGACTCAACCCAAACAGGAGATACGAGGATCAGATGGTTCCAAGCATTACTTCTTCTTTGATCAGACCTGAAGAAGACGAAGAGTCGTCTCTGAATTTGAGAAATTCAGTAGGAGATAGCAGAGCAGAGGTTCCGAGGAACATGGTCAACACCAACCAAGCTCAGCAGCGGAGAGCAGAACCGGCTTCAAACCAAGTCACTGCTATGATTCCAGAATTTAATATCAGAATTATTGCAGAGAGCACTGAAGACTCAACAGCGGAATCTTCAAGCAGCGGAAGAAGAGAGAGAAGCGGAGGCATAGTCCCCGAGTGGTCTCCTGGGTACTCAGAACAGTTCCCTAGTGAAGAAAATGGGATTGGAGGAGGAAGTTCAACATCTAGCTACTTGCAGAATCACCATGAAATACTGAACTGGAGACGGCTTTCACAAACCGGGTATGTAACTTGCAAATCCAAGTTTCAGTAATAAGTTCACATAAATATTCTAAACGTTTTCTAATTGAAAGTCTTCATATTTTCAGTAAGTTCAATCTTCCTAAACTATTCAAATAAATCGTCGATTTCTGTAAAGGACATAGGCTTTCAGCATCCTGATTTGTGACCGGCTTCGCGCTTTGGCACACTTGTCTAACCAAGTAGTATTAGTTTTAAATTGAATTGAGCTGAAATGGTTTAACTGTTTTCAAATTCAAGTGTTTACATTTTCAGTAGACCACAGGTAAAAGGTTGAGTTAAACTGTCAAAGCTTTTATTTTTACATTGGTCTAACCAAGTAGTATCAAATGTATTGTGGTTGTCTGGTTTTACAGGTAAAAGGGTATTTGGAGGTGCAAAAGGAGAGGAACGTCTTAAGGGCTTTAACTCCGGTTAAATCTGGGTGGACTGTAAACCGAGTATACATTTGGTACGGTTTAATGTATTTCCTGTTATGGGACTGGAGAGAAACTATGTAGGAGTTTGTCTGATGTACATTTTTTATTTCTCTGGTTCCATCATGTTATAATACACTGTATAGTAAGTAGTATGTTGCTTGTGGTATTAGACCAGGTCTCATACTTGTTGGCTTTCAAAGTTTTGGTTATAAGTCAAACACATGCCAATTCTTAATCTTTAAAACATATATAGTTCACATTTATGATTAATGACTTGTTAGTGTATGTGGAACACGTCTACTTGAATATACAAAACCTCGTCACAACGAATTAAGTTCTCGGCCTCTAACCAATACGTCTCATATGGGAATCCCCCACTCACAAAGAATAAGAAACTAGAAGAAAATTCCAATATCTCAAGCGCACACAGAGAACACAAATATAAAGACTCGAACTCTCTTTAATTCTCTAACTTTCGGTTGCTTCTTATTGTCTCTCTCAACTTCACTTTGTTTCTCTCACGTCTCTCTTGTGTTGTGTCTCTTACGTCGTCTGTGTCTCTTGCTTTAGACCTCTGAAGCTGTTGTAATCCTTTTGTATATATCAAAATCAAAATCCTAACGTTGCTTCTCTGTTTCTTTTGTGCAGCCAAATAAACTAGATGGGCCAGCTTTGATGATTTGGCCCCAGGAGAGAATTCACTGAAGTCCATACTTCATAGATGTGTTATCTGTTGTTATAATACGTAAACTAGATGATCGACTAGCGCCATGCCCATGTGGGATGTGGCCATGTGCTACTGTGCTAGTATGAGTATTTTTTTTACCGCAAACTTCTTGAATGACTAGCATAACGAACAACGTAATTCTTATCAACCATAACTTGTTGGAATTCTCACTTTTCGTACACTTAGGTTTGAACTCTCGATCTCTCTTATTCTCTGTTTCAAGCACACACATCTCTCTATCTCTCTGTTTTGGTTTGCCAAGCACAAAACGTTGGGAAAGCTTAGAGAGATAATCATTTGAATGCTACATTTTGTTTATTTGGATCTCTTGGATACCAAGATTGGTCTCCGGATTGCTCTTGTAGCATAACTTCTTGGTTTTGCTCTAAAATGATCCATAATCTTCAAATTGATCCCGTACATGAATAAACCTGAAAAAAGACTAGAAAAGACTCTAGAAATAACAAAAATACTCTAAAAATAATACATATACCATGACTAAAATCCGTAAAAACCATGATAAATCACTTTTCTTACAAGACACTAACACACACACATATAGTGGTTTTCCAACTAACCACACACACTTGCACCCATACTTCTACTTAGACTTAGACCTTAATTCTAGACATCATTACCCTAAGGTAGAACCAAACTTACAAGCAAGGTTTAAAGTTCAGAGCCGACTTGCTCTGATACCAATTCAAATCAAGATCACCATATCTTGACTGCTCTGATGCCCAATTCAAATCAGGATCACCTTACCCTGACTTAATCGCTGACTGATTCAGAAAGTAGTTCAGCAACATAAGAACTTGAAAGATATAAAGAACGACTTTTCTTTATTGATTTAGAAACTTCACAAAACTAAATCTCTCTAGGTCTTTTGAAACAACTCTCCAAAGCCTTATCTCTTGGGTCTTATGGAACAACTCTCCATAAGCCTCTTCTTCTCTCTTTTAGGTCTTATGGAACAACTCTCCATAAACTTTTTCTTCTCTCTTTAGGTCTTATGGAACAACTCTCCATAGACTCTTCTTCCTATATAGAACTTAGCTACCCCTAAGTCTATATGAGTCTCTTCCTCTAGACTCTCATGAGATCGGTCTCAACACCTCCACGTGTCTCGACTCTCTTCTTGAGCTCTCTCATTTGAGCTACTCGAGCTCCCCGCTGAGCTTCTCTCACGAGCTCCCTCTGAGCTACACGTTGAGTCTTGAGCTCCCCGCTGAGCTTCTTCTCTTGTTCTTCATAAGGCTCTTATTTATACTAGAACCAAGCTTCTTCTTTGCCTATTGTGAATAGAAAGACTTACAAAACTTGTCCAACTTGACATTATTTGTATTTCCTTTTCTCTTGATTTCCTTTCTTGGATTTCCTTTCCTGTATCTCTTCTAGCATCTTCTAGAAGGAGATAACTTGCTCCTCAAGTTAGATGGAATTATCCAACATTCTCCCCCTTAATTCCAACTTGAATTTGAATTCCGGGAAGCTTGATTCTCGCCAATGCCTTACTAAGTGTGTCCGTCTTCTGCTCCACACCTTGAACATTCTCAACTTCAACCTTTGTTGAGATACGATCTCTTGCTCCTCCTTAGCTTTTGAGATCTTTAAATTTGACATCTTCAAATTTGACTGCATCTTAGTATCCACAAGCATTCCTTGAGCATCTCCCTCTTGTTCTGCTCCTTGAATTACTTCTTGTACTAGTGCTTGTACTACTTCAACGATTCCTTGAACACAACCTTCTTGTTCTGCTCCTTGAATCATGTCTTGTACTACTTCATGTAATACTTCATGTATTACTTTAGCGAGAAGTATTTCTTGAGCACAAACCTCTTGTCCAACTCCTTGAATAACTTCCTGTAGTACTCTCTGTACTACTTCAACGACTAGTACAGAATACCCAAATATCATAACCCGACTTGGTTTGATATTCTCTAGACCCCGACTTGGTTCTAGCATCTCTAGAATCCGACTTGATTCTAGCATCATTAGAACCCGGCTTGGTTCCAATATTGACCAATCATCAACCTTCTTGAGATTCGGCCTCGTGATCACACTTCTTGACCAATCATCTACTATCTTGAGATGCGGCCTCATGATCTTCTTAGCTTTTAGTAAGCTTGAATGATGTTCGGCTTCTCCCCACATATCATTCAGAATCTTCATTAGGTGCCTAGAGACTCCTCCTCTATGCAACCTCGAATCTTCATTAGATGCTTAGAGACTCCTCCTCTATGCAACATCGAATCTTCATTAAATGCCTAGAGACTCCTCCTCTATGCAACATCATCGAATCTTCATTAAATTCCTAGAGACTCCTCCTCTATGCAACATCATCGAATCTTCATTAAATGCCTAGAGACTCCTCCTCTATGCAACATCATCGAATGCCTAGAGACTCCTCCTCTATGAAACATCGATTCTTCATTAGACGCCTAGAGACTCCTCCTCTATGCGTAATCGATTGAGCTCCATAAACTCTCCTCCTCTATCGGTGCGAAAGGTTTTGATGGACAAGCCGGCTTGCTTCTCCACACACTCTTCAAACCTTTTGTACCGATCGAAAACTTCAATCGATATGTCAACAAGGAACCACCTGTTCTTGTTGATCTTGGCTCGTCTCTCACTTTCAACATAAGCTTGCTGGAACAATCTGGAAACTGTTTCGGACTTCAGAACATAGTCTTCAAGGTACTGCAGCTGATTCACTTGTCGACCAGACCTTGTCAGCTGTGGTACTCCTTGAACTACTTCACCAACCTCATCCTCGTGGTTGTCTTGAGTGATATCCTCCATGACATCATCTTATTCATGTCCTTCTCCAGCATCTTCTCCGCGAATCAACTCCAAAACTTATATGACCTAACCGAGCATGCCATGTTCTTGTATATTCATTAGCAATTCATTCACTCAGTCCTTCAGCGAGTCCTTCAACTAGTCCTGCAGCAAGTCCTTCAGCACGTCCCTCAGCAAGTCCTTCAGCTTGCAGACATGTTGCCTTGCTTATCTCCAAACAACTTGATGCTGACCAGCCTTGTCGCATCACTTTGGATAAATTTTACTTCTACTTTTGGTTGTGATCACCGGTTACTCCTCCTTGAGCTTGCAAGATGGACCTTCCTTGTCCCATGCCTCTGCCGGAACTGTCACCTCCAAAGCTTCCTCTACCATAACCAACGTAGTTATAGCTTCCTCTGTTATAATGTTTTCTTGTTATAACCGCCTCAGTTTCCTGGTCGAAACTTCCCGTAGCGTCCACGCTTAGGGTTTGAGGTCCTTGGTCTTCACTTTGGGTTTCTTCCCAACACGTTCTTCATACTCCAGTAACCTCCCAACAATTTCTTCAAACCCTATCCGCTTTAGGTCAAGAACTTGCTCCAGGGATGCTACAATATGAATGAACTTGTTTCGTGGTTGTGGATTCTCGCCTGCCATACTTGCTTACGAGACACATACCACCGGTCTTGTCTAGAGTCTTCAAACTAAGCTCTGACATTGTACAGAGTCTTCAAACTAAGCTCTGCCATACCACAGGTCTTGTCCAGAGTCTACAAACTAAGTTCTGAACTTGTACAGAGTCTTCAAACTAAGCTCTGCCATACCACAGGTTTCGTCCAGAGTCTTCAAACCAGAAGCTCTGCTACCAAATAAAGTTCAGAGCCGACTTGCTCTGATACCAATTCAAATCAAGATCACCATATCTTGACTGCTCTGATGCCCAATTCAAATCAGGATCACCTTACCCTGACTTAATCGCTGACTGATTCAGAAAGTAGTTCAGCAACATAAGAACTTGAAAGATATAAAGAACGACTTTTCTTTATTGATTTAGAAACTTCACAAAACTAAATCTCTCTAGGTCTTTTGAAACAACTCTCCAAAGCCTTATCTCTTGGGTCTTATGGAACAACTCTCCATAAGCCTCTTCTTCTCTCTTTTAGGTCTTATGGAACAACTCTCCATAAACCTTTTCTTCTCTCTTTAGGTCTTATGGAACAACTCTCCATAGACTCTTCTTCCTATATAGAACTTAGCTACCCCTAAGTCTATATGAGTCTCTTCCTCTAGACTCTCATGAGATCGGTCTCAACACCTCCACGTGTCTCGACTCTCTTCTTGAGCTCTCTCATTTGAGCTACTCGAGCTCCCCGCTGAGCTTCTCTCACGAGCTCCCTCTGAGCTACACGTTGAGTCTTGAGCTCCCCGCTGAGCTTCTTCTCTTGTTCTTCATAAGGCTCTTATTTATACTAGAACCAAGCTTCTTCTTTGCCTATTGTGAATAGGAAGACTTACAAAACTTGTCCAACTTGACATTATTTGTATTTCCTTTTCTCTTGATTTCCTTTCTTGGATTTCCTTTCCTGTATCTCTTCTAGCATCTTCTAGAAGGAGATAACTTGCTCCTCAAGTTAGATGGAATTATCCAACAAGGTTTACCAACAACTCTAACTACTCTAGTTTAGCTAACACTTAACAAACAAAACATACTTTCACATTTTGGGCCTAATTCTCTTGTAGCCCATTACAACAAAACACAAAGCCCATCTTCTTATTCTGTTGACTTTGTTTCTTCTCTTTGTGTCGTTGATTCCTCCACACGACAACTCTTCTTCTATTCGACGACTTCTCGTCTTGCTCCTCCTTCGCTTTGCTTCTTCTTCTTTGACTAATTCTTCTATTCTTATTGTAGGTTTAATGGAGGACTCAACTCTCAACATAACCTTTATCTTCAACCATACAATACGAATTATAGAGAAAGGAGACTGACTGTGTTAGGACCAAAAATAAAGGAATACCTATAGACCTTTTTTAGGAGGATAAAAAACAAACAAACATTTTCATCGACCAAGATCAAGAACAATGCCAAAGCTTCTCCGGGTGGCATAAGAAAGACTCTTTAGACTTTCATGCAGATGTGCCAACCTGATATCCATGGCCCTATCTAGGAGATTTGGTGAAATCTTTCCATCAGAGATGTGAACACATTAACGATATAGATATTTTTTATAGTTTTGTTGCATTTTAAGAAAAACCCTAACACCGTTTATCTTAAAGAGGGGATGCGAAAAGGGCACTATATATAATAAACCTTCACGATTATGCAACCAAAATTAGAGCGAGCGTGAGACGTGTTACTTCATGTATAATATTCGAATTTTTGCATACACAACCACCAAATATGGAAAGGCATTCATCATTAATTGTATTGTATTGAATAGCAAGATTTGATTAAAACCTACAAATTAAAGTTTTAAAAGAGCATACAACTTATCAAAGATTTACTTGCTAAGATACGTAAAACTAATTGAAAAAGTTATGTGTATTCACATAGTTCCATATATTTCAAATATGGAAATTTATTTGATTTAATAATAGAAACGAAGACAAGAATCAGACTTACAAATTGAAGCATATATGGTTATAGAAAGACAAGAAACTGTATTTCACCGGAAAACTCTTCAAACTAGCAAAGACAAAATGGTATTGATTGCCATGAGAAGAGTAATACACAGCATCTCGGAGTAGCTGATTGGGTGATGTTGCACTTGCAGAGAACAAACATATATTTGAGCACGCAAGCAAAAAAAAAAAACCACTGAACTTCGAACATAAGAGCACGCAAGCAAGAAACCCTTATTAATGTCTGTAATTTTACACCACTTCTCTGTAGCACTCAAGAGAAATTCATTACATCTTCATAAAAAAAAACTATTGCTCTCTTCTCCTCGTCATTGAGGAAACTCACTTCAGTGAGTAGTCTCATCTCAATAATTGTTAAAAACTTGCTCCACGACACCGCTTTGTGCCTAGACATCAAACATTCGTGGGACGTTATTGGGATTCCTATTTGTTATATACGGTCCTGGCGGTCTGATAGGTCAGAGTCCTAAAATGTAGAAGCTGATGGCGAATCAAACCTAATACATTTTTTTACAATGAAGAGATGCAACATTCCAAAACTAGATTTGCGGGTCTTTTAGTTCACTTTGGTATATTATATTTATTCAAAAGTTAATTAAAAAATATGACATCAACAAGTTTTCAATAACCACATTTACAAAGAAAAAAAAATTTGCCAGCGAACAATGGTAACTACTTATTCAAATAAAAAAGAGAATAACAGTCAAAACTATAGTCATCAAAATTTAAAGTTACCCCAATAAGAAGATTTTTTTCTTTTCCAGTATTTTAGGTCTCTTTATAAGGGTCATGTAATCATGTAACAAGTAAATCATCTCTTGTGTTTCTTTGTGGAATTTGTTCAAAATATTGTATCTGTGTGATTCGTGTGAGGTAAGGAGAAAACACTTCCCATTGATGAGTTAGGTCATCAAAATTCGATAAATGTGTGATGAGCTTTTTTGGTTGTATCATATCGTTTTTCTTTTTAATTTTTTTTTTTAAGCTTTACATTATTATAATTATTAAGTAAGGTTGTTTATTCAGATATATTCGTTTGATTTTTATTGTTGTAAAGTTGTTAATGTCAAAATACCTATATTGATCTATTTTCTCTTTGTGTGGGCGATGAAGTTGCTGTCAATTTCAAACCATGGTAGCTCAGAGGCCAACTATGAGTGATGCACGTGAGTACCTCAGAATTGTGGAGAATAAGTTTCAAGACAAACCTGAGAAATTTAGAACATTGCTTAAGCTCTTGCATGACTTCAGATCTCGGAGGTATTTTGATTTGTTTTTCTCCTTTTTATCGATTGGTAATACAATTGCACAAGTTTTAGCTCTCAATGAAAAACTAAATTTGCTCATCTTTTCATGGTAGAATTGGTACTAAGGATGTCATAACAATTGTGAAAGATCTTTTCAAGGGGCAACGAGAGCTGATTTTAGGTTTCAATACCTTCTTACCAAAGGAGTATGAGATAAAACTCGAGGATGTCAAAGCTCCGTCACCGATTACTGTTGGCTTTAGCGATGCAATTAGCTTTATCAACAAAGTCAGGGTAGGTGCACTATATATGCCTAGGTAGAATATAGGGGTGGAGAATTTGGTTAACGGTTCAAATTTTTTTTTGTTTTTGGATCAATCAATTTTCTCAAAAAAATGATGTCAGATAAATAATTTTAGTCTAGTATTACTAAAATTTATGATATTGTTTTTTAATTTTAATTTTGCCATTTTTCAATTAATTATCATTTGTTAATTTGTAGATAAGGTTTGAGGATGATGTTGCTGTATATAGAACATTTATAACTATGCTAAGCATGTTTCAGAAGGGTAGAATGAGCCTTAGTGAGGTCTACAATGAGGTATTTTTATATATATGTGTGTAATATTAAAAAAAAAAATCTTACATTGTTTTCATATTGGGTTTAGTGATATGTTTTATTACTTTATTTTGCAGGTGAATCTCCTTTTCCAAGAGCATAACGACTTGTGTTTGGAATTTTATAACTTTCTCCCTTAGTGAAAGTGCAGATTTATCTACAGAGAAGGGTGGAAGTTGATTTGAATAAGCTAGGAAGATATGAGTTATATCTTCAATAAATCCATGTTGTATCAGTCGTTTGTTTTGTGAACTGGTAACTTATTTCTATTATTTTCCCATCATATTATGAATAAAACACAGCTTACTTAACAAATTTCTTACACAATAAGTTCTTTTGAAATCTCCCAAATAATCGTTGTAAAGTTTTTTTTTTTATATATATATTAGGTAAAAACACAAATATATAGTTTAGATATCTTAAAACGTGGTAGATATAGGTTTATAAATATTTAGAGGAGGTCGATACCTATCATGGTCAAGACGTTATAGGGTTTACATTTTGAGTAATAATCGAATCGAAATGAGTACATATTTTTCAGCCTATGTTTTTAAATCAATTTAGACGTGTTTTGTTTGTTGTGTTTTCAGTAATAATGTATCTTTATTAATAGATCAGTTCATTAACAAAAACTCGGTAATCAACCAAAATGAGAGCGAACGTAAGACGTGTTACTTCATATCTTCTATATAATATGTAAGATATATGCAGATTCTTGATATTAATTGAATTATTTCTCTTCCTAGGTTTCACATTCGGGGGATGTATGTGCTTAGAACACTTTTTCCTTTTTTCATACGATACGAATTCTAGCACACGTAAGCACCAAAAAATATAAAGCGTTGATCATTCAGCTCTATAGCAAGATATGATTAAAACCTACTAATAGCATACAAATTTTTGAAGATTTACTTGCTAAGATACGTAAACTAACTGAAAAGCTAATCTTTAATTAAAGAGTTTTGTGCCAAAAAAATCTTCAAAGTCGCCAATTTTTGTAACTTTACCCTCCACTTCCGATCCAAAAATGCAAAATGATCCTATGAAGTCTAAAATAATAGGCAATATAGCATTTTCGCTATTGTCAAGTTTTTAAAATTTTAATAAATAATATATTAAATCGAAACCCTCGAGACGAGGAGTTCAAATCTACCTTTAAAATTTTAAAAATCAAATGTACGTGATCGTGAAAACATTTACAATATGTATAAGGGCTATATTGCCTACTATTTTTGACTTCATAGGATTATTCTGCATTTTTTTGAGGCGAAGGGTAAAGTTGCAAAAATTAGCGACTTTGAGGGTTATTTTGCACAAAACCCTTAATCAAAACTTGATGGTTTAGTTGAAAGTTCATGCTTTAAAAGTTTGTATGCTCTTTTCAAACTTGACGAAATTAAAAATTTGTATCCTCTTTAATTTTAAAACTTTTGAAACTGAGCTCTTGTTGACTTCGCAAATTGAGGCACGTGTAAATGGAGGAATCAGACGGGGTTTAACTTGCCGTTGATGATATCCGTTATAATACTAAACGATGTTGTTTTAATTATTCCAACTAAAATCCCCAAATCGATTTTGTTTCTCTTAAATGTAATCCTAGATCTAATTTCACTTCGATTTCTCTCTTCATTAAGTACTTGACAGTCTTCAACAAGACTTGATGATTTAATTGAAAGTCAACAAAAAACTTAAATGAGTATTTAATTAACTAGGTGAAGAGTTCATGTTTTGTTTCAACGAAATTGCACAGTTCATACTCTAAATAACATTTTTCGCAATCTACATTATACATAGTTCCATATATTTCTAATATGGAACAATTTATTTGTTTCAATGGTAGAAACGAAGACAAGAACTAGACTTAGTTTGTAGCATATGTGGTTAGAGAAAGACAATAAAACTGTATATATTTACCGGAAAACTCTTCAATATAGCAAAAGAAAAAAATGGTATCACCATGAGAAGAGCACTTGAGTGATGTTACATGTACAACATGTCGGAAGTAGCTGTAATATTAGTATTACACAACATGTCGGAGTAGCTGGTTGAGTGATGTTACATTTGCAAACAACAAACATAAGAGCACGCAAGCAAAAAAAAAACATTACATGAGTCTTGGATCTCATTAGGAAAACAATCAGAGTTGATTCAAAAGTAAGAAGTTTTTAAAACTTTACTCACTAGATCCAAGACTCAAAAGACCACTGAACTTGGAACATAAGAGCACCCAAGCAAGTAACCCTTATTGTTTGTAAATTTATCGAGATTCACGTCTCTGTAGTATTTGCTTTCTACAAGGATGTAAGCTGTGTAGAGAGCGGGATTCATTACATCTTCATCAAATATAACTACAGCCTTTTCTCTTCATTAATGAGGAAGCTCACTTCAGTGAGTCGTCTCATATCAGTAACTTCTTATAACTTGCTCCACAATACCATGTTAGGCTCAGACTGCAAACATTCGTTGGACAGGATTGGGATATATCATAGTATAAAAACTTAAAATATGTATTTTCTACAAAATTTAATCAAAAATATATATTAACAAGTTTTTCTATAACCACATTTACCAAAAAAAAAAAAAAAAAAAAACCACTTGGGGTCCTTGTAACTGCTCCTCCATGCTCCTCTAGGGGACCTGACTGTTACACTTGGGGTCCTTCTAACCACAAGAAATCTTTTTTCTCCACAAAAACCACTTGGAACTTCTTTAGGCCCTCTCAGGAAAGGAAACTTTGGTCTCCGGCGGTGTGGTTCAAGAATTTTGTGCCTAGACAAGCTTTCACCTTCTGGATTGCTACCTGTTGGTTCTTCTCACTATTTTGGCTATGTACTTTGTCAGGATCTGTTTGCTTTGTTTGTGTTTTGTTGCAGAAGAAGAAAACAGAGGAGAAGAGAAGAGAGAACAGAGGAAGAACAGAGGCGACACAAGATTTACAAGTTCCCAAGGTCAAGGTGACCAAGGTACGTCTTGACTCTCTAGACCTTTCCGCTTGCTACTCACGCTCTCTGTTCTTGTCTTTACTCTTTGCTTACCCTTTTATACACCTCTGACACGCTCCCCTTGACAGCTCATGCATCAAACCTAGGCCTAACAAACCTTATCATTGTGTAGCCGTTGCACCCGTACACACATGAAGACAAAAGCAAGAGTGTTGACTGAGATTCATGGGCTTTGACAAACACTGCAGTCTTCCTGGGCCTAAGTGAAGATTCGCAGGCCCAACTACAGTTTCTTACTAGCCCATCAGGAGGAATACCGGATCGAATCCTCACATACTCCACCTCGATCCTGATTCCGACGTATACCCGAGAAAACCAAAAGTCCTCCTTGTCTTCTCCGTCTGTTCCGATTGTCTTGTCGGAACCCTAGCTCACTTCCGAGCTAGTGTCAGTGTCTAAGCACTCTTAGATCGCTACGCCCATTCTCAAATTTCTTCACTGGTAGTGGTTTAGTGAGGAGGTCAGCTGGATTGATGCTTGTATCGATCTTAGTTAGGACCAGATCTCCTTCTGCTATCACATCTCTCATGAAGTGGTAACGGATCTGGATGTGCTTCGTCCTTTCGTGGAAGACACTGTTCTTAGCCAAACAAATGGCGCTTTGCGAGTCACAGAAGATCTCGACTGTCTTCTGCTCAAACCCTAGCTCACTGGTAATTCTCTTTAACCATAGAGCTTCATTGGTTGCTTCTGCTAGAGCCATGTATTCAGCTTCTGTTGATGATACTGCGACTATGTGTTGCAGTGCCGATCTCCAGCTCACCGTGTTTCCTCCGACTTGGAAAACATAGCCGGTGATTGATCTTCTCCGATCAAGGTCAGCTGCATAATCACTGTCGCAGAATCCCTTTATCTCGAACTTGTCAGCCTTCTTGAAGGTAAGGTGACACTTCGAACTTCCTTTTAGGTATCTTAATACCCAATTAACTGCATTCCAATGTTCCTTGTTAGGAGAACTCATATAGCGGCTCACCAACCCTACTACGTGAGCAATGTCTGGTCGCGACCCTACCATTGCGTACATAAGGCTTCCGATTGCGCTTGAGTAAGGTATGTTTCTCATTTCAGATTCTGTCTCAGCTTTTTCATCTTCCTTGGTACTCCTTAGTTTGAAATGACACCCAATTGGTGTTTGAACCGGCTTAGCATCAGTGATACCAAAATTCCTCAGAATTTTATCAATATAGGCTTCTTGGGATAGAATTAAGGTACCTTTAGTTCTGTCTCTGATAATGTCCATCCCTAGAATCCTTCTTGCTGGTCCTAAATCTTTCATCTCAAACTCTGTGCTTAGAATCCTCTTAACCTTCTCAACCTCTTCCAGATCCTTTGCAGCCACTAACATGTCATCTACATATAACAGTAGATAAACATACTTTCCCTCATCATAACACTTGAAATACACGCATGAATCATAATCACTCCTCATGAACTTCTGAGTATTCATGAACTTATCAAACCTTAAGTTCCACTGCCTTGGAGACTGTTTAAGGCCATATAGGGATTTTTGTAATAGACAAACCTTGTTGCCTTGTGCATAACCTTCAGGCTACTCCATGAGTATCCTTTCTTCAAGATTTCCATGCAAGAAGGCTGTTTTCACATCTAGCTGCTCTAGTTCAAGATCCAACTCCACAACCATTGATAGCATTAACCTTATAGTGGTGTGTTTCACCACTGGTGAGAACACTTCATTGTAGTCTATCCCTTCCACTTGAGCATAGCCTTTTGCAACCAACCTGGCCTTAAATCTTGGTTCTTCAACCCCTTGAATCCCTGGTTTCAACTTGAATACCCATTTGCAACCAATCACTTTATCTCCTTCAGGTCTCTCAATTAGTTTCCAAGTCTGATTCTTCTCATGTGAAGCCATTTACTCATCAGTAGCACCTTTCCATTTCAGTTTATCAACACTGTTCATTGCTTCTTGATAGTTCCATGGTTCTTCAACCTCTACCAATTCAGCCATATTTAGTGCATATGCAGCAACATCACTGTCATCGAATCTACTTGGTGGTTTGATAGTTCTTCTTGCTCTATCTCTAGTTAAGAGATAATCTCTCAAACCTGTAGGTGATTCCCTTGAATCAGTTTCCTGTTCTGAGCTTTCCCCAGTTTCTAAGTCCTGAGAAGCTCCACCTCCGGCTGAGGACTCACCCTGTTCTCCTGTTTCCACATTTAAGTGACTATCTTCTGTATTATGATATCTATCT
>NW_003302550.1:17753795-17861356 GCF_000004255.2 Arabidopsis lyrata subsp. lyrata | reverse complement strand
AAGTAGATTCCTTAGCAGGATCCTGTAGGAGAATGTTCTTCTCTAAAAGGGACATCACGACTGATTACACATTTCTGGTCTTCACAACTCCAAATCCTGTAACCTTTGACCCCCTGTGGATACCCCATGAAAATCCCTTTCTTAGCTCTTGGCTTCAATTTTCCCTGGTCTGCATGATAATACACCAAACATCCAAATTTCTTCATGTGCTCATAGTTAGGTTTTGAACCTGTCCAAATTTGCTCAGGAACTTCAAAATTCAGAGGTGTGGATGGTGTTTTGTTGATCATGTACACCACAGTTGAGGTTGCTTCTGCCCAGAAAACCTCTCCTAGTCCTGTCTCACTCAGAAGACTTCTTACTTTATCCAGAACTGTTCTGTTTAGCCTTTCAGCAATGCCATTCTGTTGTGGAGTGTAGGGGCAAGTTTTGTGCCTCATGATTCCATTAACCTTGCAATGATCATCAAATACCTTGTTACAGTATTCCAAACCATTATCTGTTCTCAGAGTCTTCAGCTTCTTACCACTTTGATTTTCCACAAAAGCCTTCCATTCAACAAACTTACTGAAAGCTTCATCTTTGGTTCTTAAGAAGTATACCCATACCTTTCTTGAGTAGTCGTCTACAAAAGAAATGTAGTATTGGCACCTTGACAGACTTGGAGTGACATTAGGAGATCCCCATAAGTCAGAATGTACATACTCCAGTTTTTCTGTTGAAGTATGTTTTCCTGTTTTGTAAGATAACTTATGGAACTTGCCAAGAACACAGTGTTCACAGTCTTTTAGCTCTGCTATATCTTCTGTCTTTAACATTTCTTTCTTAGCCAAAAGCTGTAAGCCCTTTTCACTCATGTGTCCCAGCCTACTGTGATATAGCATAGTTTTATCTCCTTCCTTGACAACTGAGTTTGCCTGCTCTACTACTGGCTTCTCATCCAAGATATAGAGAGTTTCCTTGTAGTCACCTGCTAGAGCTTCTTTTCCTTTGTAGAAAACTCTCAATCTGGAATCCTTTCCTTGGAACCAACAGCCTTGTGACTCTAACTGTCCCAATGAGATCAGATTCCTCTTTGCAGTTTGTGAGTACCTTACTTTTGTTAGTATGACAATGGAGTTGTCATAGTTCAAAAACTTGATTTTCCCTATAGCTGTGATTTCGCAGTAAGTATCATTCTCCATTAGGATTTTCCCTCCATTTATCTCTTCCAGATCATACATCAAATCCTTCCTATAGGTCAAATGATACGAGCATCCTGAATCAAGTACCCAACCATCTCTTACATGTCTTTTTGATGCAGTCAGCATCATAGGTTCAGAATCTATTCCCTGTCCAACACTAGCTTCTCCAGTGATTTGGCCTTTCTTTGGACAGTCTTTCTTGTAGTGTCCATCGACCCCATAAATCCAGCATATAACCTTCTTT
The DNA here is from genome assembly GCF_000004255.2 of Arabidopsis lyrata subsp. lyrata. Taxonomy (NCBI): domain Eukaryota; kingdom Viridiplantae; phylum Streptophyta; class Magnoliopsida; order Brassicales; family Brassicaceae; genus Arabidopsis; species Arabidopsis lyrata. Next base: position 17,859,928 of record NW_003302550.1, on the reverse strand, counting down.
GCTTTAACTTTCTCCTTACCTTTGTTGGTTGCTTTTGCCTTCGGATTAGTCTTCTTTTCAAATTTAGGTTTGTGCTGAACATACAGACCTTCACCACTTGACTTTGGTAGATAGGTTTCCTTTTGCTTCAACTCTGTTTCTTGGGAATAAGCAGACTGAACAATCTCTTTCAAAGTTATAGTCTTTGTGCCTCCCCTATACTTCAGAGTGTGAACTAGTTGAGCAAAAGCTGATGGCAGGCTGTTTAGGAGAATAACAGCTTGATCCTCATCACTTATTTCAACATCAAGACTTACCAAATCTGAGACAAGCTTGTTGAACACATCCAAGTTTTTGTCTAGATTCTTGTCTTCCTCCATCTTGAAACTGTAGAATCTTTGCTTTAGGTAGAACCTGTTTGGGACTGACTTGTCTTGATACTGAGATTCTAGAGCATCCCAGAATCCTTGAGCTGACTTGTTCTTCATAACTTTCCTCAACACAAGATCAGTAACACTCATGCCTAAGAGATTCCTTACCCTCTTGTCCTTAGCTATCCATTCAGGATCTTCTTTATTCACTTTCTCCTCTTCTTCAGATGTAGTTGTTTCATCAGTTCTCAAAACTGAATCTAACCCAAGAATCTCTAGAGTAGACAGCACTCTGTGCTTCCATATAGAGAAATCTCCTTCCCCATCAAACTTATCCACTTCAAACTTACCCCGAGTAGGATCCATTTACTCTTTCCTAAAACCAGACTTGATCAGAATCTAGGTGGAGAGAATATCCAGACCAACACTACCCACACAGTAACACCAACAGATAACACCAGCAAAACTCAGATAACACACCAGATCTCCTTTTACAGAAGAAACACCTAGACCAGAAACCAAGTGAACAAGAAAACCTTTCACTTGCTGGATCTAGACCTTCTGCAAACAAACTTAAGAGAAAAAAGACTTCAACTTTAAGAAGAAAAGACACCACCTTTATCGTTTTCAACGAAGCTCTGATACCATTTTTTGGTTCTTCTCACTCTTTTGGCTAAATACTTTGTCAGGATCTGTTTGCTTTGTTTGTGTTTTGTTGCAGAAGAAGAAAACAGAGGAGAAGAGAAGAGAGAACAGAGGAAGAACAGAGGCGACACAAGATTTACAAGTTCCCAAGGTCAAGGTGACCAAGGTACGTCTTGGTGAGCTTACTGACAAGCTCACAAGGTGTCTTATTAAGCGTTTCAACACCGAGTACAAGAAACCAGAAAGACTCAACAAACAGAGATCAATAAACCGAGATAAGCTCTCTCAAATCTCTCTTGACTCTCTAGACTTTTCCGCTTGCTACTCACGCTCTCTGTTCTTGTCTTTACTCTTTGCTTACCCTTTTATACACCTCTGACACGCTCCCCTTGACAGCTCACGCATCAAACCTAGGCATAACAAACCTTATCATTGTGTAGCCGTTGCACCCGTACACACATGAAGACAAAAGCAAGAGTGTTGACTGAGATTCATGGGCTTTGACAAACACTGCAGTCTTCCTGGGCCTAAGTGGAGATTCGCAGGCCCAACTACAGTTTCTTACTAGCCCATCAGGAGGAATACCGGATCGAATCCTCACATACTCCACCTCGATCCTGATTGGCTTTTTATTTTTTTTTTTGGTCGTTTGAAACGTTATGCTTTTTTGGCATTGTAAATAACCCTTTCCTCTTGAGGTAATATATATTGAGAAATTGGCAAAAATAACCAACAAAAAAATTATATTTCATTATCTAACCATTCTAACTATACTACTATAATATTCTATGTATTATGTATATTATTGACAGTTTTGTCCATGTCCATGTGTTAGCTTATGTCATGTCTCCTCACTCTTTTCTTTTTGTCTCCTTCTCATTTTATTTCCTCTTTATTTTTAAGTGAAATTTACCTAGAATGACTCTAATCTTAGCTAAAATAACTCAAATGACACAGCGTTCATTTGGTTTACTAGACTAACCCCTATTTTTGGTAAAAAGTCTAATTAACCTTTTTGAGTCATCTTAATAACAATTATACCATTATTTTAAATAAAACAAAAAAAAAGAAATAAAAGTAATATGTAAATAAAACAAAACATTTTTCCTAAATCATTTGCTTTCCTAAAACGCAAAAACGACATTTATTCTCCCTCTAATCTCCCACGATTTCTCTTAAAAAAAAACCTAGAAAATCTTAAGTCGACGCCGAGTCTCCGCAGAATCTTCTAGTCAAATCCTCAAGTACCCTCTTCGACTTTATGAAGAAGGAAAATCACCTTTGCAAAATAGGAGCATGAACCACAGCTGCTATTTTTCTCAAATTGCGAAGATCAGAGAAGGTTTAGGTCCGGATGTGTGGGAGGATTTGATGAAATCAAAACTTGGAGTGTTTTTAAAATTGACTGATGCTGAATACATATGGGCTGCCTAGACCGTTCATTACTTCCTCTCAAATCAGCTGCGAGTCGACAACGATCACGAGATTTGGTGTTTGATGGATCAAAGGCCAATCAGATTTTCTCTTTATGAATTTGCGGACGTAACGGGGCTCAACCGTGATGTTATTGACGAGTCAGACACATGTCAGGCTGCTCAACAAATCTGCCAACCAAAAGTCTGTCAGCACTAAAAAGGTTATTCTAGTTAAAAACAAATCGGCCATTACATGACATGAGAAAATCTGTTATGCTTAGGGTCCAAAAAACATAACTGTCATAACTAAAAACAAATCTGTTATCACTATGCGACTGTTTAGTAATTATATTTAAAAAAAAAACCTGCTATAAAACGCCAGATTTGTCAACAAATAAAGAAAATCTGCGAGTACAAAAAACAACTCGTTATATATCAACTTGTTGTGTTTAAAAATCTGTTATAAGGCGACAGTTTTTTTTTAAATCCTAAAATCTGTTGCCAAACCAAAGAAAAGTCTGCGGTTGGAAAACAAATCTGTGGCAGATTTTTTTTATAACCATTCAAAATCTTAAAATTTTAGGAAAATCTGTGGATACAACATACAACAAATCTGTCGCGAAAAAAAAATCTGCCGAAAAATATAAATCTGTCATTACTAAATCAAACAAAGTTTGTGGTACAAAAAAAGTCTGTGGTGGATCAAATTGTCTGTCGTACTAAATAAATCTGTCGCAATAGGAGCCACAGATTTAACAAAAACGAGAGTGGCAGTATCGTAAATAAAGTGTATTTTTTTGCCACGCTGGAATTAAATATTAATGGCATTCCTGTAATATGTTTTTCTCTACAAAGCAAAACAGAGACATTTTAGTCATAAATATTACTCATATAACCCATATTTTTGGTATCCCATTCTAGTAATTAAACACAAATTATGGGTCACTCTAGTAAATTTCCCTATTTTTAATTTGCTATAAGTTTTTCATAATAAATTATTTAAATTTAGCAATTTCGTTTGTGCCGTGATTTAAATTTTTAATACAAATAAATTTAATTAAAAACTAATATGTAACTAAATGATAAAATTATTTGTACTATATAGAACAAAATAACATTCTATTCTATTTTTTTTTAAAAGTCATCATTCTCAAGTTTGGTTTCCCTATCGTGTATCTTTCAAGATAGAACATTCTTTCTTAGACATGTGTTTAACTCGTCAGTTTTCGTTTTCATATTATATTATTTAGGGTATAGCGTTTTCTTTTCGTTGTACGTTTAACTAGATCGTTTGGGTTCTATATGTTGTATCCATTAGGGTATAGTGCTTTTTTTTTGTGTGCGTTTAACTTAGTCGTTTGGATTTCTTATGTTGTATATATTACGGTATAACATTTATCTTTCGTCGTGCGTCTAACACAAACTTCTCAAAAAGTAGATAAGTTCCTCTTAATAAATAAGCTTTGCTCTCCACCTTCTTCATCATTACCAGAACATCTTCAACCAGTTTCTGATGAGAAGTTTCTTCGTTTAACTGATTGGCTAGAACGTGATGAGTAAGTTTCTGTTTACCAGAACATCCACATATCCTGTTTGCTTTTCTCATTTTTTGTTTTCTTTTTCAGGGACGAAGAACCATTTAGTACCAGCAATTTCAATGAGTTAATTAAAAGTAATTCACATCAAAAATAGTGATCAATGCATTAAATTACCTTGATTTTGTTTGTATATGATTGGCAAAGTAGTGCTTTAAGAAATAAGCAATCTCGTCATTTATATATGATTCAACAATTGATCATGCCGCATATCTTTTGTTCTTTGCTTTTCCTTTCAACTTTTTGAAAAACCTCTCAAAGGGATACATCCACCTATATTGGACATGTCCACCCAATTCAGCTTCGTACGGGAGATGTATAGCCAGGTGCTCCATCACATCAAAAACTGATGGTGGAAAGATCTTCTCCAAGTTGCATATGATTATAAAATTATTCTGCTTTAAAATTTGAACGCAACTACTCTGCAAAGTCCTCGAACATAAGTCCCGAAAAAATGCTCCAATCCCTATACATACAATTAAGAGGTTGTATCATCAAAACATATTTAATAATAAGTAAAATAAATACTATATGGAATAAGTAATTATTAGTACCTGATAACGCAAGGTGGACGTTCCGGTCTAGGAGTACTACAAAGATAAATGGAAGTAGTCGCTCCATAAATACATGGCAATCATGACTCTTCATGCCTGAAAACTTGTCATTCTCCATATCAACACAACCAGCCAAGTCTGACGAATAACCATCTGGAAATTTAACCGCATGTTTCACACATTCTAATAAACTTGTTTTGGCAGCTGCTGTCAATGTGAAAGCTGAAAAAGGAGCTTTACCCAGACTATCAATTTGTAACTGTGGCCGAGAACAGAATTTTCTATATCCAATCTTGACATGTTGTTATCTTTTGATTTACCCTCCAATACGGCAGCTCCCATAGTTGCTTTCCTTGTGCCAGTTATGTTGCTTCCCATAACCAGGCTTCTTCTTTTCGTGACCGTTTCCACCGACGTCATTGGTACAGGGTGGGTTTACACCATCCAACTTCTCGTAATAAACTTGCTCACCAGTCAAAGAATAAGGTGGATACTCTTTAGATGCGTCTCTTCCTTTTAGGAAGTCTTTTTGTTCTTCCTTAATGGATGACCGTGAGGAAGGAATCTTCGGTGACAATCAAACCAACAAGTCTTCCTTCTATTAGGTAGATAAAAAGACTTTGTATCCTCCATACAAATTGGACATGATAATTTTCCATGGGTGGTCCATCATGATAACATGCTATATGCAGGAAAGTTGCTTATCGTCCACATCAGCACTGCCTTTAGATTAAAATTTTGATTCAAAGATACATCGTATGCATCAATCCCAGTAGACCACAACTCTTTTAACTCCTCAATAAGCGGTTGGAGGAAGATATCGAGACTAATTTGCGGATGATTCGGCCCTGAATTCAAAATTGTAAGAAACAAATACTCTGTATTCATGCACATACCAGGGGTAAATTGTATGGAGTCAGGATCACTGGCCACAACGAATGATTACGAGACATGTTAAATGGATTGAACCCATCTGTACATAATCTAAGATAAACGTTACGGGGTTCTTTGGCAAACCGGGGATGTTGCTCTTGGAAATATTTCCACTCGGCCGCATCAGAAGGATGATTCATTTCTCCCTCCTTTGATTGGTGCTCTGCATGCCATCGCATTGTCGCTGCTATCTTGTGGCTCTGATACATTCTCTTCAATCGGTCACCAATAGGTAGATACCACATATGACTATATGGTACTTTGGTTCTTCGACGGTCATCCTTAGGTTTTCATCTTTGTGTACCACAAAACCGACATTGATCTTCCTTTTCATTTTCTTTCCAGAAAAGCATACAATTGTTCATACAAACATCAATTGTATGATAAGAAAGACCTAAATTGCGCATCAATTTCTCGGTATGATAATGCAAACAGGTTGCCTGGTTTCCTTCTGGTAAAAAATCTGTCAACATTTGGCAAACCGAATCCACACAATTTTCACTCATATTATGATCCGCTTTGTTTTGCATGACTCGAGCAGCTAACGATAACTGCGACTGGCCTTCACGACAACCATCGTATAATGGATTTTTCGCACCTTCTGACAAGTCGTAGAATTTCTTCGAATGGTTTAGTACCGGTTCTTCAATATTCTGATAACTAACATCCTCATAATAGTTATCATCAACCCCCACGTTATAACGAAATGCATCATTCAGCATATCCTCATATGGATCTTCTACTACATTACCCCTACTTCATGATTCCCACTTACATACGTCCTATCAATGTAACTTGTTCCTATATCCATATTGAGTTCTTCTCCATGTTTATACCAAACATAATAATCTAGTATAAATCCATGACTAAACAGAAGACTCATAACTCTTCTACCCGAGATATGCTTATTGTTCTTGCAAACACTGCAAGAACAGTGAAATTTACCGCGATTACACTGGACTATAGGCTGGCTATTTGCAAACGTCAAGAATTCCTCCACACCCGCTTCAAATTCTTTTGAAAAATTTCCGTCGCTTCATCGAACCTCTTGTACATCCACTCTCGATAATTACCGCCATCATTACCGCCATAATTGTAATTTCCCGCCATTACAAGAATAAATAACTATAAACATTTTTTTATTTTATAAACGTTCTGTTTTTTTTTTTATGTGTTGATTGTGTTTGTTGTAATGAAGAGAAGAGAGGGTGAATTTTGTTATATAGACAAATTTGGTGACTAAAAAGTGACTAAAATACGACTATTACTTTTACTTGCCAAAAAACAGGTACACCAAGCCCACCTACCTCATAATGGAAAAACGTGTTTTTTAACGGCGTTTAACGACTATTTCCTGACTAATTAACGACTATTATGCGACCCGCCGAATGAGTCGCTAAATAGTCACCTTTTTAGCGACTACATTCAATAGTCATTCAAAATAGTCGCCCATTTAGCGACTAAAGTATGACTATAGTCGGGGTCTTATATGTTAGTCGTATAACAGTTGTTATATTACGAGTATTTGAATGACTACAGTATGTAGTCGTTAATTAGCGACTATAAGACGACTATATACTTTTAGTCGTAACTTTAGTCGCACAGTAGTCGTATTTTAGTCGTATAAATTAGCGACTACACAATTAGTCGCTGACCGTATTCGGTAATCGCCTGTTTTCTTGTAGTATATGATGGAAAAGGACAAACAACTTAAGTAAATAATAATTTCAATGCTAAGCATGAATTCGACTTTAACAAGCTTTCCAAGATGAGCAAAGAAACACATATGGTGGGAATTACTTAACGAAATCATGTTGATAATATTAACGTCAAATATGAATTTGACTTGAACAAGCTTCCAACAATATTGCATGTCTTGCAGCAACTTCAGACATGTAATAATTTTAACGTCAAATATTACGCCCATATATGTCTTAAAGAAACATTCAAAACAAATTTCATCTTTTATATCAACATGTTGACTTTGACAAGTTCCAACACAATTATTGATAAACGAGTCTCAAGCTTCCTCCTAAAAGATATGTAAAGCTAAATGGAGATCTCGAGTAACAACCTTATACTGAAGTTAAACAAGGCTAAAGAAAAGCCTATCAGAAATCGTAAAAGCTTTGTACCGAGTAATTAGCAGCCTCATATTGAGGTAATTGGAGATAACGAGCCCTCATAGTATACTTTCTTTTACACATTTGAACACTTGTTGGGTTGACATCCAAAGTCATTGCTAGAGACCTTATGGTTGTCCGACAATGTAATGGGACATCAACAACTTGACCAAGTCAATAGTCAATATGTGTTTTTTTTTTCTTTTTTGCGACTACATTTCACTTTTCTCTTATGTGATACATCAACAGCCTCACCATTTAAATGTATTATTTGCTTTAAGCCAAAATATTTATCGTTTGTAAAAACCACTGAAAATAAATCAGTAAACTTGTTTTTATAGTATTTTTCTTAAGTTTCCATCGACACTTCTCTCCAACCAAGCAGTAAACCTGATCCTTTGTTTCTCCAATTATCAATTGTTTCCTTTTTATGATCATTTTGTGAAGTCTCCAAATTTTATGTTATGGCTTATGATTTAAATAATCACATAAAATTCACTAGTTTCGGATAGAGATTTAAATTTTCAAAATTTAGAAATCCAGTCAGAATTTAGGGCTATTGGGTCTCCAATCCATTTAACCAAAACCCAAAGATTGACTTGGCAACGGGAGCACGTGTTGTGTGTTTTAGGGCACACGCAGTAGTACATGTGTGTCTTGGGTGTTAACAGTATTATAATATTATAATAAAGTATTATAATAAAGTAAAGAAAGAGAGAAATAGTGAGAGAGATGATAATTTTTGCCTGTCTCCGACCGAGTTTTTGCCTGTATCCATTCAGCGCTGGCCACGTGCCACTTACACCCCTTGGAGAAAAGTTGCAAGTTTACACATGTTGCCTCTCTCCAACCTTGTTTTTCTATTATTTTTGTTTTTTTATTCCTTACACCCGGGTGAAAAATGTCCCACTGTGTATGGTCTTAGCAAGTCCAAGACGTTCTCTCACATATATGCTTAAAATTTTCAACCCTGTTGCAAAAGTCAAACACTTGCGTATTCGACATAAAATGGAGTCCATAAACATTCATTATTACAGTAACTATTGTCTATATTTGGTATTATAAATTTGCTTTTTCACTCAGTTGTAAAACACACCATTTTGAATACGGAACAAATAAACGTAAAGTTCCTTCTCTCATTTGTACTCTTCTCTCTCATTATTACTCTCTCCTTTATATTTCTATCTCTTTTAAATTATTCTTATTATTATACCCTTTACAACATAAAAAGAAGAAGGATCGATAGAGAATTAACGATACATTATTTTACTCAATTACAACACGTTATCAGCATGATCACTCTACTACGTCGATTTACATTATTATCGGAGTGCGGCTCTGCCGCCCTTTTATAAACATAATGCTTTTCTATGGTTGCTTAAGGCACCATAATTTACTTACTGTTTTAATTCTTTATAATTTATTTCTTATTTTATGGATGATTTTAATCACCATATTTTATTTAATATTTTAATTTACTGCTTTCACATGGATGATTTTAATCACTATATTTTATTTAATTTGTTAATTTACTGCTTTAACATGGATGATTTTAATCAACATATTTTATTTAATATTTTAATTTACTGCTTTAACATGGTTGATTTAAATCACCATAATTTATCTACTGCTTTTACTGCTTTTTATTAATATGGATGATTTAGTCACCGTATCATTATCATATTATCGTTTATATTATCATTATTATAAAAGGCGTCTCAGCCACCTATATAATCTTACGTATAAATTAATATATATTTTCTTGATTATTTATTTTTAGAAAATTTTTATTTTACCCTTTAAATCTCAACGGTCGTAAATAAATAAATAAAATTAATTACCCATTTTTTAATATATTTTTTTACTTTTCAAACGGTTACTTAACGGCTAATGAACAGTAAATTTTATCTATATATACACTTATTTTTCATTCATTCATCTCACTCAAATATTTCATATTTTTCCAAAATCTTCCCTCTGAAAAATGACTCATCCGTTTTTAGTTTTTGTAATAGGCTTTATAATTATTGCAATTTACAGTTTACTCTTTAGAGAATTTTCTCCCTACGAAATTTTGATAGTTATTATTTTACTTTTTTTGTAATTGTATTTCTTGTAATCGCATTGCTTATATAAGCACATCCCATACTCTAAAATGAAATAAATCAAATTTCTAATAAAGTTCTTTGTGATTTTATTTTAGAAACGAATGGCAAATATCGAGAAACTCCAATTTCCGGCCTTAGACATTACTGGGGCTAACTACATATCTTGGACTACCAATGTTGAGCTACATTTGGAGTCTGTTGGGATAACAAAGAATATAAAAGAGACTAATACTTCGACGGCCCAAGAAAAGGCAAAATCGGTGATCTTCCTTAGAAGACACCTGGATGAAAGTGTCATATATGACTATGCACACATGAGAGATCCTAAAGAACTCTGGAAGTCCTTGAAAGATCGTTTCGATCACCAAAGGGACATCACTCTCCCACTTGCCCGGGATGAATGGCAAAGTCTAAGGTTTCAAGACTTTGACAAGGTAATGAACTACAATTCTGCCATGTTGGGAATTGTAGTCAAACTGAGATATTGTGGTGAAACCATCACTGAATCTCAGATGGTTGAGAAAACGTACACCACATTTCACAAGAACCATATTACCTTGCAACAATAGTATAGGTTACGTGGATACACCAAATTCTCAGATTTGATTGTGGCGCTCCTAATAGCTGAAAAGAATAATGAACTCCTCATCAAGAATCACATGTCCTGACCCACCGGATCAAAAGCATTCCCTGAGGTTAATGCATTGGATGTTAAAAATCCGGTAAGAGAAAACAAAACATTTCGGGGACGTGGTCGCCGAATCGCGGACGTGGAAGAAACTTTAACCCACAAACCAGGAAGTCATATCAATTGATTCGTCATGAACATGATTCGAAAGGAAAAGAAATCCAAGCAAATACTTCCCAAAAGCGTGAGAGTGCTTGTTTCAGATGTGGCACTAAGGGACATTGGTCTTAGGTATGCCAGACTCCTGCGCACCTTTTTGCTCTATACAAAGAATCCGCTAAGGGAAAGGGAAAGGAAGTGAACCTCGCGGATCATTCTGAGGGTACAACCCACCTTGATGCTTCTGACTTTGCAAACGATCTCGATGAGGCTACTCTCGTGGAAAACTGAAATGTCTACCGAGTGGGACTCGAATATATGTGCCATAAATAAATCGATGCTTGTTTGAAATTTCTTAAATTTGTGTGCTTGTATTACCTATCATGTATAATTATTGTGTGCTTTATGCTTCATGAATAAATTTGTTTTCTACTTATCTTAATCGATTATCTTTATTTCAAATTTTCAATAATGGATCACATTACAAATGGAACAATATCCAAGACAGATCTTGGAGATATTTGCATACCGAATAGTGGAACAACGCACACTATTCTTAAACATAAAAAGTATTTCACTGATTTGAAATCGAAGAAAGTTATCGTTAACACAATATCAGGTCTCACAGATTTAATTGAAGGGACCGGTAAAGCAAATTTTGCATTACCTAACGGGACAAAATTCTCGATAAATGATGCATTATTTCCTCCAAATTTGAAAAGAAATTTGTTAACTTTCAAAGACATATACCTTCATGGATATGACACTCAGTCTACGACTGAGAATGGAAAGAAGTACATGTACATTACTTCTGAAAAATCAGGGAAAAGACATGTTTTGGAAAAACTACCCAGACTCCCATCGGGATTGCATTATACATACATTAATTCAATAGAATCACATCTTGTGATCAAAAGAAATCATGATGATTTCACATTGTGGCATAATCGCCTTGGTCACCCAGGCACCACAATGATGCGAAAAATTATAGAGAACTCACATGGACATTCAATGAAATCCCAAGAGATTTATCAGGGGAATAAAATGACATGTGTTGCTTGTTCTCTAGGAAAGATGATTATAAGGCCGTCACCAAGCAAAATAGATAAATAATTACCAAATTTCCTTGAACGAGTTCAAAACGACATTTGTGGACCTATACACCCACCATGTGGACCATTCTACTATTTCAAGGTAATGATAGACGCGTCTAGTAGATGGTCACATGTTTGTTTGTTATCATCTCGAAATATGGCATTTACGAGATTTCTGACTAAGATAATTAAATTAAGAGCTTAGTTTCCTGATTATCTAATCAAAAGAGTTAGATTAGATAACGCTGGTGAATTTACGTCTAAAGCATTAAATGATTATTGCATGGTAACGGAAATTAATGTTGAACACCCGGTAGCCCATGTTCATCCACAAAATGGTTTGGCTGAATCTTTAATTAAACGTCTGCAATTAATTGCGAGACCGTTGATCATGCGATCAAAACTTCCAACCTCAATATGGGGACATGCTATTTTGCATGCAGAATCACTTATACGCATAAGGCCAAGTGTGTATCATAATTATTCTCCATTAAAATTAGCATTTGGTCGAAAACCTAATATTTCTCATCTAAAAATATTTGGTTGTGCGGTATATGTGCCCGTTGCACCCTACAGCGTACGAAAATGGGACCACAGAAAAGGTTAGGCATATATGTTGGTTGTGATTTTCCATCAATTATACGATACCTAGAACCTCAAACTGGTGATGTATTTACTGCACGTTTTGCCGATTGTCACTTTGACGAAAAAGAATTCCCGGTTCTAGGGGGAGAAAATAAAAAGATGGAAAAGAATATGAAATGGTGTGTACCATCACTATTACACCTTGATCCTCCTACAAAACAGTCAGAACTAGAGGTACGACGAATTATACATTTACAAAGTATAGCAAATCAACACCTGATGCATTTGTAGATACCAAAACGGTAACTAAATCACATATACCCGCAACAATGCTCCTGCTCGAATTGAAATCCCACAAGAACATGGAAAGCTAGATGAGACACTTGAATCTATAACACGTTTGAAGCGTGGTAGACCAATTGGTTCTAAGGATAAAAATCCTAGAAAATGAAAGGAAACAGGAAAACATGATACTCCCACAATAACAGAAAATATTATGGGAGAAACAAATCATGATTCTATCGTCAATGTAGAGGATCATGAATCAGAAGAAAATTATGAGATTTCTATCAACTACATCCATAAGGGAAAGATATGAAATCGGAATAAAATGGATGATATTTTCTCTTTCCTAGTTTCAAAGGAAATAAATGAAGAAAACGAAGATTCAGAACCAAAGTCAGTATATGAATGTTAAAAGAGGCATGACTGGATTAATGGAAAGATTCAATACAAGTTGAACTTGATTCACTTAACAAAAGAAATGTATTCGGACCTATAGTTTTCACACCCGAGGCTGTAAAATCCGTCGGTCATAAATGGGTTTTTATCCGAAAACGAAATGACCAAAATGAGATAATGAGGTACAAAGCTCGCCTCGTGGCCCAAGGTTGTTCTCAGAGACCCGGAATAGATTACGAAGAAACCTATTCTCCTGTTATGAATGCAATCACATTTAGATTTTTGATGAGTCTAGCAGCTGATGAAAATCTAGAAATGCGTCTCATGGATGTTGTAACAGCATGTATATATATATATATATATATATATATATATATATATATATATATATATATATGGATCACTAAATGCTGATATCTTGATGAGAATTCCAGATGGGTTTAAAATACCTAAAGCAATAAACTCTAAACCCAAAGAGCTATGTGTAATAAAATTGCAAAGATCATTATATGTTTTAAAACAATCTGGACGTATGTGGTATAATCGTCTTAGTGAACACTTAATAAAAGAAGGGTATGTGAACAATCCTATATGCCCATGTATTTTCATCAAGAAAACTATATATGGATTTGTAATTATCGCGATATATGTTGATGATTTAAACATCATTGGAACTCAAGAAGAAATACAGAAAGCAACAAACTATTTAAAAGGAGAATTCGAGATAAAAGATCTCGGGCAAACAAAGTTTTGTCTTAGTTTACCAATTGAACATTCTCATAAGGAAATATTTGTACACCAATCCACATACACTAAAAGAGTGTTAAAACGCTTTAATATGGATAAAGCAAATCCTCTGAGTACACCAATGGTCGTTAGATCACTTAATATTGAGAAGGATCCTTTCCGACCACATGAAGAAAAGGAAGAGATACTTGGTCCTGAAGTACCGTATCTATGTGCAATTGGAGCGCTAATGTACCTTGCAAATTGTGCTAGACCTGATATATCATTTGCTATTAATCTTTTAGCAAGATTCAGTTTATCTCCTACACAAAGACATTGGAATGGGATAAAACACGTCTTTCGGTACCTTCAAGGGACTACTGATTTAGGATTATTTTACCCTAAAAACTCAAAAGGTCAAATGGTTGGTTTTGAAGATGTGGTATATTTATCAGATCCACATAAGGCCCGATCACAAACTGGATATGTTTTCACGATTGGGGGCACTGCTATATCATAGCGTTCTCAGAAACAGACATTAGTAGCCACCTCTTCAAATTATGCTGAAATCATCGCACTTCACGAAGCAAGTAGAGAATGTGTGTGGCTAAGATCAATAAGTCAACACATTAAATCAAGCAGCGGACTACATGTACAGAACCAACTATCTTATATGAAGATAATACTGCATGCATTGCTCAAACAAAGAAAGGATATATCAAAAGCGATAGAACCAAGCACATCCCTCCGAAATTCTTTTCATATACCCAAGAGCTTGAAAAGAATAAAGAAATTTAAGTGAAATATGTTCGATCATGTGACAATGCTGTAGATCTCTTCACAAAGTCATTACCTACAACAACTTTCAGAAAACATGTCCATAACATTGGAATGCGTCATCAACGGGATATTTAAAGTGCCATTCATAGTCATTCGAGGGGGAGCTTGTGTGATTGTACTCTTTTACCTTACTATGGTTTTTACCAATGGATTTTCCTAGAAAGGTTTTTAACGAGGCAACATGAAGCACGTCGCAAAGATATGAATGACATATGAACTCCAAGGGGGAGTGTTGCAAAAGTCAAATACTTGCGTATTCGACATAAAATAGAGCCCATAGTCATTCATTATTATAGTAACTATTGTCTATATTTGGTACTATAAATTTGCTCTTTCCCTCAGTTGTAAAACACACCATTTTGAATACGAAACAAACAAATGTAAAGTTCATTCTCTCATTATTACTCTTCTCTCTCATTATTACTCTCTCCCTTATATTTCTATCTCTTTTAAATTATTTTTATTATTATACCCTTTACAACATAACATAAAAAGAAGAAGGATCGATAGAGAATTAACGATACATTATTTTACTCAATTACAACAAACCCAATATTCTAATGTGAGCTTTATAGCATTTTTTACGTAGTCAAACTATTTTTTTTTTCAACGTCTCAATTTATTATTTATTGTAAATTATGAAACTGTTACATAAACGATTTTACAACGGACAATTCCTTCTGATTCTTAGTAGATCCACGACATACGACACTTTCTTTTTTCATGCTCTTGACGAACAACTTCAATGATTCACGATCTGACGACATTTCCTTCTCTACGTAGAATCCTGGCGAACGACTATAATTGTACATCACTGGGATCTCCTGCACACTTGCCTCTATTAATATGCAAATTTGTCAATAAATTGCAGTAACTGGGACTCAAACCCCATACCTCTTTGTGGAAAATCATTAATTAATCCTTAGGCAACCAATGAGCTAAATTTAAAAAGAATTTATAAAGAATTTTAGATTAATATTCATTTCTAATTAAAACTAACTCCAAATTTAATATTAAGACTATGTTACAATACAGCAAACAATTTATTATTTTCATAATCCAGTCATTACAAAAAAAAAAACTAACCGAAACTATATGTCAACTGTTTTACAATACAAAAAAGTTGTTTATATTTATACAAAAGAAAGAAAACAACTTTTTTTTTTGGTCATCTGAATTTTATTAAAAAACCAAGGTAGGATACAAGTTGAAATACATATGCCGGCACACAAATATAATGTCTCCAGAAACTTAGTCCAAAAAAGGGAAACAAGTCCCCAACAGAACGGAGAAGCTAATTTAGACCAAACATTTAAGCAAACGATAGAGACATATATAAAGAGGAACTCTAGGATTCATTCCACCAATTTGAGGACTCCCGCTGTTATTATAAAGGAGATACAAGTCATCCTCAGGGCGCGACTCGATCCGATATCCAGGGCTCAGTCTTCTGTCCCCCTTGGTTCCTCTCTTATGGTTACTTGGTTTGCTCTGTTTCAAGAGTCTTCGTCTTAGGTAAGCGTCTGTTCTCTATTTTTGGATGGCCCTGCTTGTTGTTTTGGGCCTTTGGGTATTATTTTCAGTTTTTTTCTGTATGGGTCTTGTTGCCGTCATGGGCCTTCGGACTTTGTATCTTTCGGGAGCCTTTGGGAAGCGTATCACCTAGCTTCCCAAAGAACTTGTAAACGTCGGAAGCACCAATAAAATCAGAAAACCTCACACCAAAATTAAACCAATAACAAACTGACACAAAGAAAAGCAAGAACTCATTGAAACAAAAGACACAAATACAACTACTATTACACCTCACCAGCCACACGTAGTAGAGAGCAAAACACACTACTTTATTAAACGGAAGAACATAAGACTTGGATATTTAATAGAAAAAATATATATATATATATGTGGTCGGCTGTCTTAAACCGAGACGAAGTTGATTGACTCTGAGTCTGAGAAAGCAATATTTTCTTTTGTCTAATTTTGATTATTCTTTGTGTCAGACAAAATATTTGTTTCTTTTACGAACTGTCCAGTTGTGGATCATAATTCACAAACCGCGATTTTTTTGTTTTTTTTCCCTTGTCCGATCTTCTAATTTCGATTTTAATCTTTGGTAAACGCCATTAAATTTTTGTTTCTTGACGACAACGACATGTCAACCTTTCTCTGCTGGCAACACCTACCTTTGTCATGTCTGTATAATCCTAGTTTTCTCCAAAAAAGTTTTGTTTAAGAAAATTTCTTCTACAATGGAGAAGAAGCCGATTTTGTTGTTGTTGTTGTTGATGGTGATTATGTTCATAAATCTAACAAACGCCACCATTAGGGTTCAGATTTGTCCTAAAGGATCTGCAAAAGATTATATCTTAGGGTTTCAAGATAAATCAGCCTTGCATCGTCCTGCTTTTGTCACCGAGGTAATTTCAGAATCAAAGATTTATCTCTCACTTGCTTTCTTGATCTGAGTTTTGTGATTGATGTATTTGTTGTTTATGAAGGGAGATGATCAGTGGTTACAAATGGCTTCTGAAATGATTGATAAGAACAAGTGTGACTATGTGGCGTTACTCTTTTATGCATCATGGTGTCCTTTCTCCAGATTACTTAGACCAAGCTTTGATCTTATGTCTTTGTTATATTCATCAGTTCCACACTTTGCAATTGAGGAATCATCAGTTAAAGCTAGGTGGGTTTTGTATAAAAGACCGAAATCGTGTAATTTGATTGAGAACTTCATGGTTTGATGCTCTGTTTTTTTTGTGTGTGGTGTGGTTCAGTACCTTGTCCAAGTATGGAGTTCATGGGTTTCCTACTATCATCCTTATGAATTCAACAATGGGCGTAGTTTACCGGGGATCCAGAACTCTAGATTCTCTTGTTGCCTTCTACAGTGATGTTACTGGTAAGGCATTTGAGTTGTTACTTTGTGTTGGTCCATTTAGAAATGGATAAGCATTTGGCTCTATGCTTCAGTCTTGGTTAGAGTTGCTATTACGAACCTGTTGTTATTGATTGGGCATAATCTCTTTTAAGATTTTAGCCGATGAAACTAACCCGAATACATTCATGGGGATGTAGGAATTGAAACTCTGGATGAAACTTGGGTTGAGAAGAACAGGTTAGTTCATCATTTCCACACTAAGCCAGAGAATTGCCCCTTTCCATGGGCAACAAGATCACCGGAAAATCTGCTTCGCCAAGAGACTTACCTGACTTTTGCCACGGTTTTCGTCTTGTTGAGATTGCTACAGTTGATTTCCCCCACAATGATTGTGTTAGCAAAATCCACTTGGGGACGGGTTGCTCAGAACATGAGACCGCGGAACCTTCTGGAGCATACCTTTGCCATGTATCTCAAAGAACCTTGCATGAGTAGCAATTTGCAGGAAGGAGCCATGAATGCTCGAGCATGGGCTTCCAAGTCTTTGGCCACTGTCTCAATTGGAGAATCAAGCTCATCAAGCAGAAGTGTTTCAGCTTCAAAGTGACTTTATATTTTAACCTTCTTGTATAATAAACACAACTGTTCCTTAGACCAATGAGGGGATTTAATTCATAGCTTACCAGTTTGTAGAAAAGTGTAAAATGATTTCAGATTACAACATTGTAGCCCAATTTATTTTCTGTCAATACTAGATCAGAACTGATACTACAACTAACTGAGCTATCTTTCGAACAGATTGAACCAAGACCATCTAGATTCGATCCGATAATGATACAACAGAAATAGCGCACTCTTACTGTCCGATGCTACGACAGAAAGCAGCAGTTAAAACTCTTACTGTCCTTCAAGATTAGCCCATCAATGTCTCTCTGCTCAACTGTTTTAGCCAGAATTAATTAACTTCCATCTGCTGCATATCTGCATACTTATACAGCTTCTCATTAAACACAACCTGTGGATCTTTACTAATCAAAACACCACTCTCGTCGTAACCATCCTTCAAAAACACAGTCCAATTCATCTCAGTACCAGCCAAGTAAAAAGTAGTAGGCTGCTTCTTCAACATCAGATAAGTCTGTCTAGTCAAACTAAACTCATCTTTAAACTCCACAATATGATGAATCGAAGCTCTTTTCTCCAACGTCAAGTTCAAAAACTCGTGCACAATCCCAACACGGTACTTCTCCGCTTCTAATGTCCAAACATCAAACTTCCAACCATCCGAATACGGCGAAACCAAAGGAAACGTATTCAACTGATTCAGCTTCCTCTTATCCTTCTCTTCCAATTCCAACTCCTTCCCATGTTTCACCGGAAACTTAAAAGCTCGTTTCGCTTTATCTTCGTCAACCATAAACTGTCTTTCGAGCTCACTAACCGCAAGATTCGCATCCCAATTCACCAACTCAAGCACTCGATTCCCATCTCCACCCGTAACAACCCGGAAATAATCCGGATACTTCGCAACCTGGTCTCGAAAATCTTCAGGAATACCGAATAGCAATCGAGTGTGATGGATTTTACTCAACAAAATTCGTTTATCTTTCGTCATCATCAACAACTTACGAACACGATTAACTCTATCTAACTCCATTAATTCCATTAAACCTTTCTCTTCATCTAACAAATCCTGCATAAACTCCGAAAACCCTAACCAAATCTTCCCATCGTTATGTCGATACGTTTGAAAAATCAGAGGATGTTTTGGTATGAATCGAGTAACCTTACGACCGCGAGGGAATCCGAGCTCACGGTAGAGTTTTCCGGCGTCATCTAGTCGGAGAATTCGCTCTGGTTGCTTTGAGATGAATTCTTTGGATCGGATTAGGAATCGGAAATGAGCGTCGCGTGAAACGAGTGATTCGAAATGTGAGATTTTGGTTGATTCGTGTTGGATTGATTTGGTTCTTGCGGATTCTGGTTTTTTTCGCCTTTTTTTTAATTTGTTTGGTGTTTTTGTGATGAGAAATGAGGTTGAGAATGGGAAGGTTCTGAGATTAGGGTTAGGGTTTGGGGAAGAAGATGAGATTTGGGGAAGGATTGGGTTTTGAGATTTTATTAGGGTTCTTGAGAAGAAACGAAGCCAAGCCATTTGAGGAATAAGGATTTAGAAAAATAAAACGTGAGTTTATAATGGGCGCCAAAGCGGGAAAGAGTTTATTGGGCTTTGATTTTGGGCCAGTATGGGCTTAAGAAAATTTAATAGGTTCTTTGTTAAACTAAAATACAAAGATTAAGAAACAATTCTCATCTATGAAAATTCAACAAATGAAAGAAAATATTGCATAATTAAAATAATTAAAAATTATTAAACTAATAGAGTGAAAATCATATATTGAAAGTAAAGAAAATTTTATATAATTGAACAAATGAAAATGCCTTAAATATTTTATATATTAATCTTGTATATTGGGACAGAAGGAGTATATGATAATAATACTCATTTTCTATTGTGACCTTAAAGTTTATCAAAGGTACAAGAGTTGTTGATGATGTATCAAAAGGAAGAAATTTTTGAGATAAGTGGCTCTTGGGACCGTGATTTTGCGGTAGGTCGAGATCGTAGAAGATCCGTTATAGGTCTGGTAATTACTGCAGGTGGAAATGTGATAAAATCGGATTTGGTTCTATCAAGTAAGTAACAGAAAATAGGTGAGAAGTAGAAAAAAGAGATGAGGAATCAGAAGAAATTGAGGAAGAAGATGATAGTTTAATTTATCGATCTTTCGATTAGCGTTTACAACGAAGTTGAGAAGCTTAAATACAAAGACAAGAGAATAATAAAGAAACTGGGCTTAAACCATATTTCAAAGACGAAGCCCACGAGGGCCCAATGTGAGATCGTATCAAAATGTGAAAGTTTGGTTCATGGATTTATAAAGAATTAGAAATCCAAACAAAAATCATTTGTTATTCAATCATTGATTTTAAAATCTTAATTAAAATCATGCGTTATTGGTTCTATGATTTATAAATACTGGTTAAAATCCTATGTTATTCGTTTAGTCATTTGTTTTTGGATTTGAGAATCCAAATTATGTTTTAAATGGATTTATATAGAATTGAAAGAGAAAAATAGAAGGATTCAAATCCATGGGTAAACACATGTTATTTCAAAATCTATATATCTTGATTTCATAATTAATAG
The DNA here is from genome assembly GCF_000004255.2 of Arabidopsis lyrata subsp. lyrata. Taxonomy (NCBI): domain Eukaryota; kingdom Viridiplantae; phylum Streptophyta; class Magnoliopsida; order Brassicales; family Brassicaceae; genus Arabidopsis; species Arabidopsis lyrata. The sequence goes on along the minus strand of NW_003302550.1, from coordinate 17,839,400 downwards.
AGATTTCCAAATCCTATATGGATTTACAAATTAATAAATCAATAACCCCCAAAGTTTGTAGAAGTAGTTGATTTATTAACCATTAAAGCTGAATATATAGTACTCATAAAAAATTGTGAAATAGACAGTGTGGCTAAGGGTTTACTTAATAAGGTGGAGTTTGAAGAATAAAGTGTAGAGATCATTTGTGATTCACAAAGTGCAATAACATTGTCTACGAATTAGTTTATCACGAGAGGACCAAAACACATTTATGTTGACACTAAACTAAAAGTCACAACAAATTTAACACATATTTAACATAGAAGCTAATTATTGTTTTGAATGTTACTAAGATATTTTTTGTAGTTTAAAATCATAAATAATTTTTGTGTTGTTATAATCAGATTCATACTTTTCTATAATTAGTTAGTGGAAGATGCATACATTAATATTTTGTTAATGTAGCTTTCATCGTTCTCCGAAATTTACTCGTAAACAATTTTTATCTTTTGTCAAATTGCTAGGTTAGGTATCTACTCATTTTAAACAATGTCTCGGAATTCCATGACAAGAGAAAGAATAAATTTATCAAATAATGTTACTGGCTAGATTCGTTTAGTTCATACTTTCAATGTAATTTATAAAGTGTTATTTTGGGTACAAGAGAATGGTGCATGAACTGAGACATGTTGATGTAGTGATTCGTCTTCTATGTAGAAAAGATTGTCGTATTTCGAAGTAAAAGAATAACGAGGCGGAGATCACAAGAAATAATGAAAAAGATAAGATTCGGGATAAACCCAAATTAACTTACTCAATTAAAAGAATGATTTAAGTGATCCAATCAAGAATGGCCTTTATTTGTTTTTTGGGACTTGGGGGCATCATCAGGCATGTGTTCCCATCCAAATTACATAATCAACATGTAATTTCAGTATTTTAAATATACATAGAAACTAATAGGTTCTATAACTACACCTTTATATTAACATGTAAAATCAGTGTAATTAAATACCAAAAGTAAGGTAATTATAGTTGAAAAAGTTTTATAGTTGAAGATCAAAAACTAAAATTTACAAATAATTATTATATTTAATATCAAATATATCAATATGTAAAATCATTGTAGTTGCTCGAAAGTTTATTTCAGTTAGATATGGGATAAGGCGTAAATTTGTTCTGTTTTGGAAACAAATTCATATTTGCATATGGGAAGTAAGAGCTTGGACTGTACGTGTTATTGGCTGGTGGTGTTGTCTAGTATTGACAAAGAAAATTGAACTATGTCCCTCTAGTTTGGTGTCGAAACCTAATTAAAAATTTAGTAGGTCAAGTTTTCTCAGTCGAGCTAGCTTATCTTAAAGATTAATCGGGCGGCTTATATCAGTTGTAGTTGGATCATGTTCTAGTTGCAGACTTGCAGTTCTAATGCTGAGTATCACCAAGGTTTTTGAAAAATAAAATTTTTTTTCTAGATTGTTCTTAATTATTTTCTTAAATGAGACATTGGTACAAGTTTATACTAGAGCACACGCACTGGTACATTTTTAAGTCGGGTGTGAGCATTAAAGTATTTGAAAATAAGAGAAAAGTGGGAGTGGAGTCGCAAGTCGGATGTAAGGTTACAACCGGATGTGGGATTACGTGGCAGCGTCTGGTTGGTCATTTATTTTTTGTAATTAGAAAATTAAAATCATTTGGGGGAGAAAAAAATTTGGGGATCTACGGTTTCTTTCCTTTCTCTCTCGACACGAAGCTTGGTCCGAGAGTTCGACCTCCGATTTCTCTCCGATTTGAAGCCGTTTTCCGACCAAACAACCCGAAAATCGATCTCATTTCGACCATTTAATCATTCTCTGCTTTCAATTAGTTAGAATCCGTTCCAAAATCGCCTCGTCTGTCTCCTCTGGGTCTCATCTCCTCTGGGTCTCATCGCATCCTCTGTCTCCGGCGAGATACAGTAGGTAAATCGTCATAATCTTTGTGTTAGAACTCGTTTTTGGTTGTTGAATCCGAAGAGTTGTTGCTTTTGTTGTGATTAGTGAGTTATTGATGAAGAAATATAGGTTTACAAATGAATTTTTTATGAGATTTGGGTTTTGATATGTAATGGAAACTGATATATTTCATGATATCTGTTTCAGTGTTGATTAAAGTTAGACTTGGTAGATTATGTGAATAGAGTATGTCGGGTTCTCAAATTTTTTGGTTCATCAAGTTTTGGTTCAGTTCACAAGATCTCTGGATATGGCACGCATTTTTTGGAGCGCCAGGTACTTGTAACGATTTAAATGTTCTTGATCAATCTCCCGTATTTAATGACATTATTCACGGTCGAGCTCCTGAAGTAAGCTACTATGTCAACGGAAGGGAGTATAATTTGGCTTATTATCTTACGGATGGGATTTATCCGGAGTGGGCGACATTTGTTAAATCCATCCCAGGACCACAACACCTGAAACATAGGTTGTTTGCAAAACGTCAAGAAGGTGCACGGAAAGATGTTGAACGTGCATTTGGAGTCCTGCAAGCTAGATTCGCTATGATTAAAAATCCAGCTCTTTTATGGAAGAAAGGTAAGTTAGCATACATTATGAGAGCATGTCTCATACTCCATAATATGATTGTCGAAAATGAACGAAATTGATACACTCTCGAAGAAGAATTACGTGAAGAAGGAGAAGAAACGGAAACCATCCCCGTTTTTAAAGGTTCAGTCAATATGCCTACCAATCTCGACGGTTTAGGTGATGGTCACACAAGAATTCGTGATCGACAAGCACATCACAAATTAAAAGAAGATTTGATTGAGCATATATGGGCTAAATTTGGACATCTTCCAAATGATGATTAAACATTTTAAACTTTGTATTAATTAAATAAAATGTTTGTGTGTTTAAAATGTTTCTTTGTTTTGTTTTTCATTCCTATCTTTAATGTCTTGTTTAATTTCTAATTGTATTTTGGGTGTCTTTGTATTTTTAAATAAAATTTAGTTTTAGTTTTTTTATGTTTTCAATTTAAATATAATTTTTAATTTTTGAAATTTTTTTTTCAATTACTTCATTATATTATTATAATATTACTTAGAAACATGTTCTACCAATAATCAACTAAACATGTTCTAAACATAACTTCTTACATTATTTTATTATTAAATCCCCACTAATCCCCACTTACATTAATCTCAACAAAACTTATATTATAAAGATGATTATTTGAATAAGTTTATTAGGATTCTCCTATATTGGAAAATAAAGAAATAAAATGTTTGGTAACGTCTGCCATAATATTTAAAATCTTTGATTGAGGGCTTGATTGGTTCTCCCGCTAGCACCCTCCTAGCGGTTGCTAGCGGTCGGTTGCGGTTGTTAGCGGTTGGTATCAATCATAAAAACCGTTCCGTACCGCTTCAAACCGCTCGAAATCGCTGAATTTCAAAAGCTCCTTCCCGCAAGCGTTTGCGGTTGCGGGCGGTAGCGGTTGGATTTAAAATAAAAAAAAATAAAAAAATCAAACGTTTACTAATAGTTATTATAAAATATATTAATCTTATATATATCTTTCATCTTTGTATCACGTTCTCATCAGAAACTCTAATCAATATTCTAAAACCTTATTTTCTCAATGTCTTCCACCCAAACTGATGAAAATCAATTTGAATATTTTTTTCTTTTCATTATATATTGCTTTTCTTTTTGATTGAATATATGTTTCGATTTGTTTTCTCGAATAGAAAATTACTTGTTTTTTGATTGAATTCAACGTTATTTACAGTTTTTGGTGTTAACTCAGCATAAAGTACTATCTTATTTAAAAATTTCTTTATTTTTGAATAATTATTTAGTACTTTATTTATGGTTTTAATTATTAAGCATGTTCAATTTTTCTAATATTATCATAATAATATATTGGTGTTTTTATTTCTTTTTTTTTGTAATATTTTTTATTTTTTTAGTCATTTTTTATTTAACTGCTACCGCATCCGCTGGTTTACCAGTCATAAAACTTCCTCAAACGCATCTATTTTCAAACGCTAAACCAGTCGTTCAAAACGTTTGGTAACGCTTGAAACCGCAACCGCCCGCTTCCGCAAACTCCCGCAACCGCAACCGCAACCGCTGCGTTAAAACCAGTCAGGCCTTCAAGAGCCTGTTAGCATTTTTTGAAATCAGCCGCTCGAACTTAAGTCATATAGTAGTATTTTGTGAGTTGAACTGCAATACATTTTTTTGGTCATGAAACTACCAAACATATCTAAGTTAAAGACCATTTTTTATGTAAAGATGTCACCAACAGCACCACGATTACCTCTATAATCACAAAAGCCTTCTCATGAATCAAAATTTGAGAAATTTTAAGGCCAAGTCAAGTTATACTTCAATATTATAAATCTTTCATTTCCCTGGTTTTGTAGGTCAGGTCATCTGGCTCCAATCAATGAATAAATACACAAAAGTACTTCACAGTTCACACCTCTTATTTCTTGAAAAATAAAATAGAGAGAAAAGAATAGGATAGAAAAAACAAGGTATCAACAAGACAACAATGAAGCTTTGATTTGAAAGCCAATGTTTTGTACCCAAAAAAAAAATAGTGTCCTTCAATAGACCCTTAATGTTTTCGGGATATGGGCGTGTGGATTGGAGAGTGGTCCATATTGTTTTTGCTTTTGATTTTTTGCAGTGGCAGGCAACTTATCTATCATACATTGCACTTGAACTGCATGGGACTCATAAATATCTGGACATGGGATATTTACGGATATGCATATGTAAGATACTAGAAGAGGAGGATTCAGCCATGCTAGAATTTTTTTGCTTGATTTTAAAATAGTTTATTTTTCACAAGGAGATAACACATCTCAATGACAAAAACAAAATACACTTTTCAATGTGTTCTTATTGGGAAATATTATCAACATTTTAAGCTCAATTACTTAAGAAAACTTGTGTTAAATATGCAGCTTTTGTTTCTATGGAAACCTATAAAACGGATACATTCAAAATATTACAAATAATTAACACTATGTTGCAAGTAAATATAAAATATAGTAATTGTTAGTTTTACGAATTATAATTTGGTTATGAATAGTTACTAGTTAGGGACAAAATATTATGGTAGGTCGGGACCTGACTCCGGTAGAACCGTCTGTCGAGGTGGCTAAGCTTTCCGGAAGATCTCTGGTGGTTTTGGTGCGTCGGTGGAATGAGTCTTTGTCGGAAGCCGGACTCTCCGATCTGGTTTGTTTTTCCGGTTTGGACCTTTTGTAACTGGGCCATTATCTTGTAAGGTTTATGCCAAGCCCATTTGGGAGATTTTTAATAAATTTTAATATTAAAAAAAAAAATTAAAAAAAAAAAAATATATTATGGGTACAACCGTACAAGTGACATGGCTGCAGCCAACTAGCCAACGAGTTCCATGTAAATCAGTAAATGTAAGAACTCTATAGCCACAACAAATTCCAAGCTATACACCAAGATAAGCTCGGTTCATTGATATTTGCCAAGATAAATAAATTTTCACTAAAAATCAATTCACTTCTAACAAATGGATCTGTACGTTTTACCAAAAAAAAAAAAAAAATGGATCTGTACAACACTAAGAAAATCTGGTTCCAACAAAATTCCTAAAAACACATGGTTCTTCAACACACATAATCATACAAAAATTGTCAAAGCTCTATATTCTTATATTTTATACCCTAAATTCTCAAGATATAGTATTCGAGAACTGTTAGAATAGTTGAATTCGGGACAGCTTCCAAACTACGGTTAGATGACCATTCTTCTAGACGTTTATGACAAAATTAACACAATAAAGTTTCAAAAACCATTAGTTTTACTTCTTTAATTTTTATTTTAGACTCAATCTGTAAAACATAATATTTTCATGATTTTGAGTTAGAATTATACAAAAGACATAACTCCAAAATTATAAATTAATCATAACATATTACTTCCTCCGTTTTAAATTAGTTATCGTTTAAAGTTTTTTCACGTTTATTAAGTAAACATTCAATTTTTCTGTTTTACCCTTAATTAATGTATTGTTTTATGTAATATCATGAATTAATAAGCTAAGAGAGTAAGGGTAAACTTTAAAAATCTGTAAAAAAATATGCATTAAAAACCTAAAACGACAACTAATTTAAAACAAAATTTAACTTCTAAAACACAACTAATTTAAGACCGAGATAGTATATAATTTAAATTAAAAAAAAAATTATATCTATAACTCAAGTTATCAATATATTTATAGAGGAATAAAACCTAAACGGTGCCGGTCGGCGAATTATGTGTGAGAGACAGAGCCAGCCATAGTCCAGCTAATGTTTTGTTAGTACCTTACAAGCTCCCCCAGTCACGAGCTTCACCCACCATCTTCTCTAACACTAGTACTTAACAAATTAATGACAACGTGTACGCGCGTGATAATCACGTGTCAAATTCATGACGTGGAAGCGCGTGATGTCACGTGCCGACATAGTGTCAGTAAATGCTCTCAATACCTATGGATTAGGAATTTTAGGATTACTCTCTTCTCTCTATCTACTAACTGCCAGCTGTACACGCTTCCCCATATCTCTACTTCTCCAAAGTCTTTTGTCTTAAAAACATTATCCAGCCTGTCCTAAAGATTAAAGTCCTCCCAACGTCTCTCAGAAGTTTCACATTTTTTCTTTAACTGCCCACGCGCTTTACCAAAAAAAAGAACACAGCTTGCACAAGGGTATTTTCGTCATTTCAAGTTATTGCTGTTAAGCTGTATATTCCTCCACACATTTTATCGATATAGTCAATTTTGATTCCTCTTATTAATCAATTTTTATTGGCTGTATGTAACTATTGCTTAAAAAAAATTCCTCTCTCTCTTAACGCACTTCTATCTTTTAGAGAGAGGGTAATTTCCGGTTTACCGGAATTCTCTTCAGCCGTTTGTGGCTTTTGTCTGTAATATATTCAGTTTTCCGATTATAGTCGGATTTCGTCTTTCCGTTTTGTCGGACCTTTCTCCGGTTTTAATCGGATCTACTAACATCCATCTTAGTTCTCTAAGTTTGGATTGTGTTTTGCTTCCTCTTTCTACAAGGATTCAATCAATATCCTCTTGCGATCCATTGATCTCCCCGTCTCACCGTTAACTTGACTCCTCTCTTCAATCGGAGTAATATCTTCGTCGTTTCATCTGACTCTGTTGTAGTCGGCGGCCTCTTTAGGTCATAGGCGTAGCTTCCAATTCAAGGGATCGGGTTAAGATGTGAAGATCTTTGAAGTCTTCTTAAGCTTCTATCAGACAGAACCGGTGGTCTTCAATCTGATAGGCAAAAGCGAAATCTGTAGAAGGATGGCGGTGGTGGATGCTCGAAGCCGGCGGCGGTGTTGTGTCAACTCGTGGAATTTGCCGGCACCGACTGTTTCTTTTTTCCTTCTCGCGTGCTAACACATGGTGTTGCACGTGGGACCTTCTCATCCTAATCTTTCACTAATTAGTTTAAGATTAGGCAGCTTTTATTTTAATTAAGGTCGCAAATGTTGGAAATGGGCTTCTGTATTTCACCTCCTTGTACTGCCCATTGGGCTTTTATCTTAATAGATTGGCCAACAAAAAAAAAAAAAAAAAAAACTATTGCTTAATCTGACACAGTTAAAACTTTTTATTAAATTCTTACAGTGTATACTACATATAGAAATACTAATTATTCCTTTAATATTTAGTTTATTTACCACTAACAACAGTTTTTTATTGGTCCAACTTGATTCAATTTCTAATTTGTACTATTAAATAAACAATCCACAACATGTACAGCTTCTACCACAAGAATCCTATGTCTCATTCTAGTCTTATCAGAATCCAAAATATACTCATAAAATTTATATGAAGTTATACTTAGCATTATACATATTTTTATGTTGACAAAAAAAAAATAATTCATATTTTTATGAAAACTTGTAATGAATTCATTAAAGGAACTGATTAATTTATTTCACAATATAACCATAACAATGAAACAAACAAAAATTATAATTTTAACATATACCAAAGTTATTAGTAATAAAAAAAAGTTGTGTGAGTAGAAACTGAGTAATTTATAATGACATCACACAATATAAACATAACATAATTCAAATTCAAATTTTAACATAAACCAAAAGTTGCGTAGGACTATGAATCATTCGTTAGCTGGCAACAGTACAATGGTCCATTACTCTTTTTCCTATTTCTCTGCAACTTCCCTTTCTCTTTCACTTTAAAGCATAACATACCTCTCTCTTTTTTCCACCTTTATTATTTAATACATATTCAAAATCTAATTTCAATTTTTAATAATAATAATATCCACTCAGAGAGGCATATATATAGCCCCATCACACTCCATATCTCTCACAAACCAATCTAAACATCAAAACCAAACTTCCTTCACTATTACACAATCTTCTCTTTCACTTTTCCTCAAAAAAGAAAAATGTATTCGTTAGTGTTTAAACTCTTTCTATTTTTATCTCTTCTCCAAATCTCTGTCTCTGCTAGGAACCTAGCAACTGAAGAACCAAACCAGTTTAAACTACTAAAGTACCACAAAGGAGCTCTCCTTTCCGGCAAAATCTCCGTTAACCTAATCTGGTACGGCAAATTCAAACCATCTCAAAGAGCAATCATCTCCGACTTCATAACCTCACTCACACACACTTCTCCTACGTCCAAAACTCTCCACCAACCATCTGTCGCCACGTGGTGGAAAACCACTGAAAAATACTACAAACTCGCAGCACCCAATAAAAACTCATCACCTCTTTCTCTAACCCTCGGGAAACAAATCCTCGACGAGTCTTGCTCTCTTAGAAAATCTTTAACCGATAAAAAGATTCGCCAACTAGCTTCAAAAGGTGACCAACGCGACGCCATCAACGTCGTTTTGACTTCAGCTGACGTTACAGTTACAGGATTTGGTATGAGTCGTTGCGGGACTCATGGACACGCTCGTGGTTTAGGTAAACGTGGCTCCAAGTTTGCTTACATTTGGGTCGGAAACTCTGAGACACAATGTCCTGGTCAATGCGCGTGGCCTTTCCACGCGCCGGTGTACGGTCCACAGAGTCCACCACTTGTGGCACCAAACAATGACGTTGGACTTGATGGTATGGTTATTAACTTAGCTAGTCTTTTAGCTGGAACCGCAACGAACCCGTTTGGTAATGGTTATTATCAAGGTCCACAAAACGCACCGCTTGAAGCTGCGTCTGCTTGTCCTGGCGTTTATGGTAAAGGAGCTTATCCTGGTTATGCTGGAGATTTACTTGTGGATACTACAACGGGAGGTAGTTTTAATGCGTATGGTGCAAACGGCAGGAAGTTTTTGCTTCCTGCTTTGTATGATCCTACGACGTCGGATTGCTCTACTATGGTCTGAGAATTAAAAGAAGAAGTTCCAATGTTTGGTCTTTGGTAGTAGAAAATAATATTCTAGTGTAATTCTTTTTTTTTTTTTTTTTGTTACAAATTCTAGTGTAATTCAATTAATTCATTAATATTATTCTCATTTTTCCCTTAATGTTGTATGGTTTTGATGTCTTATTTTAGACGTAATCCAGTCAAAATTATTGACTGAAATCTTGTCGCCTGGAAGATTATTTAACGGAATATTCTTAAGACAATGTGGCTTAACAGTTTACTTTGTCCAAGTTTCATACAAAAAGCCAATCCAACTTGTTAGATTAGAAACAAAAACAATGTAATTAAATAAATTAACAAAACTATAGATAGACAGATAACTGGATCGCAAGAAGCCAAACCAAAAAAACATTACAGGGACATAAAAATAAAATAACAAAACATAGATTTGTCTTAAATCCTTAATACCAATTTCAAGGGCCAAGTTCTTAAATTTTCATTTGGTATATAGTATGTAAAATAAGGAATTTAGTGCTACTTTCTTGAGTTTAAAGGTCCATTTCACATATAAAGAAACTGACATTAACTGTCTCCTAGAATTTACAACTTTTTTTTTATAATGTCAATTTTTTCAAAATATGTATACGTTATATTTTTATTAGTTTTAGAACCTGAAAAGTTGTAGGCACAAAGCCTGGCCAAAAGAACCTAGAAATTGCAACAACTTGTATTAAAGAAAAGGCATAGTGGTTGATGGATACTAAAAAGTCTTTTCGGTGGATTTACCCAACTCCGACGCGTGATGGGTCACGTGATCATATTGTGGCCATCGGTCGGTGAAACGGTAGGGACGGTTTGGTAACGTACGCGCTTTTTGGGTCTCTTGCCCGAATGTTTTTCAATTTCTTCGTATCAAAATATATGTCCCACCACAACTCATTGGTTCCTTCGTATGTAAAACGTAGCTTCGTGCCCTGCCATCACGATACATCTCTGCATGCTTGGACTTTCTTAAAACAATGATTTGGTTGGTCAAGACAATGATAAGTAAAATTTATAGTCAGGCGAAAAAAAAAAACAGTAATTGTAGTTAGCTTTTAGTAAATCGAACATTGTCTAGACGTCAACTAAACGTTTTAGACGACTGATTTTTTTGACCGAAACACGGCAAATTTCCGTCTCAGACAAACTCCCTAACCAAGAGCATTGATCGTATTGTCCGAAGTTGCCTTTTCTCGTTTCAATGACATGCACTCGACTAAACCAAATGATGGTTTACGGCTCTGGTTCGCAACGAGATGATCGACTCTGTTTTGTTCTGTTTCGTTAAGTATTCTGTTCTATTAAACATCAAAACAAGGATGTAGTATAAGTAAAATATGTTTTTTGGTTGAATATAATTTTTACAAAAATAATAATATGCGTAAATTGGCTTTTAAGAATATTAATTCCATGGTTAAAGAATCCAAACAGAAGTAAGAAGAACAAACCTCAAGAAAAAAAAACTATTTTCATCTGAGTTTTTAATTACCATGTTATAGCTAAGAAAACCTAAACAAAACCGTCAAAACCTTGTCTATAAAATGCTAGGCTTAGCTGCAAATTTCATAAGAACATATAAACTGAGATTAATGCAAGAAAATTTGAATAATTTGACTTACAAGCACATAAAAGATGATCAAGTTTGAGTCGATTTGTCCCAATCCCAAAGCTAAATCTAACAAACCATGGGTATAATATGCTAAGACTAATTGCAACTTTCATTAAAATAGATAATTTCTACACTGATAGGAATTGTTATGGACCCTAGGACAAAAACAAATTTCTATGATTTTTTTTTTTTGTAAAAAGTTTGTTATTAAAAACAAAAAGCAATACATATAAAAGAATTAGGACACTTTTAAATCTTATTTTTACTTTGTTAAATGAATTATTATTTGAAAAATTATTTTTGAAAATGATACCATTAATTATTAAAATATAGGATTGTACTCGGAGCGATCGCACCGCCCGCCCTCTCATCTCAGTCGGTACTGCCAATGACAAGGCTCATGTGCTCACCGGCACAACCAGCTGCATGCCAATTGAGCTTCTTGTAGATCTCTGACTCATGGTCATTGTAATTATTGAGTCCTCATACTTATTTTTTGTAATTTTACAATGAACAATATTTTCTATTTCTTTTTTGCAAAGATTGATTTTTTAAAATTTGTTTTTAAATAAGAAGGAAACATTGCATCTTCAAAGCTGCTGACCTGTTACACCAATAAGAGACACTCAACCATTGAGCTACGAGAACATTTTAATGTTATAACAAACAGATAACGTGTATATATACTAAAAACCGACAACATAAATTATGGTTAGTGAAGAATTGTGTGTAAATGTTTTAAAAGAATTGTGTGTTAACCATACGAAAACACATGATAATTTTTTAATTGTTGTAATAATAATTTTTTAAATTAATCTTCAAACTGATTATATTATTACATGGTCTTCTGACAATTTTAATGTAGTGATACATATATTATTTTTTATGTAGTGGAAAATATTTTATAGGCTACAAATAAAGTTTTATTAGCCTAATATATATTTAGTAATTTTTGACATTATTATATTTAATTAAAAATAAATCAAACATGAGATGAAAGTTTGGATTGTCTAGGGCTTATGCATTGCATTCAAATCACGAAATATTTCGAGGAATATTCTATATTTCAAAATACAAAATATTTAGTTAATATTATATTTGGGAAATATAATAACTTTTTCTTAAAACGTTGGAATAATCAAATTCGCTTTTTATTTCTTCCATCTAAACTAATCAAACTAATTAGTATGGTTTAATTATGGAAATTTTAAAAATCAAAAATAAATTATGCTTTGTTATTTTTCAATTATATTAAATTGGACTGTCGTTTCTGGAAATATCTAACATTACCTTGCCCGATTAAATGAGTTAACATATCTACAATTTTTTAAAAATTCTTCCATCTATGCTAATCAGAATTTATTAGTATATTTTCTTAAATAAATAAATTAAAATCTAAAATATATGATGATATTAAATTGATTTTTTTGTTTCCGCAAATATCTCAAAATATATTACAAAATTAAATAAGTTTACATATATATAATTTTGAAATTAATATTAAAAGATTTCCATAAATATTGAGTAGTTATTAATTTGTTAATTTTATGGGAACTACTTCAAACAATTTCCATAAATATTGGGTATTTATTAATTTTTTATTTAATTATGGAATTATATATATATATATATATATATATATATATATATATATATATATATATATATATATATATCAAATGGACACAAATACAATTTTCCGATTATTTTTTTTTCTTTTTCAAATTTAAAAATACCAATAGCATTTCATGTAATATTGTACAACAAAAAGGTTCTTTATTTTCTAGTGATTCTCAATTAATAGTATAGATTTCGAGAATTTATGCTTTAATAGTCCCAAATTTAAAAATTGGCGTATTTTTCGATATTTTCCCCATAATTAATCATATATTGTTTTTAATGTGAAAAAGCTAAAAATTCAATCTTTAAGGAGAAGAGATTAAGGGAGTATTTAGTATTTACGAAGTGACAAGAAAATCTAGTGAACACAAAAACAGTACTTATAAATTAAAGTTTATTTGTCTCAATGGATTATACTCGCGAGTCTGAGGATTCCTTGAATTTTTTTTGAAGACTCCAATGAATTAAATCGATAATTCTTCAGATTACTCCATCAGTTTTACACTTTACGTAAATTTGATTTATAACCCTAGTATTTGAAAGAAATTGAAGAAGTCACACCTATGATTTTTTGACAATGGTTTAAACTTTAGGGTTGTGTCTTCTGATGAGGTACGAATGAAACAGTGCATTGCCGGATTCTTTGATCACTCAAATACTTTTATCACTCAAATGAAAGGAGTATGAGGGTATTTTGAGTCTTTGTATGTGATATACTGTATCATGATTTTTACGGTGTTTAACCATGATATAAGTCTTATTTATAGAATATTTTTGGTGTTTCTAGATTCTTTTCGAGTCTTTGCATGTTTAGGTACATTCGAGACTTATTTGGAGATTTTGGAGCAAATCGAGAAGTTGCGTTGAAGAAAGGAACTTGGAGATCAAATTTGGAGATATCTCTTTTCCCAATCGTTTACAACTCTTTTTAATTTGCTTTGCTCTTATTTGTTTTCTTGATTTTCGTTTAGTTTAATTCGAATACTAATAGTCTATTGTTGAAATTGAGAAATTTGTGGAATTTGACCCCTAAATATTATAATTTATCAGTTAATTTGGAGAGTAGCTCTAGGGTAAATTTGAGCTTATCAGTATGGTTATAACAATAGGAGACAAATAATCTTTTGAGTTTTCGTATGGTTATAATGAGAGGAGCCATAGCATCTTTTCAGTCTTCATATGGTTATAGCGAGAGGAGCCACATGATCTCTTGAATCTTCATATGGTAAGTCTAGTGGTATCTTTCTCCAAGTATATTTACAGATTTCGAAGACAACTAATTGTTGGAAACAAGGCTGAATATGGACAAATCCTTTTAAAAGAATGTCCTTTTCAAATTTATTTTGTTTGTTTGGTCACAACGGGCCGGTCTAATAACCCATTTTCTATAGAGTGAATTTGAGCAGAGAAAAAAAAAGGACATAAAATTAGGTAATCGACATTAGTGGATTTCGTCAGGAACAAGAAGAAAATAAAGAAGATAACTGGGTATGAAGTTCGACTTAATAACGAAAAAACCAGGCTTGATTTTAAAGTATGCGTGTGGTGGAGAAGTTTATGCCTTCTAAAGCATCTGAAAGAATAATCTGACGTTTAATAAATGCTCCCAGTTGAATTGACATAATTGATAAATATTCATCAGTTAACAGAAAGAATGAGGTGATGGTTTATAAAATGCAAATGACTTTATTTGAAATTTGAATCTGTAACAAAAGCAGTTTTAGACGAATATCGAAAAATGTAAACAACTAACATAGTTGCATGGACACCCAATAACTAGTTCTTCGAATTTTTAAACAACTAACATAGTTGCATGGAAACCCAATGAATATTTTACACGATTTTGACATTTGTATATAGATAAACACATACATAAAGTGTTAGAAATAATTAAAATATTTAATAATTCGGTTTATGTGTACATATAAATACATATATATAGAGCTTTATTAACATTTGTATACATGTAAACATGTATATGAAATGTTATTAAAATTTATATACATGTAACCACATATGTAGAGCTTTATTAACATTTGTATATATGTAAACATAAATATATAGCGTTATTAACATTTGTATACGTGTATGCACGCTACAATATATATATTACAATCATCATATCCTAATAAATGGAGATCTACGAGAAGTAGTGGATGTCTAAAAAGAATCTAACAAAAACAAGTAGAGATACAAGTGGATCGGAAAAAGGGTATAAGAAAATTTAGAAAAAAAGCTTCAGAAATCAAAAGACGAAGATTGAGTGAAAAGATGAGACAATGATGGATCATAACGCATGAACAAACGAAATTGATTAAAAAAAATTAAGATTTAGAAACGGTTCAAGATATTAACAAGCATTTGCGGTCTTATCTTCCACCGGTTTACTAAAATAGATAGGTAATCTCAACGAAAAACTAAACGCAACAGCGGTGTTTTTCTACTTCTCCAAATCAGATACGAACAGAAGAAATCCAGATGGGAAGAAGATGAAACTTAGCGTTTACAGAGATGTAGAAGAAGAGAGATAAAGTTAACCCAAGCGTCAGATACAATATATACTGTTTATTGTTTGGACAGATTTTCTCTAGTGCTTGGGGTTAAAGTTGGCAAAAAAGGGCTAAAATTATTGTTGCCTTGGGCCTTGAAAACATAATACCGAAAATTTAATTTCAACTGGATCGTTAGTCTCTCACCCAGTTATCTCTTTTCTATATTCAAACTATATGAGAAGAGACGACAACTAATGGTGACCTACTAGGCTAGATGCGCTTCTCAAATCCTATAAATACATACTCCCTCCGTTTCAAAATATAAGACGTTTTAGTTAAAAGTATGCAGATTAAGAAATATCTACTTTTAAAAAGTTCAACCAATCATGAATGAGACTACATAATATAAATCATAAAAAATATTAAATTAATATATAATTTGCATAGAAACTTGAAAACGTTTTATATTTTGAAACAAAAATAATACTTCAAAACGTCTTACATTTTGAAACAGAGGTTCTACAGAGGGCTTTGTAGAACCTTCTATCTAGATGTTTGAACCCCTATGTTCTAGCTAGAGTTACAAATTTTCTAGAAAAAAGTTTTACAGATGAAGATGGCAATTTTCTTATTTAGGTTTATATAAAAAAAAATTGTGCAAATGGGCTTGATTCGGTGTTAATGAGATGGCCTCTCCTAATCCATCTTGGGTCTCCAGCTATCTAGATTCTTGAAAGGTCCATTAAACGAGGCCAAGGTGGCAGAGGATTGGACCGATTCATATGTAGGTTATGGACTACATATCTGAGCTCATATGCATAGGCGAGTAGAATCTCTTCATGTGCGGTTTTCCTTGATTCTGTTGAACTCCTCATTAGTTCCCTTAGTTCTTTAGGCATGTGTTGGTGCCTATAATATGGTAGAAGCTAGGATCACCTTCTCCACTCTTTGGATGGCTTACGATCTGATGCAATCATTACTTAAGTTTCAACAAGATTCAACAACTATCTGATGACCCTTTTTTTTTTCCTTATCCTATTGTTTTTCTTTTGTATTTTGTTATGAGAATTTTATTCATTTACAAAATATAATGTAAAATAATATTAGGATTAAGTTAGGCTCAAATTTTGGTTTATCGTTTTTGATTATATATATTGCAATATCCTCCATGATAGTTTTCGGGTTACTGTATATGATGCTTGTTTGTTTTTTGGATTAATTTCAAGTTTCAAAATTTATAAATTTATATATAATTAGTTTTGAAAATTTTATTGTGCGCTTGCGAGTTGCTATTGATATATGAGAAAAGAAAAAATAGCGTAATATTAAGAGTGAAATAACTCTTCTTCAAGATAAAACGCGAACTGCTTTTGAGTTTCAATAGATTCTTACCTAAGGGTTGAGAAAACATTTCAAGATGATATAAACTCAACCAACAAAGTTTGTTGACTATTTGAGGTGATTTCAGGTTTGATTATTTGAATATAAATATATATATATATATATATATATATATATATATATAGTTTTGAATTTATTTATTCAGACTTGTGGTTGATTTTCATTGTTGTAATGTTGTTAATGTTGGGAGACCAACATTGATCTATTTTTTTTAGGGCAATAAAGTTCTAGCAGATTTCAAACCATTGTCGCGTCGATGCTAACTTTAACTGTTGCACGTAAGTATCTAGAGACTATGGAGATTAAATTTCAAAATAAAACAATTTAATTTGTTTTTTAAGATTTTGAAGGATTTCAAAGTTCGGAGGATTCTCTCCTCTCTTATAATTATGGGTTATGCTATTTCATAATATTTCAGCTTTTAATTATGATTTTGTTTTTGGGAAACTGAATTTGATTATATTTCATGGTAGAATTGGAACTAATAATGTCATCATATGAGTGAATGAACAAAAGCAGCTATTGGATTTCAATACATTTTTATTATAAGGTTATGAGATACACTTGAGGATGACCAAACTCTAACAAAGATATTTGTTAATTTTAACGATGCGATTTTATTCACAAGGTCCAAAGTACAAGGTATGTGCACTATTTTTGGGTAAAATATAGGGTTGAAAATTTTGTTTATGATTCTATTTTTATTTATTTATGCTTCTCCCAATTTATGATAAAAAAAATCATTTCTAGCCCTACATTCTTTTTTGTTTTTGCCACTTTCTCTTAAATAACATTATTTATCTATAGACAAAATTTCGATGATGATCCTGCATACATATCATTTTTAAATGTTCTGGACTTGTATAGAAAATATAAGAAGGGTATTATTGAGGTCTCTACCATTAGGTATACATATGTGTAACTACTTGTGTAGATTTTTTTTTGCTTTGTGTATGATATTAAAAAAATTATACTTATATTAGGTTTGATGATATTTTTTTGGCACCTCCATCAAAATACATGGAGTTTTCAACCATTAAAATATTAAAATAATGAAAAACAGGAGAAAAATACTTAGTAACTTTTCTCAAATGAGAACTTTTGAAAACTCTTTTAGATGCCCACTTGTCATCATATTATTAGTTTAGTTTTTTCTTTATAATTCAAAATTTAAATGAATAAAATACTATATTTGAGATATCTAATGGGGTTCTTGACAATGCAGATTTTCTTATATTGCAGATTAGAGAGAGGTAAAGATGGAACAGAGCTGAAAATTCGGGTCCAGCCTCCCAGCCACAACGGCTAAGAAATTGGATGTCCCTTTTAGGGCTGAGACCTTCCACGTAGCTGAGAAAACATGGGGAGAAAGCAGCAGTAAACTCACACTACATATCTAATCATTGTCCGACCAACAGAATTTCACTAGGTTTTACTGCAAAAAGAAGAGATCATGGTAAACAATACTTTCAAAGGATAGAAGCGAATAACGCCAAGAAAACCAAAATCTTTACATCATTGTAGAAACAGAACTCATGGTCGATAGGTATAAGCCGCACTATACTATTTTTGTATTCTGTAATGAGTATGTTGCATGACATCAACAAAACTGATTTCTCAAATTTCATACACTATGTGCTAAAAACACAAGCTCCATTACCAAGAAACGATTTTTTATTCCGAAATATTGTTAATAATTGTTAAATAGTTTTTCCTATATTTAGTAAAAAGTCAAAATATAGTTTAAATTTTTTATGTTTTGATAAGTGATGATTTTTTAAAGTAAAGTTTATTTCAACTGAAAATTTATTATCTTGATGTAAGTCTTTTTTCTTTTAAATATTTACCTCTTTATTATATACCAATATTCCTTGTTTGCTTACAATATTTTAGAATGTATATAAATGCTTAATATGTTGGTCAAAGATTTTGAAAATGTTAATACATGATCAAAACATATACTATAGAGTCAACCTACTATTATAATAAGGGTTAAAATTTTAAAGTTATAATTTTAAGGTCTGTTGGCAAAATAGGGAGTTTTTGAAAAGTAATATGAAGATTGATATTGGATGGAGATAAATTTGTAAAAATAGGTAGTTTGTAACAATTTTTGATTTGATGAATGTAAATATAAATTTATCATCAAGTACACAAACGGCCAAAATCAACTCCAACTATTTTCGTGCGACATTTTTCAACCTAAACTCTGACCCCCTGCACTTATCAAGGCCGCAAGGAAATAGTTGGGATTGCTATTGGCCGTTTTCCCCTAATGAAGTTAACATATTTAAATAAATATAAAATAACATCAATATATATCATCTTAAAAAAGATTTCTAAAAAGATTTCTCCAAATTTGGATGGTTATTTAGACCAGTATGACTTTCTTATTGGTTAAAGTTTATAGAGTGGACGTTTCGATAAATTACTTACTAATAGGTTTTCTTCGTTGTAACGAGTGCTTGATTATTTTTTGCTTTATGAAGATTATTTGGGCGATCAATTCTTTTAGTTGAAATGGCTACAAGATGAAGGCAACACTAATTTTGTAATTGTCTCTCTTTTCTTCGACGACTGTGAGAAGAGCTATGTAAGTTTTGGCTTCTCTCTATTCTCATTAATATGATGAATATGTTTGATGTGAGTCAAATTAGATCTAAGACTACTCTTTCAAATAAGAGATCGTGTGTAGTATTTTAGGGTCGAAATCTACAAAACTCTCGTGTTCACACAATAAACAAACATGTTTTAAATTAAGCTAAACAGAAAATAAGAATATTAAAAATAAAGTAAGCAACTAAAATTGGGTTTTAAATCAAATGAGGAAAACGTGAGGCCTAGGGAAATTCTCAGAAAATAGATAAATAGTAGATCTAGCAATTAATTAGGAATTATTTAAGAACCGTTCTTGAACTCGAATCACAAAACTATAATCAACCAACTCTCGTCTAAATTGACTATCTATGCCTATTAGCATGAATTGCAACTCTCGTCTGTAAATCCCTAAAACTAAACGAGCATTAAAGATCAGGTTCGATATGTTCACAAAAGTATCTAGACCAACTCTCGTCTAAATCTAGCTATTTCTGCCCACCTAAGATAGTTCCAGTAATAAGCGCCCTCTCGGATCTAACCTATTATCCTAGGATCAAATTATATTTAATTACTCTAGAATTAGCATTAAGAACAATCAAAGATGAAGAACTCTAAAGATATTATCCTAATATGTTATCGATCTACTAATTCATCTAAATCCCTAATGAGAATCCTTAAACCTAACAAGCAAACTACTCAGACATGATCATGGTAACAGTAAGCATGTTATGAATAGAAAGCATAAAGAGATTCAATAAAAGAGATGAGTTAAAAAAGATCTTCTCTAGAGGGGAGCTCTCTCCAATTATCTCCCAAGGGGTTCAAGCTCCAAATAATACAATAGAATGAGAGATTGAGAGATCAAAGATCTCAGAGATGTCTCTAAAACAAAACCCTAAAAATCTATTTATATGTTCTTAAAAATGTGCAAGGACTTTTTTGAAAATAGGGAAAAGTTTTGGAGCGATTATGCAAATCTTCAAAACTTCAAAGAGACTCGAAATTGAATTGTCGTAAAATATTGGTGTCGACCGACACCAGGGGTGGTGTCGATCGACACCTACACGTATTTTGGTCTCCGGATTGCTTTCGTAGTATAACTCTTCGGTTTTGCTCCAGAATGATCCATAATCTTCAAATTAGTCCTGAACATGCATAAACCTGTAAAAGACTAGATAAGACTCTAGAAATAACAAAAAGACTCTAAAACTGACACATATATCATAGCTAAAAACGGTAAAAACCATGATATATCAATGTTCACAGCATGCTTATGGTCATGGATCATCGTCCAAGGCCTAGGATTGATAGGTAGTAACTCATCCATTACAAAAAATTTAGGTTGCCAATAAGAGCACCATTGGCTAACAAAACATTAATAATAAGAAAACCATTGTTGGAAAACGAGATGTAAATAACAATTTTGACTTGGCTAAGCCAAAACACATCTAAATTTTGTTAAGACAAAATCAACATGTTACTGGTCACTAAACTTTGGCTCTGTTAAATCCTAAATTAAAGGTCGTTAACATTATAAAAATAAAATGTTCACTTCAATACAATCTATTTTTTAATTAAAAAAAAAAAAGATCATGTCTTAGATAACTAGATGTCATTGGGGTCAACCAGAATGATCGTGCACACGCCTCAATTAATAAAATAAAACATTAGAAAGGAATTTGCATAAAGCTGTGAGATTTGTCTCCCTAGTTTGCCAGATCTAGAAAAGATGGGAGGTTGCGTTTCCATAGCAATATCATGTGACCAAGCTATTAATAACCTTACCAGCTGCATTAGCGGGGACGGAAATTCCTTCCGCAACCTTGTGAACAATCTTGCATCTCTGAGGCGAGCTACACGACAGCTGGAAGCAAGAGGAGATGATTTGCTGACAAGGGTAAAAGTGCAAGAAGATGGTGGCCGAAGCCGATTAGCTGAAGTCCAAGAATGGCTTTCGGAAGTTGATATCACGGTACGTGAAACCCATGATTTACTTTTGCAAAGCGATGATGAAATAGATAAGTTATGTTGTTATCAATATTGTTCCAAGAATTGGATATCAAGAAATGGTTATAGTAAAAGGGTAGTCAAGCAGTTGACAGAAACTGAGATTCTCTTATTTAGAGGAGTTTTTGATGAAGTAACTCAAAGAGGTCCTATACAAAAGGTGGAGGAGAGGCTTTTCCACCAGAAGATATTTGGTCAAGAGGAATTGATTGAATCAACCTGGAATAGTATCATGGAGGACGGAGTTGGGATTTTGGGTATTTATGGCATGGGGGGAGTGGGCAAGACCACACTCCTCTCTCAAATCAACAACAAGTTTCTCATAGAAAGCAACCAATTTGACATTGTAATATGGGTTGTGGTGTCTAACAACACAACGGTTAAGAGGATTCAAGAAGATATTGGCAAAAGACTAGAGATCTACGATGAAAACTGGGAAAGGAAAACAGAAAATGAGAAAGCGTGTGATATAAACAAGTCTCTAAAGACCAAGAGATATGTGTTATTGTTGGATGATATGTGGAGGAAGGTGGATTTAGCAAGCATTGGAGTTCCGGTTCCAAGAAGAAATGGAAGTAAAATAGTATTCACCACTCGTTCTAATGAAGTTTGCGGAAGAATGGGGGTAGATAAGGAGATAGAGGTAACATGTATGATGTGGGATGATGCTTGGAATTTGTTCACTAAAAATATGGAAGAAACAATAAAAAGTCATCCAGATATTCTTGAAGTCGCAAGATCAGTTGCGAAAAAGTGTAAAGGCTTGCCACTCGCTCTCAATGTAATTGGCGAAGTCATGGCACGCAAGAAGACAGTTGAAGAGTGGCATCACGCAGCTAATGTTTTGTCTTCATCTGCTGCTCAGTTCTCAGGTATGGAAGCCGAGATTCTTTCCATTTTGAAATTTAGCTACGACGACTTAGCCGATGAGAAAACCAAGAAATGCTTCCTATTTTGTGGTTTGTGTCCCGAGGATTACGAAATAGGAAAAGATGATTTGATAGACTATTGGGTAGGCCATGAGCTAATAGGTGGGACTAAACTTAATTATGAAGGGTATACAATCATAGAAGCTCTCAAAAATGCGTGTTTATTGATTGAGAGTGAATCCAAAGATAAAGTGAAGATGCATGATGTGATACGGGATATGGCGTTGTGGATACCATTAGGTTTTGGTGGGCCTCAAGAGAAGCTTGTTGCCGTCGAAGAAAATGCTCGTAAAATTCCGAAGATTAAGGACCAGGAAGCTATTAGTAGCATATCCTTAATATCTAATCAAATTGAGGAGGC
Source organism: Arabidopsis lyrata subsp. lyrata (assembly GCF_000004255.2). Lineage (NCBI taxonomy): Eukaryota > Viridiplantae > Streptophyta > Magnoliopsida > Brassicales > Brassicaceae > Arabidopsis > Arabidopsis lyrata. Next base: position 17,816,963 of record NW_003302550.1, on the reverse strand, counting down.
ATGCGTGAGTCTTGATTGTCCCAACCTCGATACCGTACTTCTTCGAGATAATAAACTAAGGAATATCTCACAAGACTTTTTCTACTGCGTTCCGATTCTCAAAGTTTTAGATCTTTCTTTGAATGCAAACCTTACAAGGTTGCCTAACATTTCAAATTTGGTCTCGTTAAGGTACTTAAACCTATCATGCACGGGGTTAAAAGATCTTCCAAATGGGTTATATGAGCTCAATAAACTGATATACTTGAATTTGGAGCATACATACATGCTGAAAAAGATCGATGGGATATCGTCTTTGTCGAGTCTACAAGTTTTGAGATTGTATGGTTCTGGAATAGATACTAATGACAACGTGGTTAAGGAGATACAACGCTTGGAGCATTTATATCAGTTGACAATAACCTTGAGAGGTTCATCTGGTTTGGAAAGTTATCTTAAAGATGAGAAGCTCAATAGCTACAACCAACAATTACATCTCAGCAATCAATCAAGTGTACTCATTGTACCTATTGGGATGATTTCAAGTAGTCGTGTTTTGGAGATACTAGACTCAAATATACCGAAGTTAGAGATAAAATTGCCAAACAACGATAGTGATGATGAATATGTTCATTTGCTGAAACCTGCTTCAGAGTATTGTAGCAATATAAATTTTTTCAGTCTACGCGAAGTGAGATTAGACAACTGTACTAGTCTACGGGATTTGACATGTCTTTTATATGCTCCTCATCTTGCTGTTTTATACTTGGTATGGTTACCTGACATACATGCCATAATAGATCGATATGATGAGTTTCCTTTGATGTCTAAGTCACTTCGAAACAGACAACCTTATAGACTACTACCTTTTAGAGCACTAGAGTTCCTTACACTGAGGAATTTGGTTAAACTCCGTAGCATCTACAGGGGTCCGTTGCCTTTTCCCAACCTTAAGGAAATCAACATTAAAGGTTGTCCATTGTTAACAAGACTTCCTATCAATTCCGAGAGCGCTCAGTCGCAAAATGTCATCATGAACGCAGAAAAAGAATGGCTGGAAAAAGTGAAATGGAGAGACCAAGCGACTAAGGAGCGGTTTTACCCAAGTTAAGAAAGAGGTCAGTTTTTTTTTTATTACTATTACATCTATGTGATTGTTATTGTTTAACTATCACATGCTCAAGAGTTTTTTTTTTAAAATGTTTTAGGCTTCGTCCCACGAAACTGCGACATCACACATGACACATCCCTTTTCGCAAACTTGATTACTTTTTATTTTTTCTCTGATTTGTGTGTTTATGTAAATTCAGACTTGTTTGCAAGTGTTTCTCAATTTCTTTCATTTTGCTTGAATATTTGAAGTGTGCATCCATTTCTATTGAAAGATTGGTTCAATTCAAATGGTTAATTTGCTTTGTCTATGAGCTAGAGAATTATGGATGTTAAATCTTTGGCTATGATATTGGATTTGTATGTTGGTTAGTTCATTAGGGCATATATATTAGGTGTGATGAACTATTTTTATTTCTTGCATTTCCTCAATCAAGTTGCGTCTTTGCAGCTTAGACATGCCAAAACCATGTAACGATTAAATTCAACATCTATCATTATGCATAAAATTTCTTTTGGCCATCTAAAAATAATGCAGATAAAATTCTGTAAATATATGATGATTCTGTATATTTCTCATCGATTTCACGAATATTTGGGAGAGATTTCTCAAGATTGCATCTTCTCTGTCAAAACAAACATGATTGAGGCATAATTTAATGCAACATAGTAACTATATAAGTGAGAAAAATATTGCATGTATATGTTCGGCACTAAACACATGTTGTCTACAGAAAAGGAAACGAGATTTATCTTTAAGAATACATTTATCCAATGCACTAACAAAATCAAAACCAAACTTTCGTTTCACTGAAACTAGCAAAAAGGTATATCTTGGGGAGGAGCTTCAAGAGTCTCCAATTCTCCGACACATAAATCGACCAAGAACGCATCTACATTTTGTTCGTCATCAATACTTTATTAAGTAATAACCATAGTAAGTCAAATACACCCGCATGATAATGATAAAGAATCATAACTCATAAGCAAAATTGCATAAAACAGAGCACAAAACATCGACAAAATAAAGATTCTAACATCATTCATCTTCAATACGGTTGTGAAAGCAAACTTGTCCCCCAAACGCCAAACATGTTTGAAATTATAAAGAACCATAACTCATATTGGTATAGAGATATGGTTTGTGTAAACCGGGAATCAGAATGTGATAACCGGAGCACTAGACTATAAATAGAAATCATTGTTGTAACAAACGTTTTATGAGATATAACAGAATCTTCACTTTCTTCTTCGTTTGTTCTTCGATTCTCTCATCAACTATTATGGTATCAGAGCGTTGAGTACGAAAACTCAACCGATTCTCGGATCTCAGAGCTTCTCTTCCATAGAACTCTGTGATTTCTTCGTTTTTCGTCGATCGGATCTTATCAAATTCAGCAGAGAAAGCTTCAGATCTTGCGATGGTTTCCGTTCAAAGATTACGGCGTTGTACAAGAAGATCGAGCAAAGATTCAGCTGAAAAGACTCCGATTCGAGCTTCATCTTCCCCGATTTCTTCCCCGATTCCACCGATTCCACCGATTTCTTCCCCGATTCCACCGATTCCACAAAATTCTTCTCCGTTTCAACCAAACTTCGCTCCAAGAGCACCGATTCATCAAATTCCACAGTTCGACTTCATGGATTCACATTATTCACCGTATGCGTTATAAAATGGTGATAATCCGGGAGCAACTCTTGGTTCTGAGGTACTTGATGGATCAAACTTCTCTTCTTGGAAAATTGCGATGTTTGTTGCCTTAGATGCTAAGAATAAAATTGCGTTTGTTGATGGTACACTACCAAGACCTCCTGAATTTGATCCTAGCTTTCGAGTATGGTCACGTTGTAACAGTATGGTTAAGTCTTGGATCTTTAATTCTGTCACCAAACAAATCTACAAGAGTATTCTCCGATTTAATGATGCTGCAGAAATCTGGAAAGATTTGATATCTCGATTTCACATTACTAATCTACCAAGATCCTATCAATTGACTCAACAAATCTAGAATCTACAACAAGGATCAATGAGTCTTTCCGATTACTATACAGCTTTGAAGACTTTATGGGATGATCTTGATGGTGCTACTTGTGTCAAGACATGTCAAAACTGCAAATGTTGTACTGCTACTGCTTCAATAGCTGATAATGCCAAGATTGTTAAGTTTCTTGCAGGCTTGAATGAATCTTATTCAACCATCTGGAGTCAGATTATTATGAAGAAGACAATTCCGGATCTTGCAGAAACCTACAACTTATTGGATCAAGATCACAGTCAGCGCAACATTGCTACAATTCCAAATAATGCTTCTGCATTTCAGGTTACTTCTTCGAGTGCACAGTTTACAGTAAATGCTGCAAAGTCTACTTATCAGCCTAATCCTAAGGGTGTTCCAAATAAGATTCAGTGTGCTCATTGTGGATATACTGGACACAGTGTGGATACTTGTTATAAGATACACGGATACCTAATTGGCTTTAAAAACAAACAGAAATCTGAAGGAAAGGTCTCAGTGGATAAATTCAAACCAGTGGTTGCTAATCTTGCCTTGACTGATGGCACAGCAACAACTAACACCGGTATTGGACCAAATGGGATTGCAGAACTTATTGGGAATATGTCAAAGAACCAGATTCAAGATGTGATTGTACTTCAGTACTCAACTTCACAATTCCGCACAACCAGTCACTGTTGCATCTATTGCTTCTACTAGTGATGTTGATGGTTCTGCGTTAACTGGTATCTCTTTCTCTCCCTCTACTCTTTGGTTTATGTGTGTTATGACAGCCTCTAGGAAAGTTTTAACCAGTAGTACTTGGATCATAGATAGTGGTGCTTCACATCATGTTTCATATGATAAGAACTTGTTTGAGAGCCTATCTGATGGTCTAAGTAGTGTTGTTACTCTTCCTACTGGCAGTAATGTCAAAATTGCAGGCATAAGAGTAATTAAGTTGAATAGACACATTACTTTGACTAATGTGTTATATATTCCAGAATTTTGACTTAATCTTCTAAGCGTCAGTCAACTTGCAAAATCAATGAAATCAAGAGTTTCCTTTGATGAGGATTGTTGTATAATCCAGGATCATACCAAGAAGCTGATAATTGGAGAAGGTAAAGAGATTGGAGGCTTGTATGTCCTTGAAGCTAGTTCTGATGAATGTACTAGTTCAGATAGTTTACCATCTGTCTCTTCTAATCCACAAGTCTCTGTTATTGTTGATAGTGCTTTATGGCACAGTCGTTTAGGGCACCCATCATATGAAAAGATTGATGTATTACACGCTACTCTTGGAATTAATAAAAGGAATAAAGATGAGACAGTTCATTGCTCTATTTGCCAGAAAGCTAAACAGAAGCACTTATCTTTTCCTTCCAAGAATAACATGTCTACTCATATTTTTGATCTTATTCATATTGATACTTGGGGACCTTTTAACACTCCCACTGTAGAAGGATACAGGTACTTCTTAACAGTCGTTGATGACTATAGTCGTGCTACTTGGGTTTTTCTCATGAAGACCAAGAATGAAGTTTTAACAATATTTCCAGACTTTATTCAGATGGTTCAAACCCAGTTTCAGACTTGTGTCAAGGCTGTAAGATCAGACAATGCACCTGAGTTGAAGTTTGACAAGCTTTATAAGGAGAGAGGCATTGTTTCATACCATTCATGTCCTGAGACGCCTCAACAAAACTCGGTAGTAGAGAGGAAGCATCAACATATATTGAATGTTGCAAGGGCACTCATGTTTCAGTCTTGTGTACCACTGGAATATTGGGGTGATTGTATCTTGTCAGCAGTCTTCTTAATCAACTGATTACCCTCTCCTCTACTATCACAGAAGACACCTTTTGAGCTGCTTCATTCCAAGGTACCTGATTATTCACACCTGAAAGTTTTTGGTTCACTCTGTTATCAGTCAACTAGTACTCAACAGAGACATAAATTCGAGCCACGAGCAAAGGCGTGTGTTTTCTTGGGTTACCCTGCGGGCTACAAAGGTTACAAGCTCTTGGATATTGAGACTAATACAGTTCACATATCTAGACATGTTGTGTTCTTCCAAACGGTTTTTCCTTTTGCTGATATACGAGGATTGACTTCTGATGTTTTTGATGAGATTGATTCTGCTCCTACAAGTATTGCACCTGCTTCACCTGTTACTAGTGATGTCACACCTACATCAGTTTCTAGTGGTGTTTCTAGTGATGTTTCACCTGCAGTTGAAGTTATTGCACCTACAAAGATTAAAAATAAATCAGAGTCTACAAAGAGAGCAAGTCGACCTCCAGGATATCTCCAAGACTATCACTGCAATGTTGTACCTGATGTGATGAAGGATATAAGGTACCCTATCTCAGCATATGTTAATTATGCTCAATTGTCTGAAGAGTTTACTGCTTACATTTGTGCTATCAAAAAGTATCCAGAACCATGCACCTATTGTGGAAGTCGGATTCACACACTCAAGTATTTCTATTAAGTAGGAAAGATTACTCTTGAGGGACAAAAATGAATATGTAAAAATTTATAAATTGCTACGAAAATTGCTATATTATTTCTTTTCTCCAGAAGAAGATCCCCTTTTACATGGCCATTGACCTTTATATTTATACATAGAGAAACGACATTAAAATGAATAATTAAGTACAATTATTCCCTCTTAAATGTGTCCGTTTTGATTCCTTGACTTTAATGCTCAACGTTTAAATTTGAGTTGACTCCGATCTCTATGGGCCTCGCCTTTCGGCCCAAATGTCCTTGGACCGACTAAACCATGACCTCGTCTCCGGACTCGTGTCGAGGTGCAGTCACTTCGAATTCTCCTTATGGTGGTTACCACTTCGATTGTTCTTTTGACTCGTGGGTCTGATGGGCTTTATCCTTTACGGGCCGCTACCCTGACTACGTGGCAATCTTTGGTTGGTCCTGGACCTCTGGTGCGGGATCCGACACCAACAATTAGCCCCCCAAGTTCTTCGAAGTGCCATTCCAATTCGGAGGACTTTAAATGCTTAAATGACCAAAGATTGCGCTCGAGAATCTTTCTGATTTCCCGCCGAAAATCTCATCACTCCTTTAATTTCGGCACTAGCCATTTTTACCCAAGTGACATCTGTCATCATTATGACCGTATATTAATTAATTACTATTAAAACGGAAAAAACCTTCCCACTTCCCACACAACTTCCGAGGCGGTTCCATCATTTAGCTTGTGTAAGGTAACTTCTTTTCATCATCATTTTCTACTTTTTCATTTGCACTTTATTCGAAACTTCTCTCTTCTTTTCCTTTGCCAAATTTCTCTTCGTCGGATCTCGAACCTTCCATTTTCCCAATGACTTCTGATTCTGAAAGACCCGAATCTCCGTCATTCGACGATAGGCGCCCTAGTAATGACGAGTGCACTCGCCCTAATGATATTGCCGGTCCGCACTATAGATCCACTTGTACTCTTCAATCCCTCGAGCGGTTGAGAGAGCTTTGCCGGATTCCGCCGGAAATTATGGCGGAAGCACAAATAGCTGCTCCCACAGAATCCCCAGAGAACCATCGCGATGGTTAATTCTGTGTGTACGAGATTTATTTCAAGGGTTGCGGATTAACCTTCCCGCTTCCCGAAGCCCTAGTTCGGTACTTGGCGGTTCTCGAGATCGCTCTTCCTCAATTGACCCCCAATCTTCTCCGAACCATACTTGGAATTATAACAGTAGCGGCGGAAGCCGGATACATTATAGGGGTCCCCGAGTTGAATGAGCTTCTAAGCGTGAGAAGTTCATCGAAGAAGGCAGGGTATTTCTCGGCATACCCTAATGCTAACAGGAACGTCATTTCGCATCTTCCAAACAAGGATGAAAATTGGCATCACCCTTGGTTCCTGATTAAGAAAACCCCTGCTTCGATTGGAAGTCTATCAGATTTACTTCCATCGAAGTGGTCCGCGAAACCTGGTAGAAATTAGGTCGCATACATTCCTCTAATTTTATTATTCCTATTGATTAAACTTGTTATTTTCACTTTGCAGCTTTCGTCGCTCCGACTTTACCAACTGAAGAATTCATTGGCTTCTTCAAAATAATCCTCGAAGGGGAAACCCTTTGGAATTCTTTCACTCTCGATCGGTTCATAGAAGCCAATCGAAAACTCAGGATGAGCCCTCCCAACCATCTTCATCGTCTTCCGCCTCCTCCCTCAACCCAGGGAATGTCAGCTCGAGCTCTCACTGCCCAGCGAAAAGTAATCTCCAAGCCGATGGTTGAGGCTTGCGACGAGAAAAAGGCGTTCCTTGCGACCGCCATTGACAAAAAAGATTATAGCAAAACCTTATTGGTTGACGACGGTAGCACCGAAGGAGCCAGATCCATCGCCGTTTTCAGATTGACACCTCAACGTGAACGTCACGATGACCGTCCTCCCCGGAGGCTTCAATCTCCTAACCGTGATTCTCATCGTTCCTCCCGGGATGACTTTAGCAACGAACCGCTCAAGGATTTAATTCGCAAAAAGAGGGACAGGTCATCCCGTAGTGGTTCTTCTCCGCGAAGAGAGAAGTCGAGGGCCCGGACTGACCGTTCTCCTCGATCGTCCCCTCCTACAGAACCAATGGGTCCGCCTCGTCCTGTTGATATGTCTTCTTCTTCTCAACGTAGTGGTGAGAAGACGAACCTGGGTGCAGCTTCTCAGAAGGATAGTTCTGAGTCTCGAGATGATTCTCCGAAGACAAAGCCTGCTCTTGTTCCTCAGATCAAATCGCTCTCAGGTATGACGATACACATGTATTCTTTTCGTCTTTGTACTTATTTTGAATTTCTAAGACCTTTCCTCTTTCGCTTTCGTAGCCATGGAGAAAGTGGCGCTCTGCAATTCGTGAACGATACCTATTTCATGCTCATCATTCATCTCGGGTTAGTTCCGCATCAATTTCTGACTTTACCGTCATTTTTCGAACTGATCCGTCATTCCGGGTTTATGTGTAATATCAGGCGAACGGCGAGCTCAATGACATAATTGAACATTACGAAGGGTTGGTCATTGGTCGGGAGAAAGAGATCGACACGTGGAAGGACAAGTTTTCTAATCTCGAGGTTGACCTCCGCTCTTCTACCGACTCCAAGCATGATTTGGAGGACAAGGTTGATGGTCTATCGTCCGAGCTTGCGAAGATAAAGGGGGAGCTACAGGACCAGTACGACCAAAATTTCAAACTCCAAGGTGAGCTTTCTGGTGTTCAGGGTAGACTTCATGAATCCGAATCAACCGCCGACACCCTGAACAACCAGCTTATTGAGCTTAACGCGAAGTACAAGGCGATTGCCAAATTGCGTAACTCCGAGTTAGCGAGGTCGGCATCAAAAGCCAGAAAGGAGGTTAAGGAACCCGGGATGGAGTTGATCCAAGGGGCCATCCGATTCATGCAGACCGAGAAAGCTAGGTCAGATTTGGAATCAAACATTAAGGAGCACGAGAGCAACCTGATCTTGTTGGATCAAATCCATGATACAGATTTCTCCGAGGAGCAAGAGAGGACCGAACTGTCGGCTAATCTTTCTGAAAAGCGGAGTCGCTTGGCAGCTCTTCCTACTTCGACCTTCAACCCGCAGGACTTCGAGGAATTCTTCACTGAATTGCCTCATATAAGTGAATCGGGTCTAGACTGGGCAGGTAATGCTTGGCTCCTGACACTTACTACCTTTTTCTCACCTTATGTGTTTTTTTTTAAAAAAAGTTGACTGGAACTGTCCTTCCCAGGTTCAAGTGAGGCAGAGGATGTCGTCCCACCCGAAGTACCTGCGGCACCGGCGGTTACTCCGGAGGATGGTTGTAATGTAGAGGGCGGACCAAGAGCTCCATCCGACCAAGCACCAGTCAAGCAGGTGAATGAAACTTCGGTTGCTGAGCCGGAGTCCGAGGTGGATATCACTCCGTAGTGGCTGCGTCCACTTTAAATTGGGAATTGTCCCTTTATTTTAAAACTTAATTTCGAACTTGTCTTTGCCTAAGGAGGCTTTATTATTTCTTTTGAACAAGATATTTGCCTGAGGAGGCTTTTAAACCTTTCTAGGTTTTGACCCCAAGGGGGTTCAGTTAAAATTATGTGAGGGTTTGCAAAGTCCGCTTTTAACCCTTTGTGGCCTTGTGGTTATGCTTTCGAGATTTTTTTAGGCTGATCAGACCTTTCTCTTAAGAATGCGAGAACTGAGCTCGGCTTAAAGCGAGTTCCCCACTTCGGGTATAGTAAACTCGGTAAATTTATTGGGCTTGGGCCTTAGAAACTTTTGTAGTTAATGCGACGGTTGCTTTTTCCCTTCTTATTTCTCAAAAGTAGGGAAAATGGCTCGTCTTTAATGCAAAAACTGCCTTTTCTCGATTTTCCAAAAATGGTTTAAACCACTCGGGCACACTACCATTATTGGATTTATGGTTCCAAGACAAACCCTAAATCATTATAAATAAAGGCTTACCTATCTCTAAGCTTTATTTAAATACGCTTTTAGAATCTTACTTGTGGAATATTACGAGAATGGAAAACGAAAAAGTAGCCCCCGTTGATCCCGGCAGCCCACTCTTCTTGTCCGGCGACGGCTTTGAACCGGCCGGCGTTCTCTTCCCTCACGCCGTCTTTCACTTTCCTTCAAAGGAGAAAAAAGAGGCTTGCGACTTTATTGACAAGGTTAATATCTGTCGTCTTTGATTAAAAATTTTCTGTTTCTTCTTATTCATTCGTCTTTATGCTAGGTCGCCGACAAACACCGTCGCTTGTGCGAAGAGAGACAGCGGCTAGGCCTCAAAAGGCAAACACTCGAAGCTCGCATTGCTCGGGTGGAGAGGAAAATACGGGCTTTGGAAAGTGACCCCTTTCAATGGGAATGGCGGAACTTCGATTCTGTTGCTGAGATCCCGAAGATGCTTCGGATGTATCTCCGTGCTAGAGGAGTTCCGGGTCCTGTGAATGCTCCGGTCCATACCGTTCCATCTGATAGCGAGGAAGAAGATGAGGAGGAGGCCAGCACCTGTCGGAAACGCGTTCGGGATCATCCCGAAGTGGATGCCAAGAACAAGGCGTCCACTTCGAAGATTAAACCGGCGATGAAGGAGCCTGTTCCTGAGCCTCTTCCATAAATGTTCTCTAACTTCTTCACTTATTTTGAACTCGTAATGGGCTTCGGCCCCTTTTTATTTATGGAAACATTTGCAATTTTCCTTACTTTTCAAATATTCTCGGAGATGCGTCTTTTAATGCAGGATCTGTTCGAGGGCATAAATCTCTCCGCGAATCACTCCATTCCTAGGATAGAATCCGCAGCTTGCTAGGGATATGACGTTCCTATAAATTATAGTCTCAATTTCCCTTTACTCCTCACCATTCTTTTCATTTTAGTAGGTATGGAGTTCAATCTTCGCTGTTCAGAATCTATGCCCGACTTCTCCAGAATCGGAATGATAAACGAAGACGTTCCAAATGAGCCAAACAGGCAAACTCCTCCACCTCGCGGCTTCTTCAGATCTCAGATCCAAGCTCCATGTGCTCTGATCAGGGATCTCCCCATTGACCAAGGAACAGCGATGGCATTCATAGAGGCACTCACGCTTCAGCATCGGAAGCTTTCATTGGAAAAGAGGAGACTCCGGAAGAGGATTAACCGGATGCAACGCAGGCTTACTACGGTGTCAAGAGATCTTCACATCCTTGAATCTCACCCCGGAGAGTGGATTGAGCTTGGAATCTCTGACTTTCCTCGAGTTCCGGACTGCATGATGCCAATCCTCGATCTTGCTGGTCAAGGAGTTGAAGTGTTCTGCTCGTCAACAAGATTTTCATAGTCCGAAGTGTACGATGAGGGACATTCCATCTTTTGAATAAACGCTCTATTTCCAACCTCTTGTATGTTCGCATAGCCGAACCTTTATTTGCTTCACTTGTTCGCACAGTCGAACCTTTTTCCTTTAATAAAGAAATAAAACAAATTTTTATTAATAGCTGAACTCGTTTCTGAGCTGCCTACGTACCCATTTCGGGATCAAGCCACACCGTAGTTCATGTACATAAACAATGCATGTAGCTTTAAACATAAAACTTCTTTAGGTTAATCACATTCCAAGGTCGCTTGACTGGATTGTCTTCTAAGTCTTTCAACCTATAAACACCGTTCCGAACCACTTCGGTAATAATGTAAGGTCCTTCCCAATTAATACCGAGTTTACCGGCACCTTCTTCTTTTTTGTTGTCAAAGACGCGCCTTAATACATAATTTCCCACGAAGAAAGGCCTACTTTTAACCTTAGAATTATAATACCGGGCTGCTGCCTGCTGGTAATTCTGGATCCGAATCAAAGCTTGATCACGCCTTTCATTTATGGTATCTAGTGAATCATTAAGCATTGCTGAATTTTCTTCCTCGTTTAACGGTGCTTCTGTTCGGCGAAGTCCGGGAACATTGAGTTCAACTGGTACTACCGCCTCCATGCCATAAACCAAAGAGAATGGAGTTTCTCCTGTAGGTCGCCTAGGGGTTGTGCGATAGGCCCATAGGACGGGTTGGAGTTCTTCATACCATCCTCCCTTTAGATGATTTAAGCGTTTCTTGAGATTGCTCAATATCGTCTTGTTCGCGGCTTCAGCTTGACCGTTTCCTTGCGGATATCGTGGAGTAGAATAACTAACTTTGATTCCCCAGTCCGCACAAAAGGCATCAAACTCGTGTGAAATGAATTGTGGTCCATTATCAGTGACTATTTCGTACGGAACTCCATGTCGACATATAATGTTTTTCCAAATAAAGGTCTTCACCGCCGAATCCTTGATACCAACATACGCCTCAGCTTCAATCCATTTCGAAAAGTAGTCCGTAAGGACTAAAAGGTATTGTACACCTCGAGTTGACTTGTGCAATGGTCCAATGATGTCCATTGACCACCTCATAAACGGGTATGGGGCGGAAATGGAGGAGAATAATTCCGACGGTTGATGGATCAATGGTGCATGGAGTTGGCAGCGCTTGCATCTTTGGGCGAACTTAACACAATCTGTGATCATAGTGGGCCAATAATATCCCATTCTTTTAACTTTAAAAGCCATAGCCCTTCCTGATGAATGACTCCCACATAATCCTTCGTGCACTTCGCTCATAACGATTTCGACTTCGGACCCAAAAATGCATAATAGGTAAGGGTCACTGACACCTCGTCTATACAATGTGTCTTTTGACAGACAAAATTTCGCGCTAACGATTCTCATTTTTCTGGCCTGCCATTTATTCTTTGGGAGCTTGCCTGTCATAATGTAGTGCTTTATTGGCTCCCTCCAGTCAGCCCCCAAGTCTTTAGCCGGAATTTGGTCGACCTTGTGAAATACTCGTGGCTCTGGCTCGGGATGTTCGTTTGGTTCAAGAACATCCTCCTCGATTAACGGTTCGGTTTCTAATATTGCTTCTGGAATCACATCTTCAGCTAAGACAACGGGTTCCTTGTTAGATGTATTTGATCCCCTTGACTTTCTCTGTTTGTTGGGTGGCGGTTCGATCTCTGGTTCGCCACGGTCGCGTGCCGCTGCTCGAGACCTTGTAACGACGAGGGTTTCTTTGTTGTCTTGAATGCTTTGCTCCGAAATGCATTCCACTGGAATAACTCTTTTTAACTCAGGATCTGATGTTGACGCCAATGCGGCAAGTGCATCCGCAGTTGTATTCTCTCCCCGAGGTATGCGGATTAATTCGAATTTCGAGAAATTTTTAGATAGATCTTTCACCACTTCGAAGTACGCTTCCATTCTTGAGTCTTTGGCTTCATAGTCTCCATTAAACTGGTTAAATACTAATTGTGAATCGCAATAAGCCAATATTTCCTTAGCTCCAACTCCTTGTGCTAATCGAAGTCCGGCAATCAGGGCTTCGTACTCTGCCTCATTGTTGGAGGCATTGAATAACAACCGGAATGATTGTTCTAGAATTTCTGATGTTGGAGATTCCAACTTGATTCCAACTCCGGATCCTTGCTTTGTTGAAGACCCATCTACGTGTAATTTCCAAGTTTGGTTCTCCGAATGCTCTATCATTCCAGGTATTGGTAGCTCGGTTATGAAATCTGCTAGAACCTGAGCTTTCATACTGATCCGGCTTTTGAATTCTATATCATACTCGCTTAACTCCACCGCCCATTTCGCCAAGCGTCCGGACTGACTTGGACTATGAAGTACTGTTCGGAGTGGTTGGTTAGTTAATACTTCAACCGGATGGGATTGAAAATATGGGCGCAGCTTCCGAGCCGAAGTTACCACCGCGAGTGCAAGTTTTTCCATCATTGTGTATCTGGTTTCCGGATCCGTCATTGACTTGCTCACGTAGTAAATTGGTTTCTGCTCCCCACGGTCTTCCCAAACCAAGACTCCACTAACCGCGTGGTTTGAAACCGACACGTACAAATAAAGTTTTTCATCCACTTCCGGTTTGGACAATATAGGTGGAGTGGTTAAGTATGCCTTAAGCTGCCCAAAAGCTTCTTCACACTTCTCATCCCAAAGGAATCCTTTGTTCCCTTTCAGAATTTGGTAGAAAGGCAACGACTTATCTGTTGATCTCGAGATAAAACGATTCAGAGCCGCAATCCGCCTAGTAAACCGTTGTACTTCTTTGAAGTTTCTTGGAGAGGGCATGTTTAGAAAGGCGTTAATTTGATTTGGATTGGCTTCAATCCCTCTTTCTGTCACGATATAACCAAGAAATTCTCCGGATGGGACTCCAAATGTGCACTTCGCCGGGTTCAGCTTCATTTGATATTTATTGAGAATATCAAAACATTCCTCTAAATGCTTAACGTGATCCTCTTTCTTTAACGATTTAACCAACATATCATCTATGTAGACTTCCATTGTTTTCCCGAGATGATTATGGAACATCTTGTTAACCAAACGTTGATAAGTTGCTCCTGCATTTTTCAAACCAAAAGGCATTACCTTATAACAATAGATACCTCTATCAGTGATAAATGACGTTTTTTCTTGGTCTTCGGGGTTCATCATTATTTGATTATAACCCGAGAAGGCATCCATGAATGTTAACAGCTCGTTCCCAGCGGTGGACTCTACAAGTCGATCTATATGTGGGAGCGGGAAACTATCTTTGGGACATGCTTTATTGAGGTCTGTGAAGTCGATGCAGACCCTATCTTTCCCATTCTTCTTCTTGAAAACGACAGTATTTGCTACCCATTCCGGATATTGTACTTTTCTTATGGACCCTATCTTCAAAAGTTTATCCACTTCGTCGTTTACTATTTTTGCTCGCTCCACTCCAAGCTTTCTTCTTTTTTGTTTCACCGGTTTGAAGCTTGGATCCACGTTTAGTACATGACAAATTATACTTGGATTTATGCCAGGCATGTCCACTGCTGACCATGCAAACGATGTTTTGTTTTTCCTTAAGAGTTCGATCAAAGCTTCTCTTATTTGGCCAGTCAAAGTTGCCCCAATTCGAATTTTCCGGTCCGGCTTGTCTTCTTCCAACACCACTTCGATTACTACATCATCTTTCTTCTACCCGTTAGGAAATTTTGTTCTTAGTCCCTCTTTTGCGGGCTTCGTTAATTGCTATTGAATCTTCATACGGTGGCTAGCTAGATAACACGTCCGTGAAGCTTCTTGATCACCCCGAATTATTTCCACTCCTCTTGATGTTGAAAATTTAATACATTGATGATATGTAGAGGGGACCGCTTTCATTTGATAAATCCAGGGAGTACCGAGGATGATGTTGTAAGCTGCGGGCTTATCGAAGACAACGAATTCCACGATCTTCGATACCTTTTTAGCGAGGACCGGTAGCTTGATTGTCCCGAGAGACATGGCTGACTCACTTGTGAATGCAACTAATGGAGACGGAGGCCCCACTATGTCCGCCCGACTAATTCCCATTCTTTCTAAAGTACTTAAAAAGATCAAATCGACCGAACTGCCTGTATCTATAAGGATCCTTGATACTTCGAAGTTGGCAACGTCAAGGGTAATGACTAGAGCATCATCATGAGGTCTTTCGAGGTACCGCGTTTCTTCTTCATTAAATGATATTGATGCACCTTGAAAATCGACTTCTTCGCTTAAACTTGCTTTGAGTAGGATATTTCGTCTATATTTCTTGATGGAACTTATCGAATCTCCGCAAAATTTGGAACCTCCTAGAATAACATTGATCTTACCCTTAGAATTCCTTGGTTCTTCCTCATTGGTTAATCTTGGTCTTTTGGAATTTTGATCTTTGGAACTTTCCTTTGCTTCGTGGTATTCCTTCACAAAATCTTTTATATCGAATTTGGAAAGATCTCCACTGGCCCAAAGCTCTGCGATGTGCCTTTTAAGAACGCTACAATCCTTGGTTAAATGTCCGGTTACTTTATGAATGTCGCAATATAGACTTTCATCACGGACCCAAGTGTTTGATCTTCCTTTCCCTTGGAATTGCTTTCCGACGGTACTGTTGAAGGGTTGCGACCCAAATTTCTTTGGTCCTTTGTTCTCCCTGGGTTCGAATTTTTTGGTAGGGACGGTGATTGCCGGCTTCTCTTGCTTATTTCTTTTGGCAAAACTTTCTTTTTCGTCCTCTACCTCCATCCAGTTGTTTGCACGGAAGAGTGCATCCTGAATTGTGTCTGGCTTATGAAGTATTAAGTCTTCTTTAAACCTTGAATCATGTCGCAATCCTTTTCGTAGGGCAGTTAAAGCTGATTGTTGTGAGATTCTTGGGAGCTTTGACAGCACTCCTTTGAACTTGGTGATGAAAACTCGAAGTGACTCATTTGATCCTTGCGATAAGTTCCAAAGATCGGCATCCGAAACGCTTTTATCCATAAGGATGGAATATTGCTTTAAGAATACGGCTGATAGTTCGTCGAAATTGCTGATCGAACCCGGCTCTAATTGGGTGAACCACATTAGAGCTTGGCCACATAAATTTTCCGAAAAGAGCTTGCAGTAACTTGCGTCCTCATCAGCTTCATCCAATTCGACTCTTCCAGCAGCGATCAGAAAAGCTGCGAGATAGCTTTTAAGGTCCTCCAATCCGCTGTAAGGGTCCAACTTGAGTTTCCGGGAATCTTTGATCCTCAAACTTGCAATTCGCGAGATGAAAGGTGTTCGCCTAGCTTCTTCAATGACTCGATTGATGTCTGGCTCCGAACTTGTAGCTTGATGAAATTTTGATTTCATTTCTTTTAATTCCTGGCTAACCTTCCTCATGGTCTCGAACTGGTCGAGGTTCTCCTGCTCGTATTGAGCTGCAAGTTGTTCTTCATCTCCGAGCTGTGTCTCTTCTTCCAACGTCTGAGCTACATTATTAGTAGCACCAGGAGTTGTTTGTTCGCTGGTTTCATTTCGTGCAGCGGAACTTGGCGAGTTGAATATCCCTCTTCGGATTCCCACAAGGTTTCCTGCACTTAAAGAGCAAACACGAGTTTGTATAGTACTGACGTTTTGACTAAGAGATACCTGGGATGTTTGCAACGTATCAACGGCCTTTTCCACATCCGAGAACTTTTGTGATATGTCCGACATGGTTTGCTGCATAGCTTTGAGGGTTTCGGCCAATGATGCATCAACGGCGTCTCCTCCGGACATTG
Organism: Arabidopsis lyrata subsp. lyrata; assembly: GCF_000004255.2. Lineage (NCBI taxonomy): Eukaryota > Viridiplantae > Streptophyta > Magnoliopsida > Brassicales > Brassicaceae > Arabidopsis > Arabidopsis lyrata. Next base: position 17,800,263 of record NW_003302550.1, on the reverse strand, counting down.
TTGCTTATCTCGGAAATGTAGTAAAGAAAAAATCTGACCACTCAAGAATCCTCTGTCCCCACAGACGGCGCCAAAATGTGGAAGTCGGATTCACACACTCAAGTATTTCTATTAAGTAGGAAAGATTACTCTTGAGGGACAAAAATGAATATGTAAAAACTTATAAATTGCTACGAAAATTGCTATATTATTTCTTTTCTCCAGAAGAAGATCCCCTTTTACATGGCCATTGACCTTTATATTTATACATAGAGAAACGACATTAAAATGAATAATTAAGTACAATTATTCCCTCTTAAATGTGTCCGTTTTGATTCCTTGACTTTAATGCTCAACGTTTGAATTTGAGTTGACTCCGATCTCTATGGGCCTCGCCTTTCGGCCCAAATGTCCTTGGACCGATTTAACCATGACCTCGTCTCCGGACTCGTGTCGAGGTGCAGTCACTTCAAATTCTCCTTATGGTGGTTACCACTTCGATTGTTCTTTTGACTCGTGGGTCTGATGGGCTTTATCCTTTACGGACCGCTACCCTGACTACGTGGCAATCTTTGGTTGGTCCTGGACCTCTGGTGCGGGATCCGACACCAACACCTATGCTCAAGCCAAGAAAATAAAAGAATGGCTTGATGCAATGGAGATTGAAATAGATGCATTGGAGGAGACAAATACTTAGACAGTCTGCAGTCTACCTGATGGCAAGAAGCCTATTGGTTGCAAATGGGTTTTTAAAGTCAAGCTTAACGCAGATGGTAGTCTGGAGAGATTTAAAGCTCGTTTAGTAGCTAAAGGGTATACACAAAAGGAAGGTTTGGATTATGGTGATACATTTTCCCCTGTAGCAAAGATGACAACAGTGAAAGTTCTTCTTTCAGTGTCAGCTACAAAGAATTGGAGTTTACACCAGTTAGACATTTCAAATGCATTCTTTAATAGGGATTTAGACGAGGAGATCTACATGAGTTTACCCCCAGGTTATTCACCAAAACAGGGAGGCTCTCTACCTGACAATGCTGTTCTAAAGCTGGAAAAATCCTTGTATGGATTAAAACAAGCATCCCGACAGTGGTACTTGAAGTTTAGCACAACATTGATGAATTTTGGGTTCAAGAAGTCTCAAGCTGATCATACACTCTTCACCCGCATAAATGGTAACGTTTTCACAACACTTTTAGTGTATGTAGACGATATAGTGATTGCTGGGAATGATGAAGATGCTATTACTCAGTTAAAGAAAGATTTAGCACAGTCCTTTAAACTCAGGGATTTAGGTCCTTTGAAGTATTTTTTGGGCTTAGAGATTGCTAGATCTAAGGAAGGAATCTCAGTATGCCAAAGGAAGTATACTTTGGAGTTATTAGAAGAAACTGGTTTGTTAGGCTGCAGGCCTTCTTCGATCCTAATGGAACCTAGTGTAAAGCTGACACAACATAGTGATGAACCGGAGCTAGAGAATCCAGAGACTTATAGGAGATTGGTTGGTAATTGATGTATCTCACAATTACTAGACCTGATATAACATACGCTGTCAACAAGCTATGCCAGTTCTCTTCTTCTCCAAAGAATTCTCATCTTAAAGCAGCTCATAAGGTGGTTCATTACTTGAAAGGAACAACTGGTTTGGGTTTATTTTACTCTTCCAAGTCTGATTTTTGTCTCACAGCTTACACTGATGCTGATTGGGGTTCATGTATCGACTCTAGGAGATCAACCTCAGGTTATTGTATGTTCCTAGGTGATTCTCTTGTGTCTTGGAAATCAAAGAAGCAAGATATGGCCTCTGCTTCATCTGCAGAATCTGAGTACAGGGCAATGGCTATGGCAAGTAAGGAAATTGCTTGGTTGGTGAAGTTGGTTGCAGAGTTTCAAATCCCGCAAACCAAACCCGTCCCTATGTTCTGTGACTCTACTGCTGGAATTCACATCGCCAATAACTCGGTCTTCCACGAGAGAACAAAGCACATTGAGAATGATTGCCATATTACAAGAGATCGCATCGAACAAGGTTTGCTAAAGACTCTACATGTTACCACTATTTCTCAGCTTGCAGATGTTTTGACCAAGCCTTTGTTCCCTTCCTTATTCAACTCTCTTATTGGCAAGATGAGTCTTCATTCCATATACGTCTCATCTTGAGGGAGGCTATTGGTATAGAGATATGGTTTGTGTAAACCGGGAATCAGAATGTGATAACCGGAGCACTAGACTATAAATAGAAATCATTGTTGTAACAAACGTTTTATGAGAAATAACAGAATCTTCACTTTCTTCTTCGTTTGTTCTTCAATTCTCTCATCAACTATTAACTCATAAACACAAAACCGGCTATAGAGTTAGTTTGATGCATCATTACCTTGAACTTACACCACTAGGAACTTGGAAGTAGGCTGTGTATATAGCCAAGGTATGTCCGATAACCGATAACGGGGAAGGATTATCCAAAGCTTCAATAGCACGAGCACAATCTAACCACACCTCTATTTTCTTATTCGAAGATCATGTCAGCTTCTAAGAATCCACAAAATACAACACAATGTTGTCGTAATCTTGTTAAAGGTAGGTAAAGACTGCTGCACCAATATGATCTCTTGCGATCCACCCAGCAACACCACATATAAAACTTGAATTAGTCCATGAAGAACTCACATTGCATTTGATGATATCATTGGCAGACCAATTTGCTACTTACCAACTCTGGGCTTATTATTGGGTTACAAAACCATCTTTGGGCTTTTTATGGTGATCCATAACTATTCCTTTGGAACTTTTATTAACCCTTTCCTTTGCTCACTCGAGTATCGTTACGTCTCTGTAAACACTTCGAAAATGGAATCTTCAAAGGAACAACAAAACACGCCGGAGAAATCAACCTCCGAAGCTCCGGCCACCGTTTCCTCTGCCTTTCCTCCCTCCGGTTGCTGTACAAACTGCGGCGGACCAACGATTTCCGAACCACCACCACTCGCTTCATTCCCGGAGATGTCACCACCACCAAACTATCGCCCGATCCGAGCTCCAGCAATCAATCTCCCACACAACTCTCAAGCGATAATCCTCTCTCCCGTTCCTCACGCCGAACAAGTCCCCGTCGTATCTCCGCCGTATCAATTCCAATCTCCCGTCAAAAGAATCCACTCTCCCGACGATATCCGCCGATTTCACGAATCTGCATCTTGTAAGAACTTCTTAGGATTCATAGTATCTCTCTCAGAATCGATCCGTGGTTATAAGATCTCAGATCCTTGTGATATCTCACCAACCGTCGCCGCCATAGTTTCAATCCTTGAAACCTTGTTACAATGGATCGATGAGATTCCTCCTGCTCAACAATCGGCTCGATATGGTAACGTTTCGTTTAGGTCATGGCATGAACGGCTCGGCGAGAGAGGTGAATCGCTTATTCTTGAGTTTCTTCCTGAGGAATTTAAAGAATCTGTAATTGAGATTGTTCCTTACTTCTTCGATAGCTTTGGGAACTCTAGTAGGATTGATTACGGAACCGGACACGAGACGAATTTCGCGGCATGGTTGTATTGTTTAGCTAGGATGGGGATTGTGAAAGAAGAGGATTATCATGGTTTGGTTGCTAGGGTTTTTGTTAAGTATTTGGAATTGATGAGGAAACTGCAAATGGTTTATTGCTTAGAACCAGCTGGATCTCATGGAGTTTGGGGACTTGATGATTACCATTTCTTGCCGTTTATATTTGGGAGTTCTCAGTTGATTGATCATAAGTATATGAAACCGAAATCGATTCATAACGATGACATTTTGGAGAATTTCTCTAGTGAATACATGTACTTGTCTTGTATTGCCTTTGTGAAGAAGGTGAAGAAAGGTTTGTTTGCTGAGCATTCGCCGTTGTTGGATGATATAAGTGGTGTACCGAACTGGAAGAAAGTGAATAGCGGTTTGCTTAAGATGTATAGAGTCGAAGTGCTCGAGAAAGTTCCGATTATGCAGCATTTCCTCTTTGGCTGGCTCATCAAATGGTACGATTCTACATCTTTCCTTTTGTCTCATTTTTAGCTGATCACTATTGCTTTTTAATAGAAACCTATGGTTGTGTAATGGTTTATAGATTGGATTATCTATCCTGATATTGATATCTAGAATGAAACCTGTAATGATTTTGAGAATTCGTAGATTGCATTACCAAATTCAGAATAGATGATACTTTTGTGGAACCCTGGTCTTCTGAGAGACTCGCTGGGTCTAGTGGGAAGTCATAGCTTGTATGAATTTTGCTGATTCTGTAAGGTAGAGAAATTTTTTAGTTAGCAGATTTGAAGTTACATTATCTGCTTATGGATTTTCTCATTAGCGGTTTCACATGTGTTGTGATCATTAATTGGATACTTATAGAGAATAATTTGCTGAAAACTAATGTGAGCGTATTTGGTACCGCTGCACAATATTGTTTGCATCACCATTCTCTACCCAAATTTGCTCCCCATTTTTCATTAGACATGAACAAAACTGACAGCTTCTCATTGGCTCCTATAGCTAACATCTCATGTTGAGTTCTACACAGCTGAATCGTTAGTATTTCTTTAGCCGTTGAAATGCAGATGTTTTAAAACTTCGCTGTGGAATCTAATTGCGAAAAAATGGTGTTGGCAGGGAAGAGTGATTTACTTCAGTGCCATAAATAGAAGCAGGGACAGCGATTTTCTCTTCCTTGAGGTGGATTAACATAAAGTGGAGTCGCCTTTGCTTTTGCATGTATCTGATACGCATGCCATCTTCTTCTTGTATTCTCTGTGTTTTAAACTTCACATTGTCTTTTTGATAAATCCCTTCTGCCTATAAAGAGAAAACGAATGTTTTGTTTAGAAATCCTTAAGAACAGAATTTCTCTTACCCCTCGGTTACAACTGAAACAATTGAGCTAAAAACATTCCTGCTTGCGTCTCTCAAGATCAGAAAAATAGAAAATCCCTAAATTATCTCCTTATGTGTAGTAGTGAATCTCTTTCCGACTTTCTTGGCAAGTTCATGCAGTTACCGCAAAGAATTATGCCTTCGGAACCGACACGTAGTAGTCCGGTTGTAAATTCCAGCCTTTATTAAGCTGCTGAAAGGCTCTTCGATCACATACGCTGGGGAAAATAATCAACATTATAGGCAAGATTGAAATGCAATCCATTCCACTTTAGTATCTTGACCTGAAGGTCATCACCGGAACGATGACACTGAGCGAGAAAACCCTTTTTTAGGGAAACCTAGCTTTCTCTAACAAACTTATTTCATAAGTGAGCGAATGTGTGTAAGCCCAGTGAGCGAATGTGTGTAAGCCCTGTCAACATTTTTTTATGTGCGTAAGCCCAGTGAGCGAATGTGTGTAAGCCCAGTGAGCGAATGTGCGTAAGTGAGCGAATGTGTGTAAGCCCAGTGAGCGAATGTGCGTAACCCAGTGAGCGAATGTGTGTAAGCCCAGTCAACATTTTTTGATGTTAGGTTTTGATGGACACAAGTTTGAATACACGTATAATTTTCGAAATTTCATATTCATACTATTATACTTTTTAAATTTCATTTCTGAATAATGAAAAATGACTTTTAACATATGTGAGAGTCTAAGAATCTTGTCATTAGAGACTAAGTTAAGTGAATGAGAAAAAGTTTGAGAGAGTCTAAGAATCTTGTAATCCTGGGAGTATTTTAACAAAAATAAGATTTTCTTTTTTATAAAATCCTTTCCTCCTTTTTATATATAGCTTCTTTCATATAGTTTGTTTATACTCTTGATCCTAGACCATCATTAACGATGGATCCAAGTGGAGGTCTAAGACACAAAGTGTCTAAAAAATAAATCAAAAATGAATAAAAACAATAGACTCCATTCTAACTTTGGATTTTTAGAACATTTTTGGACACGCATACGTGGCAAACGTGGGTTGGTTGTTTTTTTAAACAAGGGGAAAAAATGTTGCACCTTTGTTTTCTCTCTCAGTTTTTTTTAACAGCTTTGTTTTTTTGGATCTTCACTTTTTGGATCAACCATTGGACTGTCCAAAAATAAAAAACATTCAAAGTGTCTAAATTTTTTATTTTCTATTATAAATATTACGAATCTTGTTTGGATCCCAATTTTTGGATCCAACCATTAAGGTTGCTCTTAAATACCTCATTTGTGGTTGTACCCACTATATGTCTGTTATGTAGGTACTAAACGATGTCGCTCAACATTATAAGAGAAGCTAAACAACATCATTTTGGTTTGGCTAATTAATGTATATATATATATATATATATATATATATATATATATATATATATATATATATTTTTGTTTAAGGGCTAATTAATATTTTCCGACTTAGACTACTTACAATGGTCGTTTTTAAGCTGTTGAATAAATTTATCAACTGTTGAATAACTCCAATGGCTTGTTGAAAAAAAATAAAGATGGGGTGGAGACAACATTGTTGAATCGATCCAACTGCATTGAAACACATATGAGGTGGGTCTCACTGTATATGGCACATATTGAATGCTTAAACTTGTTATTCTATCATAATGTTTAGATAAATACATGTGTTCTATTTCTATTAGATGCTGGGATTTCATATATTATTTTTTCAAACGAATTATTTGAGATCAATTATGTCATAGAATATTAAATTTTATTTTATACCAAAATTCATCATTTTCATATCTGTAAATAGAGACTTGTTTCACTTAATTTGGACAAAAAAACCACATTTTTACTATTATAAACTCTTGTTTATTGTTTTACTGTCTTTTTAGTGAAATGGATCCTAATAATAATCTTTTTAGCTCCCAAAATTCTTCTAATTACCTTTTTAACTACCCAAATCCCAACAATTATCAATTTCAAAATCAAACTACTGTAAAAGATAAAAGTATATCGGTGTTGAAGTATGATGTGGAAGAAAGAAGATGATGTGAAGTGTCAAAAGAAAAAAAAATGGGTATTGTAAACATGTAACTAATGTAGATAGTTTTAGCCTCTTATAAGACCACATCCACTATATTGCTCTATTTTTTACTATAAATAGAGTAACTGTAAAATAAAGCAGAATTTCTCTCTTATATATCATCCTATTTTTATTCTAAATAAGAATAACTTTAAGTATATTTTTATTCTAAATAAGAATAACTGTAAAATAACTTATTGGAAAATATCAATAGATATGCATAGACGAATCGATAATTCACTCCCTTCATTTTGCACTGTTCCCTCGCTTCTGTTCATTTTTTTTTACGCATGTACCCCTATAGCATCAAGGGAGTCGCATATAGATTATAGGGCTGTATCATTGCAAACGGTAGGAGAAGATTTTGAGAGATATTTTTGGGGAGTTGTGTTTATTTATTTTTTTTTAATTTTTTTCTTGGTCAGTTACCGAACAGTCGTGTTTTTCCTCATCCTATACGAGGAGGAGAGAAGGCGTTTTGAGGCTGAAAGAAAAAGGAAACAACTCCCCAAAACTGTCCTCTCGCATTCTTTTTCTCTGGTTCTGTTTTTCGAGCAAGGGTTTATATCTCAGATCTGGTTTTTGTTCTTCTCGTTTTTTTCTGGTAATTAAAATCAATTTTTTCTTTTGATTTTGCTTTCAGCGACATGTTTTTTGTTGTCTAACTAGAGTTTATCGATTTTTTTCTAGAACCGATGCCTCCGATTCTGCTTCCTACCTCCCCGGTTGATTGCGTTTGGTCACGAACCTCGCGGCGAGAGGGTTAATGTTTATCAGAAGATGAAAACACTCATGCGAAATCATACATTATGCTGCCGTGGATGCCACATCGTTGATGATGTTGATGACGCAGCTGCCATGTCCTTGATGACATCGTTGCCATGTCATCATCACCTTAGAAAATAATTTTTTTTCTTGAACTTTTTCTTCTTCATTATTATCATATGATAGAACTGTGAAATTTTTTTTTTTATTGTAAGCATTTAAAATCATTTTTTGATACTTATAACCAATATTTCAATCGAATATATTATTTAAACCAAGTTTGTAAATCCAAAATTCGTAATTTAACTTCTAAAAATATTCAAATTGCATTTAGTGAAGAACATAAACCCTACAATAATCATATATAGTCACCAAAAGATATTTTAAAGTTGAAGACAAAAAAACGAGAAAACTTAATTTATAAATATTGGTTATTAGTATCGAAAATAAGATTTCAAATTTTTATATCACAATAATAAATTTTTTACAGTTTTGTTAAATGATAATAATGAAGAAGAAAAAGGTCAAGCGAAGAAATATTTTTTTTAATGTGATGATAATGTGGCAATGATGTCATCGAAGACGTGGTAGCCACATCATCAACATCATCAAATATGTGGCGTCCACGTCAGCAAAGTGTATAATTTCGCATGATTTAGTAAATTTAGATATGAAATTTAAATTATTAAAAAGATTGGGTATATATTAGCACACAAGAAAATATTAGGTATGAATTGAACACTTGAGTGTATGTCGGGTATGAAATGCCCGATTATCTGCTTGAAATATGTTAGCTTTGATGTAAAAATAGACCAATCTTCAATACTAGCAGTCATAGCAAGTAAATCTGAACAATGTGTCGCAAAGAGGGCTCTATCCATAGAAAGTGCCAGCAAACTTTTCATTGCCCAAAGAAGGGGTTCCAGCTCAATGTGGACAGGAGAAAGATATTTGTGGGAACTTTTTATCTCAACGTGTAAGTTTCTATCACCTATTCTGACGATCCAATCATGTCCGCTTTGAGCATCTGTAGCATGCCATGATCCATCAATGAAACACACAAGGGACTCTTGTGGGACAAGAGGCTCAGCTAAGATAAATGTTGCTTCCTGAGACGACTCTTCACTATTGTTGGCACGTCTCCAAACTTCTTCTTCTTAGGTAGCTAACTTCAGGATGTCTTGAGGGGATTCATCGATATTTTCAAAGATATTCATATTTCTCGCATTCCAAATATACTACATAATCAAAAAGAAAATGCGTAAACTCTCCTTAGTCGCTCCAAAGTCCTTGTCCCTCCAGAACAAGTAATCAAGGTTACTTAATATGGAGGACGAAGGAAATAATTTTCTTTTATAATTTAATTATTTTCTAATAAATTCTTGTTTAAATCCTTCAACATCCTTTTTTGTGAGATAGATTTCAATAATATTTCAGTTATGATGGTACTTTAATAATTTTAAGAATATATTGTAGTTATGGGCCTTAGAAAGTTATGTAGCTTTTAATAATTTGACTTTAATTGATGATTGTTATTAATATATAGTTACAAATTTTTTTTTAAAAAAGTATATGAAATATAAGTAGTGAAGTAAGGTGTGTTGAATTTGATCAAACAAAACATGTGTGTTGAATTATGAAGTGAAAGAGAAAGAATATGATGTAGAATGTTAAAAATAAAGAAATGAGGTGTTAAACTTATAAACCGAAGTATGAAACGACATCGAAGGAAATCGGTCTTCTGTATCTTTTTTTTGAATAACCGCGGGTCTCCCAAAGGCTTCCTAGGCCCAAGGACTAATCCCACGAGGCTGGCAATTCCCCTATGTAAACCTGCCAGTGACCGTGCCTCGAACCCTGGTGGCGGAAGTCACAGCTGTGATCCCTTTACCATTAGGCCACAAGGCCCGGTTGGTCTTCTGTATCTTGATTCGTGAAAAGTCTTAACTTCACAACGGACCAGATTCTGAATCGTGAAAATTACACATTTCACATTTGTGCTTCAAAAATGGGCTTTGAGTCTCGTATTGATCACGCTTTTACTCATTGGTCCTAATAAAAACTTTTTCTCATCTAGATATCTCTGAATCCTTGTACAAAGTCAAACAAGTCAACGTCGGTAAGAGATCCCACAACACCATCTACAGACACGTGTACACTATCTTCCACTTTCTCACCGACACGTGTCGGTATTTTCACCTACAAGTAAACTCTCTCCATTCTCATCAATAATGTCAAAAATGTCACACACACACACACTTGGTCATAGTAATTCCCAATTTCCACGGCACCTATTTGCCATCAAAATTAAACAAAAAAAATCAAAACTTTCTTAGTTTTCACAGTTAATATAATACGATATCTCTTTCCCGAGAGACTTGAGAAGATAAAAATCAAAACTTTTTTCTTTTAGTTGGAGAATTTACATAAAAGTTTTGTAGATTCTCTGATCAGAATCGTGTAAAAAGGGATTCTCTTTTTCACTTACTTATTGAGGAATTAAAGTAAGTAAAAAATAAAGCAAACTGTTTCTTGATTTATTCTGTTTCCTCCATTAAAATGTACAAATTCTACTGTTTTTTTTTTCTCTCTCTTTTTTAAAAATAATTGATTTCTTGTTGGAGGGACCCTTTTGTTGTCATAGAATTTACTCTGCTGCGTTTTTACTGTTGTTGCTTTGTTCTTGTTGTTTGGTTGTATATTGTTGATGCTCTCTCTTTCGTTAGGTGAAGTAGATCTCTCTCTCTCTCTTTCTCTTTCCTGCCCAAGCTTTTGTGGTGAACAAACATTGAAGAAGTTTTTGGACCTATAGAGATTTTTTTCTGGTGAATAAAGTTTGTTTTCTTAGTTCTGAGTATCAATAACTTGTTGATAGTTTTTGGGTGTGAGAAAGTGGTTTCCTTTTTACTTCTTTTAGTATCTATCTTTCTAATTCTAGTAACTTCACTGGTTCTTGAGCTCTTTCAACTTTTTATTTCAGATCTCTCTGTTTTTTCTGTTCTTTCTGCAGTGGGAGCTTCGGAGTTAGTGATTGTACTTTAAACATGTTTAGTGTTCTTTAAACATGTTTTTGTTCATATGGGTTTGTTAGATCTTGAGTTTTCTTCATTTGTTTATGATCTCTCTTGGATCTTGGTACAAAAGTATGAATCTTGTGATTGCTTCAAGAAATAAAGTTTTAGCCTTTTCTTAGTTATGAGGTTCTTAGGTACATAGATTTTGAAGATTTGTGTGATTATCTTAGTATAAATGATCATTTCTTGTATTGGTTTGTAGATGGAAGAAGATTGCGAGTTTCGACATTGGGATGAGTTGATACCAGACGCTCTTGGTTTAATCTTCAGTCATTTAGCTCTTCAAGAGGTACTAACAGTGGTGCCTAGAGTTTGCAAAGCATGGAACAGAGCTGTTACTGGACCTTATTGTTGGCAAGAGATTGACATTGAGCTGTGGAGTAACCGTTGTCATCAGTCTGATCATCTCGACCGGATGCTTGAGATGTTGATCCCTAGGAGCTCTGGTTCGTTGCGAAAACTCTCCGTTACTGGCCTTCGAAATGACTCTATCTTCTCCTTCATTGCACAACAGTGAGTTGCTATTTCCTGGATTTCTGCTTTGTTTGGCGTATTATGATCAAATTGAGAAGAAGCTTTAAGTGGTTATTGGTGTAATCTAGGTTTGTGTTTGATAATCTGGAGCTGATTCTTAAAAAGCTAGTTTCAGTGGTGTATTTAGTTGAGATTGATGCAGTAACATAATTGGAAACTCTCCGTCATTGCACATTAGGGAGTTGAATTTCTCGAATATCCGCTTTATCGATTTGAGAAGCTTTATATGGTTATAAGCGTAGTCTAGATTGTATTAGGGGATGAGATTGAAGTAACATGATTTCTAAGTTCATTGCTTTTGTATCTATCAATTTCTGACTAATACTTTTCCATCTTTCCTTCTTTTTTTTTGTAAGTGCTGGTTCACTTAAAACCTTGAAGGTGCCAAGAAGTGGTCTGACTAATTCGGGTGTGGTAAACGTAGCTGAAAAGCTTTCGTCTCTCACTTTCTTGGACTTGAGCTACTGCTGCAAAGTAGGTCCAGAGGCGATACAAGCCTTAGGAAAACATTGTAAATCCCTGAGAGAGTTTTGCAGAAACATGCATCCACTGGATGTAGCAAGTGTTGTCTCTCACGACGATGAAGCTTATGCAATTGCCAACACAATGCCGAAGCTGAAGCGTTTAGAAATTGCATACCACCGAGTCAGCACAGAAGGAGTACTCAAAATCTTATCATCCTGCATTTTTCTTGAGTTCTTGGAACTTAGAGGCTGTTGGGACGTGCAACTCGATAACAAGTTCTTCAAAGAGAAGTTTCCAGATATGAAAGTGTTAGGTCCACGCGTGATCGGATTCTATGATATGATAAACGATTGGGAGGATTGCTGCTCAGATTATTTCTCAGATGGATCTGATTACTTGGCTTGGGAATTTTTTGAAGATGGTGTTATGGGAGAGTTCTATGAAGATGAATTTGACCATGGTTGGGACGATAACTTTAATGCGGACAACGCAATTTTAGATATGGAACCGCATATTTGGCCGCCATCTCCATGAACCAGGTCTTGTTATGTTTGAAGTCTCTACCTAAAGTTGCTACTAGGAATGGTTTTAGCCTCTTATGTGTCTTGATCTATGTATGGTGCTTGAACTTGTGTGGCTTCTTTGTGTTATTCTAATCTAAAAGGCTTTAATCTCTCTTTACTAATTGATGTTTAGATTCATATATATATATGAGTGTGTGTGTGTGTGTATGTATAGAATTGGAGATGTCAAGTTGATGTATAAGAAACAAAAGAAGTGAAGAATTAAGTAAAAAGGACAAGCTATTGAGGAAGAATTCAAATGAGATGGGGTCACTTGACATAAAAGCTTTTTACTTATCTGCCATTTTGTGTAGTGTTGTGTCTTTTCTTCATTTAATAGAAATTATGTCTTGGTCTGTTTTACTTTTTAAGTCTTTGTCAAACTTATTTACTTGATTGTAAGATTGAAGTCATGATCAAAGTTAACAAGTTCATTGATCAATTATTAACTAGCTAGTAATTTACATTTAGCCTAGTTTGCTAACTTCTGAGGCCTTTGGTTCCGAATTCCAAAAAAATCTTGTTCCTATTGAGATCTCAAATCTGACCATAACTAAACGATTGAAAAATAAATAGAAACAAGACGGAAATATATGGTTATTCATAGTGTGGGATAACTTCTTGTAGTATGCATGGTGTCCATTAGTTGTGAGTCTTTTTACAAATCATAGTTCCGATAATACATGGCACCTTTTAATGTTCATTTGATCTAACCATTAATTCCAATCAAATAGCATTGGACAAGGGAAAGATTTTTCGGGAGGTGTCGAAGTAGTTATGGTTGCCTCTGGAATACCTCAAAAACTGTCAAGCTCTCTAGACATTTCCTAGAAGTTCTTCGATGATTTTTCGGTAAACTGGAGGGTCTCTGAAGGTTTCACGACTTCCCATAGGTTTTTGACTGCATTTGCAACCTGTTCCTTCTCGTTAAAACTCTTACTTAGTTGAGAGATGATGTACATGTTTTGTTTGCGTATCTTAGAATCATTTTTGTGTCGTTTTTCTTACATTCGCATCAAGTTTTAGAGTCCTTTAGGATCATTAGTCTTGTTTTGATTATTTTCTCTTCTTAGGGACATTTGGCAAAAATCATGGGAAATGGAGGGAAAACATGGATAGAACTTTGGATAATGATAATCAACGAAATCAAGCTTGATTCTAGCAAATGTGGATCAAATGGGTGTTTGGTCGAGACTAGCCGCTTCGTGGCCAAAACGAAAACTTCTGAGTCTCTGACAGTTCATTTGAGGTGTGCGGTCTTTCATGTTTGCAGTATGCATAACGGAGTGCCACAAACCATAGAAGCTCGCACATATTTGCCTCAGGCAATCCCATTGTGCATCGGCCTTTTTAGACACAATTTGTTTCGCGGTCAAACCAACCCCAAATCCCGGTCGAGCAAAACCAACATATTATATCTCCATATTGATCAATTAATACTCAAGAGTCAAGAGTTCCTTTACTAATCTTATTATTGTTTGGTTTAGAACACACATGCTCTGTATGTGAAACTACAACAAAATGTTTACTGGTTTAGCAATAGCAATGACAAACTTTTCTCTTGCAAAAGCCACCTTTTCTATTCTTACAACCTCTAAGACACCTCTTGTTGCACTTGGTGTTACTAGTACATACTCCAAACTCGGGATGATCTTTGCAACACAATGAAGCTCTTTTGTTGGGAGGCAAAATTGAATCTTCACGTACCATAGAAATGGATTCAACACCTGAAAATAACAAATATATACACCACATTTCAAGATTATGGTCTTAAAGAGTAAAATCAAAGTAAAAAATCGTTTAGGAGGTTTTTGATCTAATGAGACTTACATGCAAGTAAAACAGAGAGAGCGATGAAAGCAAAGAAAACAAATCTTCTATATGCCATTTTTTAAGATGTTTTTAACTCTCTACTTAAGTTTCTAGTATCGTTATGTTTTTTAGAAATGTAGATTGGTTATGATATATCATATATATACTTGTTTGCCAATATATTGAAACATTAATTAAAAATATACATTAAACTTAAATATTAAACATTATTTTAGTATCAATAAGGAATTATATCATATATATATATGATACCATATATATATATATATTTGATACCATATATATATATATATATTTTTGATACCTAAAAAAGTTTGAGGTTTATTTGGGAAAATGTTCAACTTGGAGGTATTTTCTGGGATTTTCCCTATATATATGATACCAAAATGATATCTCTCCATCTATAGTGCCACCTCGCCAACTATTTTACTAAAATTAATATAATAATCTAATTATTTATTAACTTTTAGTTAAATTATGATCAATAAATTATTATTTTTTAAATAATTGATAAAAAATTAGTTAATCCATTCCTAAAATAAAATAAAATAAGTTAAAATATTGAAGAGATATCTTATACTATTATTTGGAGAGTACATTTTTGAACTAACCTTACTTTTTGTAAGTTATTACATTGGAATATCATTAGAAATAAAATTTTAAAGAGTAAATTAATTCAGCTCATTAAGGATAAACAAGTCAATTACTATTTTATGCAGTTTAATTAATTTAATTTAATTATAAAAAGAAAAAATCTATTATTAATTTTTTTAAAAATGAATGACCAATCAAAATAAACATATAAGATTTGATATCTAACTTACCATATTAATTTGTGATTAATCATTATACTTCACCTCTCATCTTTATATGATTCTATTTTTATGAAATAAATAAATCATCCATATAATAAAAAAAAAGTAAATTTTTTTCTGCATATGCCAAGATTTAAATTTTTAAAAACGAATATAAATTGTTCAATGTATGAAGAAAAAAAATTAACAGGTCAAAAATTCATTTTTGAGTAATATATTTCTTTTAAACAAAAATTAATTCAACAAAAATTCCGACTGAGTAACTGGTAAGAATTTGGATATTTATATTATAATTATTTTTTGAAATGTATAATTTTATATACTACAATAAATTTTCCAAACATTTTAATTTGCAACATTTAAAATTAGTTTTACTTGATATTTTTAAAGAATATCATCAATACTTAATATATCAAAAAGTTAGAAAGAAAATAAATATTTATAATACGCGGTGGGTTAAATATAATGTATTATATGATAAAATGACGTATGATCCTTATAACTATTTGAATATTTATATTTATTGTATATAATTCTTTTTTTTAATTTATAATTTTATATACTACAATAAAAATGTTGAATATTTTAATTTGGAACATTTGTAAATAGTTTAATTTAATATATTAAAGAATATCATTAATATTTAATAGATTAAAAAAGATAAAAAAATTATAAATACTTTAATTTGATTTTTAAATAGATATATTTAAAATATTTATAGCAAGCAGCAAGTTAAATGTAATGTATTATATGATAGAAAGTTATGATCCTTATAACAGACGGTATTTTATATTTATATGATGAGATGAGTTAAATAAGGTTTGACACCTCTAAATATTTGAAAAATTGATTCTACAAGCAATTTGGGAAATAATGAATAATAGATCGTACACACAATATTTTCATTGGGATTCTAAAATGAAAATACAGACTCCACGCACGGGTTAAATTTGGTATTATTATATAACAACTATATGTTTATAACATATTCGATTATGCGAATAATTGGTAAATTCCGTATTTAGCTCAAACAAATCTCTACAACAACCAATGAATTAGAAATTGAAAAAATAATTTCCTAAATTAATTCAAAATACTAGCTAAATTTCTTAATTAATTCAAAATAATCTACATTTAGATGCGATTCATTTATGATATTTTGATTTTTGATCTAACTAAATTATATGCAATCTCATTTTGTGGTTGTTAACATAAATTAATTCATTGTTCAAATAATATTAATTTTTTGAAAATAATATTATTTTCTATTTTCATATCAGAAAATATATCTATTCATTCTAATATTATATATAGAGACTGGCAGAAAAAAATTATTTTTTTACTTACTATTATATAATATATCACGACTTTAATTTTAAAAAATATAATAGATAAATTTTGTAGTAAATAAAATTTAACCCGTACAGTAGTACGGGTGATGATCTAGTATAAAGGACATTTTGCAAAACAAAATTTCCCAATAAAATTATACATCATATATATAAAGAACCAAAATAATGTATATATAGCAAAAAGAATCATCTATATATATATATATATATATATATATATATATATATATATATTACCAAAATGAGCTATCATCATCTAGAATGTCATCTTGTCAACTAATTTGAAGATGAGAGACTCCGTTTCAAAGATAACAACAAATATTGTGGGGAGGATGGTGATAGATGCGTGTGCAAACCTTGGGAAGACACTCCTAATTCCATATCATCAAGTCCAGTGAAGATAGGCACTAAAGGTGTTGAAGTTAGGAGAAATCTCTAGTTACAAAGATGACATGGATAAGCATACGGAGGTGATCAAGTATTTCTTGGAGATAATGCTGAATCTTGAACAAGCGATATTATACGATGATACGCCATTTGATGATGATCTAAGTATAATATCAACCGAACTTCAGATGCATGAAAATGTAGCCTCACCCAAATGCAAGATCCAAGTTATCTCTGATAACAGTTACCGGTTGTTTTCGTAGTAAATGGTGATAAACAAAAGAGAAAATCGATTGAAAGTTGTGTATTACTCTTGACCTAAAGGTAGAATATATACAATCATATAAGGAGGATTTTGTCAAATCTGTTTTTTATATCATATGTTTTAACTGTTTGTTTGGCTACGAGAGTTGACTAATTAAGTTGTTAACTATAAACGATTAAGTTCTATGAAAGTAGGTTGGTCATACAATAGTCAATAGATATTTAAGTTCTAGAGTTTCTCTAATTAATTTTTTATTAATTGATTCCTTACGAACCTCTAAGACTCTCTAATGCCCAACGCCTAGTTTTATTTTTTCTTTTCTAAGTTTATTTTCTTTGTTACTAACCAAATTTTAGTTTAATAGCTTGCATTATTCCATTCATCATCAAACACACATCCTCTCATATTTTGATTCTTTTCTAGCAGATTTTTTTGCATATTTTCAATTTTTATGGGATCGATCATTAAATACTACAATTGATTGGTTGTGCACTTGTAACTTACTGTTGTGTCTGTTTGAAGTTAAAACCTTGCTCCTGGCTTTTTGTTGTTGATCTCCTCCTTGCTTCTCAACACTTTTTTGATGATGTAGATGACCCTTTTTCCTTTGATATATCTCAAGCACTCAAGCATATGAAATCTATGTCGGGGTTGAATCTTCTTGTCTTCATTTTAAGTATTGTGCCATATGATCCCAATTGAGTTTTGGTGGTTGTTGTTGAGTATTGTATTCCGGGATGGGCAAAATTACATTCCGCTTCTGAACCGTCCCTTACCCGTTCCCAAATTCCCATCCGTATGGAAATCTAGATATGGGAAGAATTTTGTAATCTCGATTAAGACCGGGAATTCCCAAAGTCACGTTTTAAACAAATACAAATATAAAATATATTTTAAAATAATTATAGGGCAATTCTCAAAAATACTACACTTAAGTTTTGGTTTTTCAAAAATACCTAAAATCTAAAATTTAACTTTCAACCTTCAAAACTAAACCCTAAACCGTATCCCCTAAAAGTATGCCCTAAATCTAAAATAGTCAACCCAAACCCAAAATTTAAATTCTCAATTCTTGAAAATTAATTTTTGTGTTTGTAGTATTTTTGGAAAACCAAAACTTTTGGTGGTATTTTTGAAATATTAAACTAATAATTTTATTTTTGGCAACAAAATTTGAAAGTGTGATAGTTTGAGGATTTTCTCATAATTATATATGGTCATAGTATATTTATATATCATATATTCTAATAAAAATATTTAAAAAATTAATAAACTTCTTTATTCTTATTATTTTATGTTTGTTCATATAGATTAGATTATGTTTTTTCTATTATTTCTTAAGTTTTAACAATTATAGAACATAATGTTTCTTATATTTTAACGATGCTAGATAAATTGAAAAGAACATGTTAAATACATGATTGCAAGCGTTATTTTATTTAAATTATAACATGTTATAAGACCTTTTTTGGGAATTTATGTATCCATTCCGTATGGAACATGTTTTTCTATTCCCAAAATTCTTGTTCTCGTCCCGTCCCAAATTCATGTTTGCTTATCCCCTATGATGTATGATAAGATAGTCCATTCCACTGTTTGTTGACTTAAGTTCTCTTATGTTCTTCATAGATGTTAGGAAATATAGATGAGGTAAACATAGATGAAGTAAACATAGATGAATGTGGGACTTCTGTAATTGGACCGAATTATGGTGAAATCCATATTGTCATCTTCACACCACTTGATGATTTAACTAGTGTGATTGTTGACACATGATCAAATTAATATCTTGCCAATAACACAAGCAAAAAAATGTAACGGGAAATCACCGAAAAAGCAGGTGTGGGCATGAAAGAAAGGAACATGAATTCGATCAAATGGACATCGTCGAAGTTAAATGAACAAACATTATGAAAGAAATGGACATCATTGAACTCAAATGAATAGACATCATGAAAGAAATTGATCGACTATAAAAAAGTATAGCAAATAATCATATTCGAGTGACAATACACATTTCATGAACTCTATCAAATTTCAAAAAGAAGAATGAATAGGTATGTGCATTTTGGATCGGGGCGATAAATGGTACAAACAACTTCCATAGATAACAAAAATAATTTGTACGCCATTTATACGAAAACCAAACTTTTCATACTAACTCTGTAAATCATATGATAAAATGTCACTGGATTGATATCACATATCATAACAAAACTACGATCTACTAAATTCAATTCGACTACTTGAGCTCAATCTTACTTTGATAAATTGGATTTGGTTAAAGTAAGTTAACTCAATCTTACTTTGATGAATTGGATTTAAATAAAGGAAGCTAAACACACCCCCACATATGAAATTCAATTATCATCTATCCTTATTTACATGAACATAAATATAACATAATATGTCTTGGACTAAGTAAAAAAAATCAATTCTATGCTTTAAAAAGAGTAAAATTCAAAAGAATTCTTAACAATGAAGATGTGGGGTCATGAAGACCAACACTTCTTGTGTCGCCACAACCTTATGGAAGTGCCGACATTATGAGGCCGAGCCAGATCTTGCTATTGTACTTGATCGTACGATGATCGAGGATCAAAAATTTTGAGATCGTTAGATCACTTCTGATCTCGGGAACCCCCACGAATAAAAAAAAATTTCAACGAAACTCACTAACATCAATCACAATAATCACTTCGCAATCATCATCTTCAAAAAAATAAATTTTCTAAAAATAATTTACTATGTTAATGGAAATTGTTCGAAAATATTTGTTTGAAGGTTTCTAACAATCTCCGTCGTAGAGAATGTTTTAATGAAAGGTATTTTAAAATATCACCGGATTAATATCACATATCACATATCATAACAAAACTACGATCTACTAAACTCAGTTCGACTAATTGAACTCAATCTTGCTTTGATGAATTGGATTTGGTTAAAGAAAGATAACTCAATCTTACTTTGATGAATTGGATTTAAATAAAATCAGCTAAACACACCCCCACATATGAAATTCACTGATCATCTAGCCTTATTTACATGATCATACATAACATAAGTTGTCTTGGACTAAGTAAAAATGAATCAGTTCATGCTTAAAAAGAGTAAAATTCAAAAGAATTCTTAACAATGAAACATGTGGGGTCATGAAGAATTCTTTTGGAGCCGAGCCAAATCTTTCTTTTTTACTTGATCGTACGGCGGCCGTGGATCGGAAATTTTATGATCATTAGATCACTTCTGATCTCGAACCCCACGAATAAAAAAAAATGTCAAAGAAACTCACTAGAAATATCAATCATATTGATCACTTCGAACCTTCATTTTCAAAACAGATAACTATTTATAAATAAAAAATTTTAAAAATAATTTACTTTGTTAATGGAAAATTTTCGTCAATATTTGTTTGAAGGTTTCCAACAATCACCGTCGTAGAGAATGTTTTAATGAAAGGTATTTTAAAAATTAACCAAATGGATTTTCAAAGGTCAATGTAGCTACTTACCGTTAATCAAGTCATTGGGCTTCAATCCAACGTAAACCTAGGCTCAAAGCCCATTAAGTTAGTAATTTCCAGAAATACCCTTTGTAATGATTGAAAATTCAAACTTGACCTAAAAAGTATCTGAAAAGCCAGCGCCTTTTTTCGTTACGAATCCGTGTTTTTGCGAGCTTTTAATCCAACGGCTCTCCTTCCTTCTCACAAACCGTAATAATCGTCGCTCCCCACTCATTCATAAATAATAACAAAAAGAAAAATCTGCGGAGCCGAGACAAAAAAAAAAAAAAAAAAAAAAAACTCTCTCTCTCTCTCTCTCAGATCTGAGAATCTTTTTCTTCCTTTGTTCATCATCATCTCCGATCTAAACAACAATGGCGGCACCAGGAGCTTCCTCAGCAAGAGAAGAATTCGTATACATGGCGAAACTCGCTGAACAAGCAGAGCGTTACGAAGAAATGGTTGAATTCATGGAAAAAGTCGCAAAAGCTGTTGACAAAGACGAACTCACCGTCGAAGAACGTAATCTCCTCTCCGTCGCTTACAAAAACGTCATCGGAGCTCGTCGTGCTTCATGGAGAATCATTTCATCGATCGAACAAAAGGAAGAGTCTCGTGGTAACGATGACCACGTTTCGTTGATCCGTGACTACAGAAGCAAAATCGAAACAGAGCTTTCTGATATCTGTGACGGAATCCTTAAGCTTCTCGATACGATTCTCGTTCCTGCTGCTGCTTCTGGAGATTCGAAGGTGTTTTACTTGAAGATGAAAGGTGATTATCATAGATACTTGGCTGAGTTTAAATCTGGTCAAGAGAGGAAAGATGCTGCTGAACATACACTCACTGCTTACAAAGCTGCTCAGGTTTTCGATCTCTTTCTCCGATCTGTGACTCGATTTGATTTTGTATGATTTAGGTTTGTGAAATTTTGCTTTGGTTTTGGTTTTGGTTTTGTAGGATATTGCTAACTCTGAATTGGCTCCAACGCATCCGATTCGTCTTGGTTTAGCGTTGAACTTCTCTGTGTTTTACTATGAGATTCTCAATTCTCCTGATCGTGCTTGTAATCTCGCTAAGCAGGTTTGGATCTAATCAGAGGGATGTTTTTGATGATTATGTGTTTTTGTGTGTGTTTGTTGAGGTTTGTTTATGGATTTGTTAGGCGTTTGATGAAGCAATTGCTGAATTGGATACTCTTGGTGAAGAGTCATACAAGGACAGTACTTTGATTATGCAGCTTCTTCGTGATAACCTCACTCTCTGGACTTCTGATATGCAGGTATTTTATATATTGGCTGTATAAGTCATGTTTTGTTGCTTGATTACTGAAATCATGAGCTAAATGAGTTATTGTGAAAGACTAGATTTGGAAATGAATTGGTTTAGTTTACATTTGATGCATTCTTGTTGTCTGTTTCTGATTTTTGTGTGATTGTCAAATGTTTAATCCTGTTTTGTTCCTTGATTTGTGAAACCATGAGCATTTTTAATTCACGAAGAAAGACTGGATTTGGATATCAAACGGTTAAGTTTACACTGTGATGCATTCTTTTGGTCTAATTTTGATATTAGTTATTGTCAAATGTGTTTAAACTTGCTCAAGCCTGTTTTGTTACTTGATTTTTTAAACCATGAGCCTTTTTTAAGCCATTGAGGAAGACTACTTTTTGAAATCAAACAGTTTAGTTTACATTTCGATCCATTATTCTTGTCTGATTTTAGTGATGTCAAATGTGTTTTATCCTGTTTTGTTGCTTGATTTCTGAAACCATGAGCCTTATTAAGCCATTGAGGAGTACTAGATTTGGATATCAATAGTTTAGTTTGCATGTTGATGCCTTCCTCTTTTCTTGATTTTTCTGGTCTGATTCTGAATTTAATGATTGTCAAATGTGGTAATTCTGTTTAAGCCTGTTTTGTTACTTGATTACCGAAACCATGAGCCTTATTACGTCACTGGTGTAGACTAGATTTATAAAAAAATGTGTTTAAGCTTGTTTTGTTACTTGATTTCTGAAGCCATGAGCAAGATAAACCATTTAGGAAGTCTAGGTTTGGAAATCAAATCGTTTAGTTTACATTTTGATGCGTTTCTCATTTCTTCTTTCTTCTGGTCTGATTATGATTCTGATGATATTGTCAAATGTTTTTAATCAGGACGATACTACTGATGACATCAAAGAAGCAGCACCAGCAGCACCAAAACCTGCTGAAGAACAATCCTAAATCTTGCGGCGACTTGGTTGTTATTTCAGTATCTAAAACCTCTCCATTAATATGTTTTTCTCTTGGAGGAGTTTCTGTGTTGGTTTCTGATTTCCTTTTATCCCGAAGCTCTTCGAGGCAGTCTAATTCTTGTCCTTGTTCGCTTTTCTGAATCGTGGATACAAAAACTCGATTCCTATTATTTTTCTTTTTATCTGTTTCCATTTTATCGTGATTTGACTTCCATGTTCTGTTTCTTTGTTTGTAATGGATTCAACTTTTCTTTTTTTCAATGTCAAGAAAAATCTTTGGTTTATTTCAGCAATCAATTGCGTAATGAGTTCAAGTTTACTCTCAGGTATACATATAGTGTACATAGCTCATAGCTTGAGTTTGCTCAGATTGATCCGTTCGACAGGATATGTGTATGCCTCGAAGTTGATTTGTTGTCCTAAGCAACTTAGCTTTGTGAATGCTGTTATTAGATCAACCTGCAAACATGTTCATAAACCAAAACATGAGCTTGAGTTTGAAGTAGATGAATATATGATTAGGCCAAATCGAGTGCAAACAAACCTCGTAATCTGTCTGAGATACGGTTTCACGGCTTCTTTGGTACTTTTGAACCCATGGAGCAACTTGCGGGTCAGTAGCCAAGAGCTGTTCTGTTGCTAGTTGATCAGGACCCAAGAATGCAGACATTACAGCTAGCTACAAATCCCTCAAAACATTGATTCGAATACAGGTTAGTTACTTTGAATGATCAAATCCGATAACCGTATTTTGAAACCCATAATCATGTACCTGACGAGGACCCAATCCAATGGCAATGAACTTATCTTTCATCTCTTGCACAGTTGCTTTACCCCACTGTGGGACTCTGCCTTCTGAATCTGCCTCAGTTGCATCACTTCTTCCGAAATTTCTATCAAACAAGCCCCACTAACAGATTCACAACGGTTCAGTCTCGATTTGAACAATACTCCGCGACTCAAAACACATAAGATAGCATTGTTTACCTGACCAGCAGAACCATATGCTGTGTAGAGTAAGTTCCCTTTTTCTTCATTTCCACCACATTTGCGGATTGCCGATGCTAAAAACGTAGACTTGACCGCTGATTGTCCTATAGAAACCAACCCAAGAAAGATTTCAGTTACCACAATAATAATGCTGTTGATGAACATGTTTTTGGTATATGCTATAACATCATCACCTGCCAATTGAATGAGATCTGCATATGAAATAGGCCCTCCCTTCGAGATCGAGTCAATCTCCTTCTTCACATCCTCTATCAGACTCAACCCATCAGAAAGTCCCTCGTTCTCTGCTCTACTTAGCTCAGAGCTTCACAAAATGAAAATATTGAATGAGACATCATGTAAAGATTACACTTATAATGTTCTTAGATCATATACCTGAACCGAATGGATCCATTGGCTCCCCCGGACTTTGTAGCCTATACAAAAAGCCAGCATTAATGGTAAAGAGTTGTGCAACCACTTCAAAGAGATGGATAAGATAATTATATGAAGCCTGACCTTATCATAAGTCATTGCATCATTGAGAGCTAGTTTGAGTATGGAAGGTAAAAGCTCCGGTTTAGCCTTAATGGCACTCGAAAGCGTAATCTTGATCTTTGCTGCATAATAAACATGAAATCTATAATGTCAATAACAACAACCTCTTGGTACTACACTTGTGTTCTTGTTTTAGAACTCACATTGAAGCTCGGATCGTTGTCTACGTTGATTCAAATCAGCAGCATTTGCATCACCCACATGATTAATGAAACCATTGCCTATTAATTCCTAACAAGAGAGATCATCACTGCCAAAAACTCATCAAATGTTGACATGAAGATTATACATTACAATGTCTCATTTAGACCAAAGTTTTAAGTAATTTGATTTTGAGTAAAGGGTTAATGTACCATTCCCATGGCAGTGCCGGTGAGTTTGAGAACATCACGGCGGTGGAAAGCTTAAACTTTCTCCGGAAACTTGAGGGTCAATCTTGCAACATCTTATGACAGCCTGATTAGAGATCAAACAAAATTTCAAAATCAGAATATAATTGTTAAGACAAGAAAGAAAAGAATGTGAAATGGTTGGAAACTCACAGAGCGATGAGAAGAAGAAGAAGAGAGTGTAGTGAGATGTTGATGATTGGTTGTGTTGGTGAAGGAAGGAACAGTGGAGAGGAAGGAGACTCCTCCCATTTCTGGTTTGTGATGAGACAGAGAAGAGAGAAGAAAGAAGAGAGAGTTGTCTGAAGAAAATGGAGAGTGTGTTTTGGTTTTGTGAAGGATACACTTTTGTGGATTCTCTGTTATCCAAATCTCCCAATCAAATGGGTCCATCTGGTTTCATCAATTAACTCCTTTTTTCTTCAGGATGAGTTTACTCATAATACTGTTTTAAAAAAAATTTATCATATCACAAGTTTAATCTGTTAAAATTATGTGAACTAATTTAATACTTTTAACAACAATATATTAAAAAGTTAAAAGATTTTTTTTGGCGGTTAAAAAGGCAAGGATATTTTTATTCACGTCCCGCTTTGACTTACCATTTTACTGGTTGGTTAAAATAGAAATGGTACACCTATTACGGTAGTACTTAGTAGTTAGGCCTGGGCAAAATATCTGAATCCAAATATCCGAATCGAATCCGAAGCCTATCTGAATATTAAGAAATATCAGAATGGGTCCTAGACTTCTACACCCAAAGAACCGAACCCGAACTCAAACCGAACCGACAACAGAACCTGAATAGTACCAAACCGAACCCAATCCGAAGTTTTAAATTCCCCGTACGGGTCCTATGAGTCTAAACCCGAAAACCCCAAATACCCACCCCTGGTTACCAATCACAAGACTTATCTTCCGCATAATTTTGAAGTGGTATAAACCAAGAGAAAGGGAATTGAAGTGGAGAAATATTGGAAACTAGGATTCATTGGATCTAATTCAAACCTTCTATTTTATTAACTCAATATCGCCATAACTTGCTTGGAGTCGTTGAATAACAAAGTGTATCAAGGATCATAGAACAACACAGTCCTTAAGTGAAGCTAACGAAGACTTTAAGACATATTTCTTCTGACTTCTTCACTTGGAGGCTTCAGTTGACTCGGTTGTTTTGTTGACGTCTAAAGGACACTGTGATACATATGGTTTCAGCTGTAAAGTACAATTGTTCCATCAGCAAAGCTAAAAAACACACAAAGCTTGCTAATGCATTAAGTAAGCATTCTATTTCAGGTTCCCAACACAAAATTTACACCAAACAAGATCATCAAGATCACACACGCCTAAGGAGCTTCGACTTATATATGATTTATAAAGGGATTTTGTTCTAGTGTTCAATTAGGATGCAATCTATATAATAAAGGAACAGAAGAATTTAGGGTGAAATGAAAAACACACAACAAGCTCAAGAAGTCTGCATTTTATTTAAGCTTAGTAACATAAAACCTACAACGAATAAGATCAACAGGATCACAAACCTAAGGAACTTCAACCATTACGAGTTTACGACATGTAAAAAGATATCTGAAGGGATTCACTATTGTTTTGTTCTCATGTTCAATATCGAGGAATCAAAGAAAAGTAACAGAAGAGTTCAGGATAGAATGAAAACCTTAAAGCCGGTCAAATCAGGGACTACGTAGTTTGGCAATTTATGTGGCTGCACAACATATCCTCCTGCAAACCATGTCACAAACTTAGAGAACATTTAACAGAAGTCACAATTGTAAACACTTTATATTATACATTCTATGAATAAAGAATCTATGATGATCAGTTTTGCCAAAATTGTCCGAGTCCTTTATCTAGAATCTGGTATCTTAAGCCATGTAAATTCCTGAACTTCGCTAATAATAACTCTCCTTAGCTTGCACATATCTAATTCAAACAAGTTGAGATTATGCACTACAATTTATATCACCAACAACAAATTTCAATCATCAAATTGATGAGAACATAACCGTATAACCGGAGTAAACCGACGTTAGCCATGTTGAAGATAGATTTGAGTTTATGTTGTCTTAGCTTATCCTAAAGTAGTGGGATTGCATCTCCACTCTCTCACGTTTCTTAACCACTAGATTTAGTGGTTAGTTTCTTTCTTTATTTTGTGTATTTAAACATCATCGATTAGCAAGTGAAGAGAAGGGAAAAAATTGTAGTAACTTGTTCTAAAGTCTTTGAGAACCAAAGTGTTCTTGCCTCTGTTCTCGATAGCATTGATTGTCCTATAACTGGGACCTATCACAAATACTTTATATTATGACCAATTCGTCAAAATTGAGTTCAAAGTTGTTAGCTTTCCTCCTAAAGAATCTGGTATCTTAAAGCATGTAAGTTGTTTGCATATATCTAAAAATTCAAACAACTTTGCATTATCCGGTACTATTTCCATAACCAAGAACAACATTCAATCATTAACCACTAAACAACATAAATCTCAATTGCAGCATGACAAGGGCAACAATTTGCTCCAGATTCAGGTGAATCGGATGAAATATGCTTCAAGTACTATGCACTTTTACAATCAATTTGCCAAATTTGAGTTCAAGATCTTAGCTTTCCATCTAAAGAATCAAACTTAGCTGAACATAGCGGTCACCCCTTAGATTGCAAATATCTAAAATGCAAATAACTTTGCATCATCGTCATCAAGAAACAACTATCAGTCATCAACCACTATACAAGTATTCATTGAAACAACATAAATCTCAATTGCAGCATGACAAGGGCAACAAGTTGTTCTAGATTCATGTAAAAAATGAATGAAATGCGTCAAGTGTTACTCGTTTTCACGGATCAATTTGCCAAATTTGAGTTCAAGCTCTTAGCTTTCCACCTAAAGAATCAAACTTTCAATCACCAATTACTAAATAAATGTACATGGAAATGATAACAAGTTGTTCCATCTTCATATCAAAATGAATAAAATGTGTCAAGTATTATACGTTTCGCGGTCAATTTACAATATTTGAGTTCAAAGTTCTTAGCTTTCCACTTAAAGAATCAAACTTAGCTGATAACAGCTCTCCTAACATCATCATCATCATCAAGAAACATCTTTTCAATCATCCTTCACTAAACAAGTATGCAAGTAAAAACAGATTGATTCTGTCATATTGAAGCATGAGAATTGGATTGAAAAATGAAACCTTTTCTAGTGTGGAAACCAGGAGGTTTACAGTTTTTCCCCTTGTAAAAGTCTCTTGGAGCTCGTTTGGGAGAGAGAATGTCAAGCGAAGAAGCTCGCTTTCTTCGAAATGTTCTTCCAATTCCCAATAACAACCCTAATGTCATCTTCCAAATCTATCAAATCTTGGTAAAATCGATTAAAAATCGAAACTTTAGTGAGTTTTCGAAAGTATCAAATGTAGAAGAAGAGGAGAAGAAACCGTCGGAGATTTGCATAGAATCAATGGCTGGAAAGCCACTTTCTGAGGAAATAAACGTTGGAATGCCATCTTTCTATTTTAGTTTTATTTGATGAATAAAATTTAAAAGGATTTAAATCAATTATTATGAAATGACGAAAAACTCAGTCAAAATATCTAACATCTGATCTCGTCGACCCGTTACGATTTATCCGATCCAAGCCCAATGATTTTATCCAGCGAAGCCCATCCGACGAAGCCCAACTGTGTAAAAAACAAGAAAACGATATCGTTTCATTCAATCTCACTGAAGAAAATCGAATCGATTCCCCTTTCTTTCATTTTTCGAAACCCTAAGTTAAAGTTCTGATTTCTTCGATTTCTTCTCCGATTTCTTCGATTTCTTCTCTTATATCGTCCATTTCTTCTCCATTCTCACCTTCTAAGTCGAATTTCGCATCGCCCTTTTCCCTGTTCATATCCAAATCCGTAAATCCGTCGAAATCTGGGGAATTTGTTAATGGCTCGTGTAAGAGACGGCGAAGGGGTGTATGAATCGACGGCGAGGCGTCCGACAGAACCAGCGGATGCTTCGGTTGAACCTGAAAGAGAAACCGCATATCCGACAGAACCCGATGCTTCTATGGTGAAACCTGGAAGTGAAACCGTCGGGATGCAAACTGATCCTACAGAAGAAGCAGCAGTTGATGCTTCCGAGAGTCAACCTGGAAACGAAACCGTCGAGTTGGAAAGGAATGATGCTGAAGGACAAGCAATAGAGAGTCCGATAGAACAGAGTACTGAAGCAGTAGAGGCTGCAGAGGAGGAACTCGTGGGTGCATCAGAGGAAGAGGACGAGACCGTTACTGCTCAGGTATACATTAGCCTGAGAATGGATTATTGGTATTCATGGTACAACTAGTTCAACTAGTGAATTAGGTTGTCTTTGAATATGAGTATATAAAGTTTTGAATTTATTTCTTGGTATAATTGAATCAGAGAATATATAGGTTTAAATTTATTTCTTGGTATAATTGAATCAGAGAATATATAGGTTTGAATTTATGTGTCTTGATACAACTAGTTTAACTTCTCCCGATTATATATATGTTTGAATTGTGTGTTTTGATATAAGTAGTTCAACAACTTAAACTCAGCGATTGTGTTTTGAATATGCAGGATACATATGAGGAAGAGGATGATGCTGCTGGTAATGCTGGTGAAGAGGATGAGCATCGTGATGTTGGTACTGGTAAATATGGTATAGAGGCTGAAGAGGATGTTGGTATAGAGGAGGAGGCTGCTGCTAAAGATGGTATAGAGGAGGAGGTTGCTGAAGCTAGTAAGGACGTTGCTGGTATAACAGCTGATGATGATTATGATAATGATGATGATGAAGATGATTCCCAACCACTTCCGCCAGAGAAGATGTGCTTAGATAGTTCAGAATACACCAAAGGGTGTAAAATAGGAACTAGGTGTAAAGTGACTGAGATAGTGAACTTGATAGAGAAAGAGTTTAAAGACGAGGCAATATGGTTCAGAAGTCACTCTCAGTTCAAGCATGTATTCCACATGACTAGGGAGCCAAACCACATGACTCAAGGCATGTGGATGCTTATGCTGCGCACAGTTGACACAGATCTGGAGAGGGAGTGTTGGTTTGTGGTTAATGGAGTACCTATTAGGTATTCCATCAAAGAGCATGCATTGCTAACTGGGTTTAATTGCAAGGAATACCCGGAGAAGCATGAGGAAATGGGGAATTTGAGGTTTGTGAAGAGAATCTTCCAAAGGACTGAGAAGATAAAGGCATCTGATGTATTAGCTAAGTTGAAGGGAAAGAAGAGTTGGAAAGGAGCTGATAAGAAGAAGTTAGTAGTCTTGTATTTCTTATGCAAGATACTAAAAGCAAGCTCAAAAAGTGATGGAAACATAGAATCCTTTCTCTTAAGGATTGTTGATGATTTGGATGCATGTGAGACATATCCATGGGGCAGGTATTCATTCTCAGAATGTATGAAAGGGATCCGGAATATGATGAAGAATTTGAATGGGTCTGTCAAACCTAAAGCTCAACCTAGCTTTAGTGGATTCATTGTACCTTTGGAGGTAATCCTTTGTTTTTGATGTCTGAGTATTTGAAGTTGTATATATTGTTTTATGATATTAATTGTGTGTGTTTTTTTGTAGATTCTGGCTTATGAGGCTATTCCACATCTTGGACTGAAATATAGAGTACCTGTACGTGCAGCAAATGACTGTCCAAGGATGTGCAAGCACAAGTTTAAAGAATCTGCCATGAAAGGTATCCCTTTGGAAGAAATATATCAAGAGCTTGGGACTAGCAAGGTTAGAGTTTCTGTCTTCATTTGATTATTTGGTTTGTGTCATGTATTTGATAAAGAGTCTAAGTTAAATGTATGTGTGTGTATGCACAGGATATTGACAGCATATTGGTACCAGACCAATATGAAAAATCTCTGTTAGCTGGAATCATTGAAGATAATGTTGATGATGGCCTAGGGCAGATTGATATCATTGTTGACAGTTGGAGAGAGCGTCTAGTAGAAAAGAAGAAAAAGATATGGTGGGAAGGAATGTACCAGCTGGACCAGGCGTCCCGAGAGATTGGAAATAAGTTTCTTGAGAATGAAGACCCTGAGCAAGAAGTCCCTGAGAAAGAGAGTTCTGATATTGCTAACCTTGTTGCATCTATAAACTCACTAACAGAAGTGGTGAACAATGGCTTTCAAACCATTAAGGAGAAGTTTAGTGACATGGAGAATAGAGTGAAGGCTCTTGAAGTTTCTGTGGCATCCCAGGGTCCGGCGTTTACGCCATATGGGTCGCCATATGGGTCGCCTATGGAACCACAATATGGGACAAGATATGATTTTGAGGGTGGGCAGCCGAGTCAACCGAGTCAAACCATGGATTTGGTTTTGTATAATCCCATTTCTCCAATTGTTGCAGAACAAGGTGAGTG
This sequence comes from Arabidopsis lyrata subsp. lyrata, assembly GCF_000004255.2. Classification (NCBI taxonomy): domain Eukaryota; kingdom Viridiplantae; phylum Streptophyta; class Magnoliopsida; order Brassicales; family Brassicaceae; genus Arabidopsis; species Arabidopsis lyrata. The sequence continues at coordinate 17,769,161 of NW_003302550.1, read as the reverse complement.
TAGAAGTTTTTTGGTTAATTCCTGAACTTTTAAAATAGACTAATAAACTGTTTTCTTTGTACATTGTATGAAGGTGATGAGGAGGAGAAAAGGAATGAGGAAGAGATGAAAGGAAAAGAGAAGAAAAAGGGCAAGAAGACAAAGAAGAGGAAGCAACAAGAGGGTGGACCTGTACTAGCAACCGGACAGAAGCGAACAAGGGCAGCTTCCCAACATATTAAGACACCATTTGTGGAAGTGCAGCCGAAGAGAAGGAGAAAGAAGTAAGAACTATGGTTGATGTGTGCTGGTGGTGTAGGAAAAAACTAAAAAATCTTTTGGACATGATTATTTGTGTTTTGAACAAGTAGGAACTATTGTTGATGTTATTTTGGTTGTACCTGGAGTTAGTACTTGTTATTTTGGTTAATTTTAGATTTCCAACTTTTGGGTACAACTGTGTTCAGTCGGTACAACTGGTCAAGGCAGTACAACTGGTCAAGTCGGTACAACTTCGTGGTACAACTATGTCAAAGCGAAGGCAACTTTTGAAATAAAATTGGTCAAATACTTGTTAAACATTTAGAAATAAAACTAGGTCAAATACTTGTTAACCATTGTCAAATAAAAAATTTGACATTTACAACTAGACGGTACAACTGGTCAAGACGGTACAACTTTGTGGTACAACTATGTCAAAGCAAAGGCATAAATACTTGTTAAACATTTAGAAATAAAACTAGGTTACTAGTTCAAACTTAAGAAACTAATAGGAAATAAAGGAGATTAGTCTACATAGGGTTATTACAAACATAAGAAGTCTACAAAGATTTAGAGGAATACATAAATACATAAGTGGTTATTACTACCACTTAGATAGCAACTCCTTCAGCCTACCAATCTCAGTTTCTTTCTCCTCCAAACGCTTCTGAAGATCATCGACTTGAGCACGCATAATTCGAACAGACTCGCGAAGGGACTCCAACATAGGATTTTGGTAAGCGTGGTGGATTGATTCTTTCTGGGTTTCAAATTTGTTATGGACGACAGTAAACTCCTCATTAACCGCATCATCCCACCACTTTTGAAGGTGTTCTCCACCATCCTAAGCATAAGCATCATTCATCAATCATAAGAAAAACGAATTCATCATCAACAATACAAAAAAATTCATCATACCTCAAAATTTGGACATTTGTATTCCTTTCTTCCTTGATTATTGCCAGTGGTACACACAACAAGCTTAACGTAGGTTCCACAGAAACAATATCTCGGAATACCCCAATTACCGTCAGCTCTTGCCCAACTCATATCCTCACTCGGCTCCGATTCGGAGCTTTGAGTATAACTGATTGGCATTCTCACTGCAACTCCTCAAGAAGAATCAGAAATTTAAAAACCATAGATACAAATCCGAATCTAGGATATACAAATCAAAAACGGAGAACCCCAAATAAGAAAACCGTAGATCCAAATCCGAATCTACAAACCCAAACCCAATCAAAAACGGAGAACCCCAAATAAGAAAACCCTAGATCCAAATCCGAATCGACAAACCCAAACCCTAGATCTAGGAATTAGAAAGCACCAACCTTGATAGATAGGAGTCGTTCGCCGAAATCTCTCCTCTCGCCGTCGGGATCTCCGCTCTCGCTCGCCGGAATTTTACTTCTCTACTTTTCTGGGTTTCGCAAATGAGAGAGAGAGAAACTAGGTAAGAGAGGGAGACAGAGCTTATAATAAAACCCTAGATCTATCGATCTATCTTTCTTTTCCTTTTAAAAGAATATCTAAAAACAAAAAATACTTTTTAAAATAAACTGATGTCCAGTTGTACTTTGGCGGCTGTACTTGTTTAATAGTATTAAATATGAGGGACCCATGATGGCTGAATATACTCATAGTTGTCCAGTTGTACTAGGAGCAACATAGTTGGACTTTTAACACTTTTTCTTGTTTTCAGTTGGACTAGTATTTAAATAACTAATTATAAGTTGGACAAATGATTATTCTTAATTATTTGACATATCCAAGGGTTACATAATATTATATTTACCAAATCATTTGTCCAACTTCTTTCACTATGATTTAGGTTATCTTATAGCAAGTATCCCTTATACTAGAAGGGGTTGTTTGTGTGAGAACATCATTTTCCATAGATTTTTTTAAAAGTTGTATTCAAATGTTTAAATTTTCTTTAAAAGTTAATTCTATTATGATTATATTATAGAATTATTCTTTTATATATATTTTTTTTTAAAATATGTTGTTTTATAATACTATCGTAGTTGTACAAGTTGAACCAGTTGAACCAGTTGAATAGTTAAAGCAAAACTTATGGAACATATTGAAACTTACTTGTAATAGCTGAACTCAGTATATAAACGAATACAAATACAAATTAAAACAAACAGACATGTTCTTAGCTGAACTCAGTTGAACCAGCTGAATTGTTAATGCACAAACGAGACACAGACATGTTCTTAGCTGAACCCAGTTGAACCAGCTGAATTGTTGATGCACATGCGAGAAATACAGGTAAAACACAGAAACGCAAGTTAACCATTCTCATCATTGGGAGAGGGCTGCAACCAACTCTCCAAGTTAATGCCCGGCCGAGCCTTGTTTTGGGTCCTCTTTCGTCGCTTTTCCCCGGTGGATGGAAATCGGGTTTCTTGATTTCTACCTTTCTTTGGTTTGTAATCCGGCGGTTTTGCGATCTTCTCCTCGTAGTCAGCTGGGAAAGTCCATTGAGACTCATGCGGCACAACGTAAATTGTTTTGTAATATGCCAATGCCCACGTCTCGATCAAGTAATATTTCAAACAAAGACCATATATGCTTACATCCGTTGTTCTCCATTCATTCCGACAATGCTTAATGGCTGCGGCTATACCATGGATGCAAGGGTACTTGTCTATATCAAAACACCTACAAGTACAAGATTTCATATCCAAGTCCACTAAATATGTTAAACCATCAACTCCAATTACGCTATATTCGCGTCGGTAGCTGTTAAGCTCAGTGACCGTCAACTTCGCAGCTATAGGACATCGGATATGTAATATATTCTCCACAACAGGCACCACTTGCGTTGTGTTCGATGCATTGGCAGAATCTTTTCGATGTTTGTTGAACCATTCTGAAAACTTCTCCAATATCGCATCAATCATCGGTAAAAGATGGTACTTCCTTACTTCCCTAAACACAGCATTCATTGACTCTGCGGAGTTGCTAGTATCTATGTTGTACTTGTCTCCCTCAGCATGACTCCTAGCCCATTGTTCAACCCCAATGGAATTATCCAAATATTCAGCAGCTCTAGGATACCTTCTCCTAAAATCACCATACTGAATGTTGAACTCTGTCTTAGTATATACATGAGCGCATTCCTTGAATTTATCAACCCCTACGTCCTTGTCCCCAGTCAACTTTGGCCTAAGGTTTTGGGACAAATGCCATATACAATGACCATGTGATGCGTTTGGAAACACATCCATCACTCCCTTGATGATGCTTTGATGTCTGTCGCTTATGAAAACCAAACCATCTTCATCCGGTACTACCTTTCTCAACATTCTAAAAAACCAATTCAAACTAGCATGATTCTCACTATCAATTACACCAAACGCAATGGGGTAATGGTGACGATTAGGATCCTGAGCTGTTGCAATAACTAACATCCCACCATATACAGTTTTCAGAAAAGTTGCATCAATCACTAACACTTTCCTCATTGCCTTAAACCCTTCAATGCTTGCTCCTAAAGCGATAAATAAGTACTTGAACCTCTCTTCCGCATCCAATTCCACTTCCGTTACTGTCCCAGGATTCACCTCTCTCAACATGTGGAGATAAGCATACAACATCGTGTAGCAAACTTCAGGGTTCCCACGCATATCACTAACATGTTGTTTTTTCCCTCTCAAGGCGGTGGAGTAGGAACAATCCAAACCAAGTCTTCCTTTAACAAGAGTCATGATGGTTTTAGGATCCGGTGTTTTCAATTGACCACGAAAGTCCTCATGCAACCTCATGCAAAACACTTGCTACTAATCGTGGTGTGCCTTTTTGTTTAAAATAGCTAGTACTCTCCTCACACCTAGAGCATGTATGCATGTTTTTGTGAACTCTTACACTCCAAAAATCAGATTTCTTTATTCTAGCAACTCTTAAATACCATTCACAACCCATGGAAGCTTGACTGCATTCAATCATAAGTCGCACCGGGTCCGACTTCACACATCTCAGACCAAACAACTCGGCCTTTGCAGCTCTATTAACCAAATCCCATACTGCCTCCTTAGAAGGAAATTCTTGATCTTTTTCCAATTCCAAACCATCTTCCCATTCTTTAACTGTTTCCTCACTTGGTTGTACAGTCCGCGAAAGCTCAACATATTCATGCCTAACATCATTCTCACAATCTTCATTTACACCATTCTCTATCATGAGCTGTTCAATAATCGGTTCATTAACTATAGCAGGCTCTTTCTCTTGTTCTGATCCTTCCCCCCATCTAAACGTACTCAAGTTTGCTTGATTATTTACATCATCAGTCCTTACATCATCAGTCCTTACATCATCAGTCCTTACATCATTGGCAGCCACTTCCCCATAATTCAAACCGCATGAACTTCTTCTCTCTACTCTTGGTACTAGCTCCACCATCTGATTACTTTCAAGATTGCATAACTCCACATGCAAAACTGGTCTAAATCCCTCTTTATCCAATGATGTTAAGAATATACAAACATCCTCATCATCTAAAATATAAGACTCTCTCCTTCCTTTACATATCATGTAACTCAATTTCATCTTCCTTCTCGCTCCGTCTATAGCAATCTTCTTACAGATCTTATCTACCAACACCGGATATGTTATTCTCTCCAAAGATGTTGTCTTAAACATTATAGCATATACTGAATTGTTGCAATTCCACTCATGCTCTTCTGAATAGTACCCTCCATAGTCAAAATATATGTTTGTGTGGATCTTCTTCTTCATCGCACTGCAGATAGAACAAAATAAATCACTAATTTCGATACAACACTTATAACAGTTATACCAATTGTACCAGTCGAACTACACTATCATATATGTACCAGTTGTATTATTCAATTTCAGTTGTACCACGACCTTCTGCAACTAACGATACAAAGGAGGAGCTACATTCTAATTTCCCTCGGATTCAACACGATTCAACTCATAAATCCTACTATCTAGAGATTTCTACATCTACTATTGCCAAACTCTACCATTGCAAATACCTAAACAAACAAATTTCTAAACACTTACTTGGTTCAATCAAGATCCAACAATGGAGGAGAAGAAAGAAGGTCCTACGACGGAGTTCCGTCGAAATGGATGAGTCGACGGTGAGGCTAAGAGGAGGAGCGGGAGTAGACGAAACAAATGACGAGCTCTTAAACTCGATCCAACAATGAAGCTCCAAAACCGGCGCCAGAGCTAATGTCGGACAACGAATCCGACCTCAGCAGCTCCGGAGAATCTTCCGTTTGTCGTCGCCGGAGAAATGAAGACAAAGAACTCGATTGGATTTCGATTTCGATTTCGATTTTTCTTTGTTTTTTGTTTTAAAATTAATTCAATTTCTCCATTAAGGGTATAAAAGTATAATCCACACTATGGGTGGCATTCAGACTTTAAAATGGCAGGCAGGATTAATATTTCCGGTTCAGTGGCAAACAAGCCTCTGGCTCATTTGCATAAGAAAGGTGAGAGAAAGGTTTTAGGGTTTTTTAACTTTTTTTTTTTTGAAAGAATAGTGGAAATGCCCAAAACTAAATAAAGCCCATTTTCATACATCACTTCTCTGTTTTATAGTTTGAGAAATTATCTTAGATTGTGATTTAACGTAATTTTAGTTATAGTAAATATTAAGTGCTATTTTTTTTTTAGTACAATATTCAAATTTTGATTCCTGACCAAAAGAGAATATCTACAGCCAATTAATCTACTTTTCTTTGCAAATTTTAGTTTCTAGTTATAAAACAGGATTAGATGCTAGATGATCTGGTTTGAAACATATCCACATCGTTAACAACAAAATATATCACTCACCCTAATTCCAAGCAGCTGCTTTCAAATAACTTTTCATTTAGGGATCAACGGTAACAGACTCTGATCACAGTCCAACACCATTCCAGATTCGTGGATTACAACCAGCACTAAGAAAATGGTCTAGTTTCTCACTTTGACTTATGAGATCTGTATATTCGCAATTCATAACCATGTGCACAGACGTATTCTCTTTATTATTGAATGTCATGTCAAAAGAATAATCAGTAACCCAACAACATTTGTGTAAAATATCTAGCCAGAAGAAAATAATTACTAACTACAAGAAAAGTAAAAGTTTCCAAGTTAAACTGATTGTTTTCATGTCATTACTTGAGAGAGTACTAATGTTAGTCATAGTGGAAGTTTTTTTTTTTGTTTTCAAAAGTGATTTCGTCTAAATTTTTAGTATTGCATCACATGTTCAATATTTGTACTGACGCCAATAATTTGCTATCCGTTTTTGTTGTTGATTAGTGGTGAAGATCTTGCATGACTAATGTTAATTTTCTAAAATTAAAAAACGTAGATGGCTAGACCTTTGGACAAGTAACCTAAATATTTATTTACATGAAAAGATTTTAACCGATTAGGATGTATATAGATAATTTCCATCTCTTACATCCTCAGAAAATCGACTTCAGCATGGATGATTAACTAAAAATAAGTATAAAATACTTTTGGGTGATATGTAGAGTTAGTTATAACAAGTATTTTTTGAAAAAATAATTTGTTTTATTTTATAGTCCAAACAGTGAAATCTATATAAATTTAGTACTCGATAAATTAATATCTCGTTAAATTAATAATTTTTTCAGTCCTAAATTGATATTTTCGTCCAAATATCATTTATACAAATTAATAACCATGGAAAATTAATAAATTACACTGGTCTCAGTATTATTAATTAATAGAGGTTTTATTAGTTAGCACCCTTACAAATAATTGAAAAAATGACGTACTCGCAAACTAGTTAGGTTGCAAATTCATTCAACTGTTCGTTCAATCTAAATCCTTGGCTCACTTCTTAGAATAAGTCATAATTATATCATCTGATTGCACTAGCGTCCGTCTCACATAGACTTCTTTTGGACCACCTCCGAAATTATCTCTTTCATTATTTCAATCTCTTCCAAGCTCCTAAAGGTCAGATATTGGGTGTTAGATCAGAGATCTTGACAAGGTCTAAGACCAAAACATATCTTCGAAGCTAAAGAATTTGAAACAGGGTAGGTTATTCCAACTTTACCCGCCAGACTTTAAACCTTCTAATCCACTCCGAGTCTTTCCTCTAATTCAATTGAATCCGAGATAAACCGGTTCAATCTCCAAACCAATCCCAAATTCATTGATCAAACCCCTTTGGTTTGCTTTGTCGTGCAAGAAGATATTTTCCGGGAAAATGACAAACAGAGAAAATCTCCAGAAAACACTGAAACTCGTGCTTCCGTTCACGTGGCAATCACTTCCAATGAACGATTCTCCTTCGTTTCTCTCAAAGTCCCATCACAAACCTCCTTTCTCCGAGAATCTCACTACAAAGATTCGAAAAAAACTCCGATCATTGAAGCAACGAAGATATGCTTACTTCACCTTCTTCTTCTTCTTCTTCTACATTTGATTCATTCTCTTCCAATTTCTCTCCGGTACTCACTAATGCCTTCTCTGGCTTCACCATTCCCATGGGGTTTGTCACTTTGATTCTCTTGATTTGAAATTATGATCCGGATTTGAGTTCTGATTCTGAATTGGATTTGTTTTTGTAGATTGAATTTCAGTAGGAAAGTGATCGGAGCTCGAGTTTTCTCTCGGAAGGCACGTCTTCTTCGTAATCCCTAATCTCGTTCTTCTTCTTAGTTTTATGATCTTCATTGTTTCATCGTAGGTAGGTTAAGGATCGTTCAACGCTTAAGGTTTCTTGTCGTCGTGCACAAGAACGTGTGGTTGAGGTAAATCTCTTGGTTTAGTCTTGCTCTTTTGCGATTCGAATTGTGATAAGTGCTTCTTTGTTATTTTCTAGGAAGAAGCATCTACAATGACGGAGACTAAGCAATTATTCAAAGTTTCTACTGGTGAGGTATCTCCTCTTGGTGTGTCTCAAGTCGACAATGGAATCAATTTTGCTTTGTTTTCTCAGAATGCTACTTCTGTTACACTCTGCTTATCACTTCCCCAAAGGTATAACAAGTTTTTTTTTGTTTTGCTTGCTTAATCTGTGACGCTAATGTTCTTTGGTGGGTATATTTTGTAGTGGTAAGGATGATTTGAGTGATGATGGTATGATTGAGTTGGTTTTGGATCCCAGTGTCAACAAGACTGGGGATACTTGGCACATTTGTGTTGAGGTAGTCTCGTACGTTGAGGAACTTCTTTAGACAGTTCGTTTCTTATGCTATCTTTTTGTTTTCTCTCTATTTATTGGCTGTGGATTTTTTTACATTTTGATAGGATTTGCCTCTCAATAATGTTCTTTATGGTTACCGTGTTGATGGTCCTGGTGAATGGCAACATGGGCATCGTTTTGACCATAGTATTTTGCTTTTGGATCCCTATGCAAAGCTAGTTAAGGGTCGCAGCTCTTTTGGAGATAGTAGTCAAAAGTTTGCTCAATTTTATGGAACTTATGACTTTGAGAGCTCGCCATTTAACTGGGGAGATGACTACAAGTTCCCTAACATACCTGAGGTACAATTTTCATTTGTCTCCTTCAGCTAGTTGTTGCACGGTTCTGTTGATGAGCTATATTTCTGACTGGATTATGGAATTTGTATTACTACAGAATTTATGGTTTCTTCCCTAGTTTGTTTCAATATTTTTAATCATCTGCTACTGTTTTGCAGAAGGATCTTGTTATTTATGAAATGAATGTTCGTGCTTTTACTGCTGATGAATCCAGTGGGATGGACCCAGCTATAAGAGGCAGTTACCTCGGTCTCATTGAGAAGGTGATTATATTATACTTCAAACATATGTTGAGATGCTGAAATTACTGCACATTCATACTTACTGCTGATGAGCACGAGGGTTAAAGCAGGAGTCATTTACCAAAAAATTAAAAGTGTACATGTGAAAAGCTTATTCTGATAGATATTGAGGATATGTTTCATCTGCTTGTATGTTTATGTACAAAGCTTGTTTTATAGCTCACTCTCTTTTTTTCTTCTCTTAAAAGATCCCACACCTTCAAGATCTGGGTATAAATGCAGTGGAGTTATTGCCAGTGTTTGAGTTTGATGAACTGGAGCTTCAGAGGCGTCCTAACCCTAGGGATCACATGGTAATCACGAATCAGCAATTTACATTTCTGTGTGCTTGTAATATTTCTTGCAGGTCTTATTGCGATGGTAGCTATAACTTTCTTCCGTTTTCAACTTAACTTGAGCCTTCATGAATGGAAGTTTCAGTGCTTACCAAACCTGAAAGAGAATTTTTTTTACTAGGTTAACACATGGGGTTACTCGACAGTTAACTTTTTTGCTCCGATGAGCCGTTATGCTAGTGGTGAGGCAGACCCAGTTAAAGCTTCAAAAGAGCTTAAAGAAATGGTCAAAGCCTTACATTCTGCTGGTATAGAGGTAGCAATGCCATTGTCTTGCTCTTGTTTTCTTGGGGCCGATGCAGTTTGTTCCTTGTTGAACTTATTGTAATTGATTGTCTTCAGAAGTTTTCTTACAACTTTTCTCTGCAGGTCATTTTGGACGTAGTTTATAATCATACGAACGAAGCAGATGACAAATACCCTTATACCACTTCATTTCGTGGCATAGACAATAAGGTGAGTCATAAAAGGATTAAGCTGCATGTCAGTTTATTTCTTTTCTTATCTTGGAAATCTAAACAGTGAGATCTATTCTGCAGGTTTATTACATGCTTGATCCAAACAACCAACTGCTTAACTTTTCTGGCTGTGGTATTTTATTTTGAAGCTTATATTTCAGGCTTTACTTTTCAAAATTCCGTACTTCAAATGAAAGTTTGGTTTACAGTTTGCTGCAATATGTGTGCTCAACGTTTCTTTTGTTTTCTGTTTCCAGGGAATACACTGAACTGTAACCATCCTGTTGTTATGGAACTAATACTAGATAGCTTAAGGCACTGGTATGGACAAAATCTATGTTAGCCACTGTAAATAATGGACCAAATATCTTGCAGCTAATCCTGAAACATGGCATTGATTTGAAATTGACAGACTTTGTGGTTACTTCGAATGGTTAATCATTCCTGGTTCTGCTTTCTTCTCTTTACCTAACTGCAGGGTCACTGAATATCATGTGGATGGTTTCCGATTTGATCTTGCTAGTGTGCTTTGCCGAGCAACAGATGGATCTCCACTCAGTGCTCCCCCACTCATTAGGGTTGGTTTTAATGCATTGTGCTTGCATTTTTCAGAAAATAAAATATTGAATTTTTGCCATGATGTACATTTTGAAATTTCTTATTGAATCAGGCAATTGCCAAGGATTCCGTTCTGTCAAGATGTAAAATAATTGCAGAGCCTTGGGATTGTGGAGGATTATATCTAGTCGGGAAGTTTCCAAATTGGGATAGGTAACCGTTTTAGCTTCATAACTAGCTTAAGTTGGTACTTCCCGATAGTACTATACTTGGTAGTTTCTTCAAAATTCATGCGTTTATCAACTTTGTGTAACTGGTATGGATACTGGATTTTTCCCAAGTCAGGTGGGCTGAGTGGAATGGGATGTACCGGGATGATGTTAGAAGATTTATCAAGGTATACAACAGTGAAGTATTTTTCTCCTATTCTTGGGCAATGCATGAATTATTGCAGAAAAACTATAATATTCTAAATGTTTAGGGTGACATTGGTATGAAAGGAAGCTTTGCTACTCGGGTTTCAGGATCTTCCGATCTTTACCAGGTAAGATTCATTCAAGTTATTAATTTTTGTATCAAGTCTGAATTTTTTCCAGGGAACTCTTAGATGCTTTTTAACTGCAGTAGAATCCAAGTAGGTTTCATGATAACATTGTGCTTCCCCTTTTCTCGTATATAGGTTAACCAGCGGAAGCCTTACCATGGTGTAAATTTCGTGATTGCACATGATGGATTCACATTGCGAGATCTTGTATCATACAACTTTAAGGTACTTTTTATTTCCAGTGTATTGATTTTAAAACCTGAATAAGTCTTGTGCTATACGCATCTCTTCTGTATTATAGCACAATGAGGCCAATGGAGAAGGAGGAAATGATGGATGTAATGACAATCATAGCTGGAACTGTGGTTTTGAAGGTACATTTAGAATCTCACTTCACAACATTCTAGCATTGTTGGTTTCTCTGTATAATTTCTTATTCCAGTTAATACTCTGTTTCTTGACAGGGGAAACTGGTGATGCTCACATCAAGTCTTTACGTACTCGGCAAATGAAGAATTTTCATTTAGCTTTGATGATTTCTCAGGTACGTATTGCCAACATACACCTGTTTAAATACTGTTAAAAATCCATATGAGACCAACCGTGATCAATGATCAGGGAACACCAATGATGCTAATGGGAGACGAATATGGACATACGCGGTATGGTAATAACAATAGCTACGGACATGATACTGCTCTTAACAATTTCCAGTGGAAAGAGGCAAGTCTTACATCTCACGGTTTGTCCTTCTTTGTTAACTACTGATTCCCCCATGAACTGTAATCATTTCTTCTTTCTAAATTCAGCTCGACGCAAAGAAGCAAAACCATTTCAGGTTTTTTTCGGAGATGATCAAGTTTCGACATTCACACCATGTACTCAAGCATGAAAATTTCCTCACCCAAGTAACTAAGTAACCTTCTCTTGTTTACATCTATTTCTTGAATCTTGGAGTGCTACTCTAATGTGCAATGTTTGTCTAAAGGGCGAGATTACATGGCATGAAGATAATTGGGGCAACCCTGAGAGCAAGTTCCTAGCTTTCACGTAAGACACAAAAGTCCCAAAGTTTCTTACTTAAGTGTGTTATACTGCTTAATGAGTCATCTGATTTCAGATTAATAAGTGATTGTTCTTGCAGTCTCCATGACGGTGTAGGTGGCCGTGACATCTATGTGGCATTCAACGCCCACGATTACTTTGTCAAGGCTCTGATTCCACAGCCACCACCGGGAAAACAATGGTTCCGTGTGGTCAGTCTTTCTTTCTTTCGTCTTCTTTAGTTCTCTAATTCCATGACTGACTCAATTGTTATGATTTCCACAGGCTGACACAAACCTTGAGTCACCGGATGATTTTGTGAGCGAAGGTGTGGCCGGCGTGGCTGAGACCTACAATGTGGCTCCATTCTCTTCAATCCTTCTCCAGTCCAAGTAAGATAAGCACTCACACGAACAGCTTCAAGCTTCAACACAAATAACGCACGGTAGAGGAAAAAATAAGGTGTATGAGTTATGAGGAAAAGATCCTCATGAGTGCTTGTAAAACTTGATTACATGTAAAATTATAAAATGTACGATATTTCCAATCAGAAATAAAGAGATATATAGAGCCATGGTACAGTATTTTATAATCATGGAATATGTAGTATTATTCAGTTGTGTTTATATACGAACTATATGTAGTGCTATTATTAATTTAAATCTAGTTAAATGTACCACCTATGTTATGTAAAGTTTGATAATCCAAATAATATCATAAATCTTCATGATTTGGGGTTTTACAACCTTTACTTTATAATCGAAAACTACATTTCACCGACATTTTGAAATTATTCAAGCTTCGAACCATATCCTCCACAAAATGTAATAAAGTGATGTTGCCAAATAAAGTATACAGGATTTGTTTTTTTTTTTTCTGTAACGAATTGCGGATAATAAAAGAAGTCATTTCTTCTGTCTTTCAACTTAAGGTGACTCACCACCTACTTACCACATTGATATTGTCATCTTCGAAGAATCCAAACCATTTTTTATTGTTAAGTAAACATTCAAAATCGTTCTAAAACTCGAGAGTATCCGAGGTTCCATTCCAATTATTAAAACACTGAAACGTTACGTTAAAGCGAAAAAAATATACTAACAAAAATCCATTCCTAAAGAATAAATAAAATAGATGCTTCGATCGTGGAGTCAAAGTTTAATAAAAATACTACTAGAATAAGAAAGAATTCGCAAGACTAATGGGAAACACAACCGCGTGGTAGTCACTAATCCGTAATCACTAATCATAATGGTAAGTGAAAGTTTAGGTCACATTAATTAAAAGTTGAATAATCTCGAAACCTTGAATTAATCCACGTGGTTAGGGCAGTCTTTGGAAACAACGCGTAGTTGGTGTTGGGGTCGGTGGTCGACGACTTAGCCAAATCCATCGGACGGCTCATGTTTTTATCTCGATTTGTTTCCATAGTTGTTTTCTTTCTTCTAATGATACGTGTATCAGACGAAAATAATTTATTACTTCCACTTTCCTAATCATATCTACGTTTCCATAACAATCTTGAAATAAACCCATAAAGTATGCATTAATGCATGTAATGTAAGAAAAGATTTGGATCAAGTTGGTGGTTACGCTATCTAGTAGTTTACTGATATTCCAAATCGTTTTTTTTTACTTCAATAGATTTGTTCGTTGAACAACTTATTAATAGCAGAATAATTGGAGTATTATTGATGAATACGTGTAAGATAGAGACAGAAAATATTTGGCAGGTTATCAACAATAAAAATTCAATTTCACATGTAGTAATTTTTTAAAAACATTTTGGAATATTCTTTTTAATAACAACAAAGAAAAAAATTAAGAAGTTCAACTATATTCCAACAAAATATTTCCGTGTCCACTAATTCTGGCATAGGTTTGGTAAGATCAACTTCGATTTTTACACGAATTATGTAAAGCCTCATAATTTTCCTTGTGAAATCATCGATTTTCAGTAGTACATCTATTAGATAGTATAGTATGTTAGATGGAATGGAATATAACTACCCATTTTATTTGTCGCCTATTAATTTTATCCATCAATAATTAACGAGAATTCGCACTATTATTTAGCAACAAACGATGAACAGTTAAACAAAATATGTAGCTAATTAGCTTAAAATTATTAAAAATACAGCAAAACATCAATAAATAATAATATTAAACTTGTAATACTCCCTCCATTTCGTTTTACTTGTCGTTTAAGGTTTTTTCACACAAATTAAAAAAAACATTAAACTTTCGGCTTTACCCTTTATTAATATATTTTATAAATTTTTTCATTGACCAAAACATTAAAACAATAGAGATAATACTGGAATTTTTACCAAACATTTGCATTGAAAACCTAAAACGGCAACTATTACGAAACAAAATTTAAGTCCTAAAACGCCAATTGAAACGAAACGGATGGAGTATTTTATTAATATAAGAATTAGTCAAAGAATTAATTTGGGATTGACGAACTGTAATGATTCATCGAGATATTAATTTATAAAATTATACTGTAATTAACAACAAATAAATTCTATCAAGAAAAAACAACAAATTTATTTTAGTTTCTAATAGTGTGTTTTCTTATTATGTGTCTTGACATACAAATTTAATTCCACATACTTCTAGGAAACAAAAAAAAAAAAGAAAAGAAAAAAGCGTTAATCTTTTAATATATTATTTTTGAAAAAGATCATAAACACTTAAATGACCAAAATAATTAAAATTTTACCGAATGACATAGCATAATCGTCTAATGACATAAGTCGTAAAATAAAAATTTGTAGAATGAAAAATCGTAGAATTAAAATTTACAAAATACAAACTTTCAAAATGAAAAATCCCATTATGAAATAAATAACTATATATTTATTTATATATCTGTATAATAAATTTATGGGAGACTCACAAAAATGCCCCTTTTTCAATACCCCTTTTCAAAAATGCCCCCTATGGATGTCCATTTTTAAAAATACCCCTTTTATGTACAAAATGACTAAATTACCCTTCTTTTAATAAAAGATATCATAAATATATAAGGAAATATAACAAAATTAGGTCCACAAAATACAAAATATTTTTTGGCGGGAAAAGTAACAAAATTAGGTCCCGCCAAAACACTTGTAAAAATTTGTAAAACCTTTAAAATACCTTGTAAAATTTTCCCGTAAAATTTTTTCCCGCCAAAAAATTTTCCCGCCAAAAAATTTTTTTTGCGGGAAAAGTGATTCCGCAATTTTTTTGGCGTTAAATTTTTGGCGGGAAAATTTTTCCCGCCAAAAATTTACAAGGTATTTTAAAGGTTTTTTACAAGGTATTTATAAGGTTTTACAATGTATTTTAAAAGGTTTTACAACGTATTTACAAGGTATTTATAAGAAGGTATT
>NW_003302550.1:17722953-17753631 GCF_000004255.2 Arabidopsis lyrata subsp. lyrata | reverse complement strand
ACCTTTTAAAATACATTGTAAAACCTTACAAAACACTTGTAAATACCTTGTAAAAAACCTTTAAAATACCTTGTAAATTTTTCCCGCCAAAAATTTTCCCGCCAAAAAAATTTCGCAAAAAAAATTGCGGAATCACTTTTCCCGCAAAAAAAATTTTTTGGCGGGAAAATTTTTTGGCGGGAAAAATTTTTACGGGAAAATTTTACAAGGTTTTTAAAAGGTTTTTACAAGTGTTTTGGCGGGAAAATTGGGGGATCACTTTTCCCGCCAAAAAATATTTTGTATTTTGTGGACCTAATTTTGTTTCAAATAAGGGTAAAATAGTTATTAAAAATTAAAAGAGGGCAAACTTAAAAATGGACTCTCAAAGGGGGTATTTTTGAAAAGGGGTATTGAAAAAGGGGCATTTTTAACAATTTCTCTAAATTTTTACTTGTATTTTTAAAAACGAAAACATAAATCTTGAATTTTTGCGTTTTTGTAAACATTATGTAAAATTCTTGTATGATCGAAGTACAAAACATCATTTTACCATTATGTGTGTAACCAATTGGAGCCATAGTGTATAATTCTTCTCTCTTTTGCTCTAACGTACATATATCAGCTCATTATCCAAAATTCCAAATATTCGAACACATGTTTGAATATGAAACTAATTTTGTACAGAAAAGTCCAAAACAAATCGGCCCCAAATCATAATAAAAAGAAAACTCTAGGGACTTACTTACAAATTGACAATAAATATTTACACGTCTTCGTGTAATTTCGAAGAAACATCAATTCTCTTCTCTTATATAAACCCTCTTCGTCTCCTCCTCTCTGCTCGAAACAGATCCTTAACTTCTCTCCCTATCTCTAACACTTTTCTCAAACTACGAAAACTATGGCTTCAAAATCCGTCGTCGTTTTGCTCTTCCTCGCTCTCATAGCTTCTTCAGCCATAGCTCAAGCTCCAGGACCAGCTCCAACAAGATCTCCTCTTCCATCTCCTGCTCAAGCTCCAAGAACCGCCGCACCTACTCCTTCAATCACACCAACTCCCACACCATCCGCTACTCCCACGGCAGCTCCGGTTTCTCCTCCGGCTGGTTCACCACTTCCCTCCTCCGCTTCACCTCCCGCTCCTCCAACATCTCTCACTCCCGATGGATCTCCCGCCGCTGGCCCGACCGGATCCACTCCCGTCGATAACAACGTCGCCGCCACTCTCGCCGCTGGATCTTTAGCCGGTTTTGCATTCGTCGCTTCTTTGTTGATGTAATTTGGTTATTTTAGAATCTATTGAGATAGTTTTTTTTCTATTAAGGATTATTTTGTTCCGTGTTATTTTAATTTTTGATTTATGTATTAAGAATTGAGTTAGCGTTGGACGATAGATATACTCGATTTGTGTTTTAGAATTATCATTTGTGTTTTATTATCACTCTAGTTAAACACTTCGTGTTTTATTATTACCACTAATGTTTTAGTATTATGGTCTTAAGTCTCAACACATTTTATCTTTGGTTCTTATAAAAACAAATTCATAATCTTGGTTTAGTTATTGCGTCTGGATTTGAATTAGTTATACAATTTGAAATTGGTGGAGTTAAAACTTAAAGTGATGTAGTGATTAGTGATTAGTGATTAGTGATATTAAACACTTTTTTAGAAAAAAAGATGATTAGTGATGACTGATGAGGTCAGGAACGTGTGCGTGTGTAGAGACACGTATCGACATATCCAAGAACGGTGAATTTGTCGTTTATTGGTAGTGGCAAAAGAACAGCTGTTTGGTCTCTTGTCTGATTCTTCTTTTTTTTTTTTTTTTTTACACTTTTATTGCGTTACTTATATTGGATAACTTTTGAAATTACAAGATTTGAAAAGTCTCTAATATTAACGAGAATAATTGCGGTTAGAATTAAAAATTGGATTAAAAAGTCTTTTGGGTTTGGTCAGGAAGGTAAGAGTAGGTTTTGTCACGTGGAGACAGCTGTAAGACTACTTATAAAGCATTTTCAGGATTCTTTCATTGGCTCAGCCATGTGGGCTTCTACGTATTATAGTAACCATTTTAGGTTAAAGGTGGCGTGACAAAATATTATACTCATATTATAAGTTACTTAAAATTGTGAAAAAGTTGAATTAAATGCGTTTGCTATAAAAGTTAGACGAAGATACCATCGTTTTTTTGTTTTAACATAAATCGAAAAGAACTCTATTCTTTTTAGGTTTTTGCACAAAAGGAGGAAAAAAGAGAAAAAGGTAAAAAACAAAGTTGATGAAATTGTTTCTTTTTAAAGGAAAAGGCTGGAGAGCATTTGCATTCATTAGCTGTGAAATCTGATTCGCATTTGATGATTCAATCCCTCCCCACTATTCCAACTTAAACCTAAATGAAAAGTGACAAGAATTTGTCCTTTTTCATATACCAATGTCTTTTTTTTCTTAAAACAAATTTTAAAACATACAACATAACTTAAAAAGAATGAAAGAAAAAGTACAAGAAGCTTTTTTGAACTAGTACTTTAGTACATAATGCTCTAGGTGATATATGAGTGAACCATATTTTTTAAGTGTCGCTGCCGCGGGAAGAGGGTGAGTCTCGCGCAAAGAAGAAAGGCGGTTCCTTCAGGTTTGAGGGCCAATCTACTATAAGAAGCGGTCTAGGGACTTGTAGGTGTTACAATGAAACAAGTGGTTCTTCCCCGTCCATAGTTTATACAATGTCTTAAATCAAAATTCAAACTAATACTCTCTCTGTTTATTTATTTATTTATTTGATGTTTTAAGTGGAAAAATTTGTTTTAAATTAGATGATGTTTTCAACTTATAGTACAAAATTAATTAGTTTTTATTGATTTTGACGAAATATATTCTACAGATTGTTTTATTATTGATTAAAGATGGTGTTACTATTGATTAAATCGTGTTTAGGTAGATAATATATGACGTTTTAGTTTAGAAATAAACAAAAAAATAAATGATTTCTTAATAGGTGTATAAAAATCTTAAATTAACATATAAAAAAAACGGAGTACCAAAACCTTTAGTGTAACTTGAAAATAAAATAGAAACCTAGCTTCTTAAGTTATTTTTATACTAAGTTAGCAGCATTTGTGTTTACAAATTACTAATATAACTTTTTAAAGATACTCAAGATTAAGGGTTCATATATAAAAAGATTACACACTAAACATAAAACAAACGCAAAAACAAGCAATCGAAACTAGATGACAAGCAAAGAAGCATTGTGTTTAAACTTAACAAAGTAAGTTTCTTAGAGCCACATGGGTTTGTTTCTTGAGATTTGATCTGGTCTGATACTGACGTTTGGTATACCGGTCTCTACTAGTTCTCAGTTCCAACAAAATCGGTCTAGTACTTCTTACTTACTTCTCCACCATTTACTCAAGGTTGGTACTTGCATGTATCCACTCCTCTTGTTGGTCAAAAACTAAGAAGAAACAAACAGACCTGGAAGCTCCATAAGCTTTTTCTTCAATTCCAATACATCCACAGTAATAATCCTGCAACACAGACTAAGTATATATATATACTGATTCGATCAATTCAGAGTTTAGAGGTGTAATGATACAAGAGAGCCAGATAATGAAACCAATTCAGCATTTACTACCTTCTCAGTTTTATGCAGCAGGAGTTTCGACCTCTTGGGTCATTGCCTCGGAAGGAGATGGTTCCTCTTCCTCCTCCGGTGGCTGCAACCCTTCTTTTGCTTGCAACTTCACAAACTGTTTGCTTTTAGCTAATCGGATTGGTCTTCCCATGAAATCCTGCGTATGTAAATTTCACACACAGTCAATTCCACCAACTTAAATCAGCTCATATTCTAAAGCTGGTACTAGAAACATATCATTAACTCTTCTGTTCTACAATTCTGGGATTATGGTCCATATACTAAAAGTATTTAGTATCTACTCAGAGAAACCCATTTACATATTTGTCTCATTCGGTTTACGGGCCCTACAATAAACCAAAACACAAACACTCTCTTGTCCTTTGGGTTCCATTCAACAACTATATCAGCCAGTAATAATGAGCTTCAACTTTGCTCAAGATTGACCTAACTGATAAGCCTAGAATGCTTTTAAAATATGATTAGATCATTATCATTTAGTATAGCTTGGATTTACCTTTCCTTGGAACTCAATAAGCGCTGCCTCGGCCTGTTTCTTGGTTTTGAAAGAGACAAACCCGTAGCCACTCGACCTCCTTGGATTTTCCTGAAATATAACTTCAGTGGACACAACATTACCAGTGTCTGCATCAAAAAACTCCTTAAGATGCTTGGCTCTTGCTTCAAATGCCAAGTTTGCAACGAATAAATTGAATGTAGGCACTGGTGAAGGCTTCTCACGTGGCGCATATGTCTTCTTCTTTTTGGTCTTTGCATAGTCTACCTTCAAACGACGACCCTCATAATCCTAAACAACATACAATTCAAATGGCAAATGAAGATCCAAGAAAAAGAAGGGACCAACAAACAACACAAACAATCAGATGGAGTATGTACTAATTGTAGACAACAAAATCTATCTTGGGATACTGCAACATAAAAGAGCCTAATAGCACTACAACTTCTTCTAATGTAAAGTGAGATAAATTAAGACAACACAACCAAATGAGAGCAGGGACCAAATAACAACAAAATCAATCACATGAAGTATGTGAAAATTTTGCTCTGTCAAGCTTTGTTCAGCAAATCTATCGTTTTCATCGGATACGGCAACCTGAGAGAGTCTAAACACAATGTACAACTTCTGCTAATGCAAAGTAAGATAAGATGAGACAAACTCAACAAAATGACAGATATATCTCAATGATTCTGTGCCAATTTAGAGATGGAGGAAGCGAATTGCGATGTTCTTACATACGAAAATCAATCAAATTGGGATAACTGCAACATGAAAGAGCCTAATAAGCACAATGTACAACTTCTACTAATCATAAAGTCAGATAAAATGAGACAAATCACAATGATTCTATCCATACTTAGAGATGTAAAAGCCGATGATTGCGATGTACTTACATAGGATTCGAGAGATTTAAGAGCTGTTGCAGCTTCATCAGGAGAAGCCATTTCAATGAAAACCAAACCTCTATTCCTTTCCTTCTTATGCATAGACATCTACAAATCAAAATCAAATTCGTTAACCAAACACAAACAATTCAATTTCAAGGTTTTAAGAGAAGGAAACGAGAAAAATCAAAACCTCTATGTCGATAACATTGCCGTATTTCTCGAACAATGACCTTATATCTTCAGGTGTAGAGGTCCAAGGAACGTTCTGAGCAATCAATCTGGTTTTAGAAATCTCTTCTTCTACTACTTCAGTAGCTGAAGAAGAAGAAGATTCGAGGACTGGATCTTGTGTTGTGGTGGAGAAGTAAGTGGTGAAGTTTCTGGATTTTGCTGGAATTGAATCTGGAAACGTCGAGTAATGATTGAGAAGACATAGTGAAGAAGTAGAGAAAGAGAGAGAGTGATTGGTAAGTGAGAATTTGGGATTAGGGTTCTTGTGGTTTGATTTGTGACCTAGAATTTGGAGGGAAATGCCAGGAAGACGAAGAAGAGCCATGAGTGAGAGAGTTTTGGATAAGAGAAATCGAAAAAGCTACGCAATTACACTTATTTCGTGTTGGAATTAAGTAACGACGTCGTTTCATAGAAACTAAAACGACAGCGTTTATTACTCTCACAA
This sequence comes from Arabidopsis lyrata subsp. lyrata, assembly GCF_000004255.2. Classification (NCBI taxonomy): domain Eukaryota; kingdom Viridiplantae; phylum Streptophyta; class Magnoliopsida; order Brassicales; family Brassicaceae; genus Arabidopsis; species Arabidopsis lyrata. The sequence goes on along the minus strand of NW_003302550.1, from coordinate 17,747,926 downwards.
TGTTTCTGTAGAAGAGCGACGTCGTTTAGAATTGATACTTAATAAACGATAACGTTTCGTGAGCCATGCCAGTTTCACTGTACTTAAAGGTAACTTTAAAACGACACCGTTTTATTAGCAATGTTAATTCGTAGATGTACAATAAACGGCAGCGTTTAGGAAGCTACGTCAGTTTCAGAGTGTTCTTGTAGAGGCTAATTATTACCAGTTAGAAACATGATTTTGTGGCCAAATTTTCATAGCAATACATGTTGTTAGTAGCTTCAGAGAAGCAACAAATCTGGTTTTCACATATGATAATACAGGTAGTGGTTTGATTATTGTCATCATCAAATCTTGTTCATTTTAGAATCTGGTGAGTTATTCCACACAGGTGATAGAGGCTTCCTGCTGATTTCTGGACTGCTAAATTCAAGCCTCTTCTCGACCGGGCTGCTCAACGTCTTCGGACTCTTTCTCTTGTTTGACTGTAACATTAAAAAAACTCTCAAGTTAGAATCAAAGAGAGTCCATATAGCTGCTTTTTAATTCACAATGTTTACTTCTTTCTTTTTGTGTTGCTTTTACCTTCGCAGATGCGCTGTTTCGGTTCCTGTCTGCGGAACAAAGAGGACTTTGTTGTTGTTGCCTTAGCAACTTACGATTTTCTTTATCCAGCTTTCGGTTTAGGGTGCTCACAAGTTCCACCTGTAAAAAGTTTGTGGGTTTAAGTGGAATCATTTCAGAGTAAGAGAGTGTTGATCGTTTATTATTTACCTCTTGCTCGGCTTTAGCGAGATTCATGATGATGCATTCTTTTTCCTTTTCAAATTTCTTTGCTCTTGAAACTAAAGAAAGAACCTTTTGCATTGAAGGCTTTAAATGATCCCACTTGCTCAACAAGGCTTGGCACGATTGGTCTTGGATGTTTGCCTCCAAGAAGAGACGTCCCATTATAGTTTCATCTTTGCTTATGAGAGATCCCAAAACTGAATCAAGCAAATCTTCTTCTAACGGTGTAGTGCAGTTGTCAACCTTTTGAGAGAAATGAAATACAGACTTCTGTCAGAACTCAAAGAAACTCTATTTCCAGTTGAAATGATGACAAGCAGCAACTAATAGATACATCTTCTGACTAATGTTGACACTAACAAATCTTCATTTGTTTGATAAATATGCTGCACCTCAAGGATACAGAAAGATAAATCTTAGAAGGAACAAGCAACCTCTCAAGCCTCATAGACAATCCAACACTTATTAACTGCCTTTATCCACCTCAAGCTATGAAAAATTTATATGACAAATCCATTTGCTATCCAAATCAGAAAATCCAAAGTTTTATTACCTTCAACAAGCAAAGCAATATGGAAGGAAAAATTATATTCAGTAATAAGCCAGAGACCTAAGGGCATCAACAATTTCAAGACTTTTAGCAATGCAACACAACATGGATAGAATTATGAATCAATGAGAAGACAAGCTTCATGCACACATAGAGAAATTGCATATTCAACTTAATAAAGAAAACCAAATGATTGATCCCCAAGTGCCAAAATCAAGATACTTTACTTCTAAATCCAACTAACCCCAATGGCCAATTAAAGTAACCATTTCATCAAGAACAAGCTAGCCAAATTATGAATCTGTAAGTGCAGAAGCAAACTAATTTACTTAAGGGCAATGCAACTCTAAACCCAACTAACCCCAATAGCAAATTAAAGAGAATTTAGGGTTAATATGAAGAAAACTCTTACTTCACCATCTCCAATTTGACGCTTAAAAATCTGCATTTCCTCAGACATTCTTCCAATTTCATCCTCCAATTCACGAACCCTAGCTTCTGCTTCTCTAGCTCTCTCATCAGATTCATTCCCAAACTCCATCAACGCATCACGATCTTGATGATAAAGCAAACACTCTTTCTCCAATTTCTTACACTGACTCAACAAATTCCCACACTCACTAGCCAATTTCTGATTCTCATCAACAAACTTCTTCAACGCTTGCGCATTCATACTCGCTTCAGACTAAAATTGATCAAAAACAAGATTCAGATTCAGTCAATTTCACAGATCCCAGAAAAATTAATGAAACCCAGAACGAAATACTTACCCTAACACGATCTATTACATGATCTTTCTCCTTTAATCGCGAAACCAAAGCCAGATACTGTTCGCGAAGACGTCGTTGAGATTCTTCAGCCGTATAAAGCTTCTTCTGAAGAGCTTCCATAGAGATCGGAAGACCTAACGAGTGATCAATTGTATCTATGATATATTCTTCGACTTCTTGCGAGAGATTTGTTCTCGTTCTCGTTTCTGCTTCACCTGAATCAATTCTCTCGCTCAGCATGGTTTACTCTTGAAACAAGATTTGGTTTCAGGAAGAGAATTTAGGATTAGCGAGGAAGAAGAAGAAGAAACAGAGATTTTTACAGAAGAATTCTAGGGTTTCGAGATTTTTCAATAGCAAGAAAGGGGAATTTGTAAAAGAGAAGGAGGAGACGAATTCAAAAATGAAAATCAGAAGTTTGTAGCCGTTACAAAAGTTATTGCATCGATCGATTCGTAATTACGTGGCATGCTTTTATTGGCTTAGAGATTTGGCTCCTAATGCCATTTTTGAGGTTATGGTTTTTTTTTGCTCCGGTTTGGTTTATTTGGTTTTCTGATTTTTCGGTTTTCCATTATGTAAAACCATCTTATATAATGGTTTTCAAAGTTAGTAACTCATAGGATCGTGATACGTGGCAAATTTATCAACGTGTAAAATCCAAAATAATATTTGTTTAGAAAAAAAACTTATAAGGAAATCATACGTATACATATATCTTATTATATAAAGTATAGTTTTCAAAGTTAATAACTCACGAGATCGTGACATGTGTCAAATTTTTCGAACTGAGATTTTGACATGTGTCAAATAAAAATTTCCTTTTTTTAAAAAAAGTAAAAGAATAATTATAAATTTAAACAGTTTTAAATTGTAAAAAGCTAATTATAAAGAAATTGTACATATATTTCCATAAGAGTTTTTGCCATCTAGCAAACTATACATACATATAAAGAATTTATATGTATATTTCCATAAAAATTGATATTATAAAATTATGCTAAACGTTTTATTTATAAGTTACTAACTGTACAAGAAAAAAATTTAAAATTAGAAAAAAATTTAAGAAAATTATGCAATGAGTTATTATTAATCCTATAAGAAAAAGATAGTAAATAGTCACCTTTATATAAACAAATAGATTGTCTCATATTTTTTCATTAAGCAAACTAATTTCTTAACGATATTATTTCATATCAATTAAAAAAAATACTTCGAATCACGATGTTTTTCTAAAAATAGCATCTATATATACATTTTTGGATCACAATTAGCAAATAAATCCTGAAGTTGAGAAGTATTTACAATGACATGCCATTAGCATTAATTATTTAGATTTATTTTATTTAAGTAAAGATTTTGAAATCAAATATGTTCTCAACAATTTACCAAAAATCTCTAATCAATCTTTTTAAAAATCTCGACTTAGTTAACTTCTGATTTTTATCTGCAAAAAAAATAAAATAATTGTAACGAGTGATGTAAAAATCGGGAATGTTGATACTACAATTTCTTCTACTTTTTTTTTTATATGTAATGAAAATTATTTTTTAGGGATATTTTCTTAAAACTCTAAACAAAACAAATGGTTTCAAAAGATAGCTTCTCTTTTGGCGGATCGACCCGCAAACCCGCAATTCTCTACGGGCTTATCCGCATGAACCTGCGATCCGTAGTGGATAAAAATATTATTCAAAAAAATAACAAATGATGTTTAATTTTACGGGACGGGATTATATGGTGCAACGGGTTTAGATCAATATTAATATTAAACAATATACTATGGATGAAATCCTAGAATTAAAAATCAAAATTTAATTATAAAATCAGAAACACTAAACAAAATAAACAATATTAACAAAACAAATACAACTTAAAATTTTGCAAAATAATTTTTTAGTTATAAAAAAATCGACCCGCGGTGTACCGCGGGGTAATCTAGATTTGGAAGTTTAAGGAAGGAAATTTTTTTTTAAAAAATAATAGCTCCGCGGTGTACCGTAAGAAAAATCTTTCTCCTAAACTGAGGCAAGAAGAAGAAGAAAGCCAAATGTCGTTTAAGTGTATATATAGATATACCATTTAAACCTAAAACACAATTAATATACTCAAAACTATTAATATAGACATATGGATGGTACATTTATAAAATAGGTCGAAATATTATAGTATACTCTCTATTAATAAACAAAAATAATTATATTTAGATTTTTTAAAAAATAATTATAACCCCGCGGTACACCGCGGGTTCAAATCTAGTGTGATATTCAAATCTAATGAATATATGGTAATTGAGGCAAATTAATAATTATGAACGGCGATAGACACAGAGTAGAGTTATTGTCGGAGGGGCTTGGTCTAATGTCGGAGGAGATTAAAAAGGTGGAGTAATAAGAGAAGTTGAGGAAAGAGGATAAGAGGTGGTAGCAGTGGTGTTGGTGTTGATGAAGGGAGTTCAAGCTTGGTGGTGGTGGCGGCGGTAAAAATTAATTAATGTCGTGAGTCGGAATTAGCGAGATTCGGTATTGATGGTGGTGGTGATTGTGATAGTAGTGAGATTTAGTTGTGGTGGTGGGTCAGAGTAGTGAGACTCGGTAGTGATGCCCGACGAATGCGAGAAATTGAGATAGGGAAAAAAAAATAAAGATATGGTGGTGAAGAAATCCGATGAGAAAGAGAGAAAGGGAAAGAAAGAGGAGTTCAAACAAAAATAAGAAAAATCTAATAAGAGAGATACATAGAGATTTGAGAATTAGAAAGAAGAAAAAACGAAGAAATTTGTAATGTGGGCCTAAAATGAGAAAAACTATGTAGCAAATTGAGGATATTTCATATTATCAATTAAGTTACATGATATGGATATAGACAGTCTCATATTTCTCTTCTTTTATTGTCACAATTTTATTATGACGTTAAACTTTTCTAAAAAAACATCTATATTTACGTAACTCAGACTACATGTTTACATATTATACATATATCGTTCGTATGTTTACGTAACTATATAATTTTATCTTTTCTTATTATTATAGTTTTGTTTTCATCATGCCCACATTGAAATTATAAGATGTAACACACTCTTCCGATGGATGTAAATAACTTATTAAATTTCAATAATATAATATATGAACATTTATGATTTCATAACTTATAATAAGCAAAAAATTATATAATTTTATAAATAGGCTAATATTTATATTAGATAATTTATTAATTATTATAACATAACTATAAATAATGTTTTATATTGTGCATTATGCTAATAAATCTATATTTAGAATTAATTATGCTGCATTTGCTAAAATATATATGTTTAGAGAATTTTAGTTAAGCTTACAAAAATAAAATAAAAATATTAAGAATAATAATCTCGACCGGCAACCCGTGCAACGCACGGGTCCATATCTAGTATCTTATAAAAAACAATTTAAAAAAAGTACAGAAGATAATTATAAGGAAACTATATATATCTTATTAAATAAAAATAGAAATTTAAAAATTATTTTCTAATTCTAATATAAAGCTACTAATTCTAGAAGAAAAAAAAAACTTTTTCCTTAAAATTAATTTTTTTATGAAATTATACAATCTTATTGTATAATATGATAATTAAAAAAAATTTATAATCAATTATTAATCTTAAAAGAAAAAGGATTATAAATACCCACCTTTATAGATAAACAAATAGATAGATAGACAAATTAAAAATATATGGCAATGAAGACAAATTAAGAATTATGAATGGCGATGGACTTAAAATAGAGTTGTTGTCGAAGAAATTCGACCCGATGTCGCAGGAGATAAAGAAGGTGTAGAAATAAGAGCAGTTGGGGGAAAAAGGGGAAGATGCGGTAATGGTGGTCTTGATGTTGATGACGGTGGTTCAAGTTTGGTGGTGGTGGTGGTAAATGTTGATGAAGGTGGTGGGTTAGAATTAGCGAGATTTCGTAATGATGGTGATGATGATTGTGATAGTTGTGAGATTCAGTTGTGTTGGTGGCCTGGTGGGTCAGAGTAGTGAGACTCGGTGGTGATGCTCGACGAATGAGAAAAATAGTGATATGGAAAAGAAAAAAATATGGTGGTGAAAAAATCCAACGAGAGGGAGAGAAGAAAAAGAAAAGGAGATCGAGCAAAAATAAGAGAAATCTAATGAGAGAAAAGGAGAGATTTGAGACTTATCGCCGGCGACAGGAAAGAAAAAAGAGACAACGAATAACTCATGAGTAATATGGGCCAAAAATTGACAAAAACCATATAGCAAATAGACATTGTTTAGTTAATAGTTTTTCTTAATTCTTTTTTAGTCTTAGGTTATTTATTGTATATTCCCTAATTCCTTATGAATTTATCTTTTTGTTTTGAGGATTTCTCATATTATCAAGTAAAGTTACATGATGTGCATATAGACTATCTCATATTGTCACAATTATTTTTCATCTTGCCCACATTGAAATTAGAAAGTGTTATACACTCTTCTGATGGATGTAGATAATTTATTAAAATTCAATAATACACATATGAACATTTATTAAATATTATACTGTAACATATAATAAACAAAACTACAAATAGTATTTTATATTGTAAATTATGCATAATTAATCTATATTTAAAAAATAAATAAAATACTACATTTTCTAAAATTAAAACATATTTTTATATAATTTTAGTTAAACTTACATAAATAAAAATTAAAAATGACAATTTCGACCGGTAATCCGTGCAACGCACGGGTCCATATCTAGTACTCCATCTGTATCTAAAAGATTGATTTTGTAGACTTTTCACACGAATTAAGGAAAACATTTAATGTTTAGTTTTAAATGCACTATTTATTCATATCAAACTTTTTCTCATAGCTATTAACCAATAGTAATTCATTAAAGTTTAAAATTCTCAATTAATGATTCTTGAAATTCACAATTTATTAACATTAATTGATAAAAAATTTACAGAAAATCAATCTTTTTGATACAAGAATAAAACCTTAGAAAATCAATCTTTCTAATACGGAGAGAGTATAATAAAGACCATTTATATTTGAAAAAATCTTTGGCAGTGAGACGTAATTACATGGTCATACATGCATACTTTAAATACCTTATTAACTACACAAAATATTGCAATCACATATTCCCAAATCAACATAAGTTATGTTGTAAAAACCATAACCATCCATTTCCAGTGCTCTAGTAGCCGGAATCATGCGTTAACAAAAAATATTTTTTGATATTTTTTGATATCCATCCATAAGTTATTTTTGATAAACAATGAAAAATAATAAATTATTACAGAATTTTACTTAAAATATAAAAAATATACCAAAAATAAATATACAAAAAATAATATAACAAAATATACCACAAAAAAATATACAACAAAATTTTGGTAGATATATTTGTAATATAACTAAATATACCACAAATAGACCACAATTTGTTTTGTGCTATATTTTGTTATAATATTTTGGTAATATAACAAAATACACATTTTTCATTTGGAAATCATTTTTTGTGGTATTCAACATCGGACAACCGAGAAGAATAATATTATCTTATGGTAAAAAATGATTGCCAAAAGAAAAATATATATTTTATTATATTACCGAAAGTTTACTAAAAAACTAATATAACAAAATAAACCACAAATGTTTTGTGTGCTATATTTTGTTCTAAAATTTTGGTAATATAATAAAATATACCTTTTCTTTTTGGTTTATTTTTTATACTATTTTGTAGTATATTTTATTAGTAAAATTTCGGTAATATAACAAAATATGCCTTTTCCTTTTGGCAATCACTTTTTACCATAAGATAATATTTTTCTTCTCGATTGTTCGATGTTGAATACCATAAAAAATGATTTCCAAATGTAAAATGTATATTTTGTTATATTACCGAAATTGTATAACAAAATATAGCACAAAAACAAATTGTGGTCTATTTTGTGGTATATTTAGTTATATTACAAATACATATACCAAAATTTTTTTGTATAATTTTTTGTGGTATATTTATTTTGGTATATTTTTATATTTGAATAAAAACTATGTAATAATTTATTATTTTTAATTGTTTATCAAAAGTAAATAAAAACGAAAAAAAATATTTTTGGTCACGCTGGTCAACATCGGTCAACGCTGGATTCCGACAATTGAAGCACTGGAAATGGATGGTTATGGTGTTTGCAACATGACTTATGTTAGTTCGGGGATGTCCGTATGGATGACAATACTTCGTGTAGCTAACAAAACATTTTTAAATTCTGCATGTGTGACTATGTGATGACGTTTCTTTCATGTAGTTGCCAAACGTTTCTTTCATGACTATTTGTGTCACTTTTTGTATTATTGTAAACTAGTACCAGCCCGTGCTTTGCACGGGAAAACAACAATACCAATAGTATATTTTGTTTTTTAAAAAAAAAAAATTTGCAACCATTATACCAATGAAGAATGTCACAAAATACAATTTATTTAGTTTTATTTTATCTTAATATATTGATTGAATATATTACAAATTGCTCTGTAACTCTCAATAGAAATCCTCCTCAAGACCTCAACTTCACCCAAATCGTGATATATAGGTGTAAAAATTAAGGAAATTTTCATTGTATTTTGAAACAGGCAAATATACAGTAAAAAAGAGAAAGAATAGATGAGGAAGAAAAGCTATACGGAACTATTTTTCTTCTCCAAACCTAACAATAGTAATGATGGAAAAATGAATTACCTTCGTATCAAAACGCTTTTGAAACTTGAACATATAAGATGGTTTCACATTTAAATTCTTTTGCACACTACACCGTGGAAGAAGATGCCATGTCATGCCACCCATCTCTCAAATTATTTTTTTCTTCTTCTTCTTTTGAATTGAAAGCCCCAAAACATTTGCTGTTTTGTTGTTTCTCTATACAAAATTGTTGGCAGAATTCCACGTTCATACAATTGATTCAAGCTGCATCCATTTTGTTTCTATATGATTTTTGCAAACTCGTGTGGTCATTTTGTCGAGCAGCTGGTGTGCATAGAAAGTGTAAGAAGATAGACCAAGTAAAACGCAACAAATCTGGAAAGCAAAGCCAAAGATTTAATGATATGCATACCAGCGATTAGGTGGACCGAACGTAGTACGTTGTAGGAAGTTAACATCGTCCATCACATTAGGCATCACAAAAGTCTCAACTTTCATTGTTTACGTCATCCGTTCGATTCTTTGTTAGACTATTTAGAAGAAAGAATGGAGGATCTAAGGTTATAAGAAAAGAGAGAAGAAGAAGAAGAAGTTATTACATCTGTTTTTACAGAATGGTTTATACGGTTGCCACTGAGATCGTAAATGGGGAGAGAAAGGGAAAAGAATCTTAAGATCGTGGAAAGGAGCAGTTGATATTTATTTTTTTGTCAAAAAAATTCTATCGTAAATTCTTTTTTTTTTCTATTTAAAAGCAAAGTTTATTTATTTTTAAAAAAGTGAAAGGTGAAATTTTGGGACTTAGCCAGGTATCAAATGGAGATAGTTGCAGTTAACAGAGAAGTGACTTGTGAATTATTAGATAAGGATTAACAGAGACAATTTTTGTTTAATTTTGTTCTCCGTGTGACTTTTTGTAGCTCATCAAGCCATGCCCGTCAAATGGTACGTTTGATGATTATAGAAATTGAAGAAGCATTCTTGTAATTGTTCTTTTATATAGAAATTGTTACGTAAACCTTGTTTTCTATCTTCTTTGGGGGTTTTCTAGGCTTTTGCATTGGCGGCAACCAAATCAAGGATCAACACTAAGTAGTCAAATTCTAAACAAAGTTACACAAAGCATAGAGAGCCTCAATGGGGTCAAAGAAGGAAAATGGAAAGCCACTCTCAACTATTACAAACCCATGTTGCGAGACCAGGCAAATCAAGCGGAGTTCCCGCGTGAATTTCTAGGGGTTTCGCTTCCAAAGGAGTCAAGTAAGTACTACTTCGTCGTCAGATCGCAGAGGATCGTCGTAGATGCAGATTCGTCGATTCAAATGATCATGGAGAACCTTGAGTCTTACAAATGCAAGCTCTCGTTTTACTTTGAAGGGTTTCAGTATCAACTTGGTGATTTTCAAGTGAGAGTTGGTAAAAAAAAAAAAAAACGCGTTTCTCTCTCCTCAACAGGGCGATAAGGTGGTTTCGTTCTCAGCTCATCTTCGGCGTCTTCAACGGCGCCGGCTCCTCCTTTCTTCCGATCTCTCAGGCCCTCCCCTCCTCATGGGGAAGCAAAATCGTCTCAAAAAGGTTCTCCTGGAGGAAAGTCACCGGCGACCAAAGACTCTTCCTCCCCTTCAGCCTCCGTTCCAGCCGGCTCAGGCTCAATGCAGAGCTCTCCGATCCAAGTCTACGTTGTCCCTCCTCCGGTTTCAATCGATCTAGTTTCTGCCCCGCAGACTAATCCGGTTGATTCTCCTTCCTCGGCACTGATTTCGATGTCAGATCTAGACCTTTTAGGTCAAGTTTCTGAGGTAGTGGTGGCTCCCGCCGTGCATTCGTCTACCTCAGCCCCTATTGCAGCGGTTCCGTCCTTGGACTCGAATCTCTCCAAAATTCCTGCGCAAACCGCACCCGTCGAGGTTATTGTGGTGAACCCAGGTGTACTCGAAATTAAAGCTTCTTCAGAGGAAGACAGTTGGTGTGATATGTTCAAAGGCACCTCGAAGAAGCTCCGCAAGAAAGGAACAGCTTTCACTCTTCCATCGGGTGAATTGTGTGTTGAGATTCCTGATGCGATTATAGAGAAGCATCGGAAGGCTTGGGATTCTTTTATCCTAGGGCAGTTTTATTCGGATCCTCCGGCGCAAGGTACTATCCACACCATTGTGTATGGTATTTGGAGCAAGCACTTCAAAGATATTTCTGTATCAAAATGGGAGGGTAACGCTTTCTTGTTTCGCATTCCTAATGTCCAAACAAGAACTCGGGTCCTGAATCAACGGCTCTGGAAGATCGAAGGCCAAACTATGTTTGTGGCCAAGTGGGAACCAAGAGTTGTTCCAACGAAGCCTGAGCTCACCACTACTCCAGTTTGGCTTGAGCTGCGAAAGGTTCCTTTCCAATTCTTCAATGACGATGGGTTGGAACAAATAGCAAGCCCTGTGGGAGACCCGAAATTCCTCCATCCGGATACGGCTAGCAAGCGAAATTTGGAAGTGGCTAAGGTCTTCACAATTATTGATCCGCGGCAACCGCTTCCCGAAGCTGTTAATGTGAAGTTTGCTTCTGGAGATATTTGCAGGATCAAAGTTTCTAGTCTATGGATGCCGCCAGTGTGTAGTCACTGTAAGGAAGTAGGCCACAGTCTCAAAAGATGTCCCGCTGCCCCTATTCAGTGCAAAGGCTGCAATTCCAAATCTCATACTCCGGAGGCTTGTCCCATAAATAAGGTGCAAACTGAAAAGGTCCAGCACAGGAGAAGGCGCTCTAAAACTCCTAAGCCTGTTGCTAAAGAAGGAGAGTGGGTTGTGGTAGGGTCTAGGAGCAAGCCTCTTTCTATTGATCCCAAGGCCTCTCAGATTCCTCCTGCCTCCCAGAGTGGTAGTAAGCCAAGTTCTAGTTCAAGTCATCCTCAGGCTGTGCCTGCTCCTAAGGGTCGCGGATTAGCATTGGAAGCTAAAGGGAAAGGTAAGGCAATTCAACTTGCAGCTGGGAAGTCATCGTCAGAGGAAGAACCAGACTCCTCTGATGTCCCTTCAGAGCAATCTATTGATGATGATACCGATCTTGAGGATGAAGTGCAGTTCACAGAAGTGTTGTCTCAGAGGCAACAACGAAGTGCGAGGGGCAAAGGCCCCAAATCCAAGTAGTATCTTTATGTGTACAGACATTTTTTGTTAGAATATTCGCGGATTAAATTCTTCCTCACACCGCTGCGGTTTAAAAAAATGGTTTAAGAACCATCGGCCTCTTTTTGGTAGTCTCGTGGAGAATCATGTCAAACAGCCTAAGCAGCAGAAGTTTCTCAACTCTCTGCTTCCGGGTTGGTCTTTTGACAATAATTACTTTTTTAGATATTGGTAAGATTTGGGTTTTGTGGCACCTGAGTGTCAAAGCAGTTGTTCTTGGTAAATCTCTTCAGATGATCAGTTGTGAAGTAAAATTGCCAGATTGCAGTGAGACTATCGTTGTTTCTTCCATCTATGCTGCAAATGAAGCTTCTTCCCGCCAGTCCCTATGGGGTGAACTGGTTACTTTGTATGCTGATAGCCGGGTCAGGGGTAAAGCTTGGATAGTGTTGGGAGATTTTAATCAAGTTCTTCACCCGTCAGAGCACTCAACTGTAAATGGGTCCATTGTTGACATGTCAACGAGAATTTTCAGAGATACTCTGGTTCAAGCTGGTTTAGAAGATCTCAATTTCAGAGGAAATACATTTACTTGGTGGAATAAAAGAAGAAATGCTCTTGTTGCTAAAAAGCTCGACCGCATTCTTGTAAATGATTGGTGGACTTCTCTTTTCCCTTCTTCTTTAGGTCAGTTTTCTGAGCCTGACTTCTCTGATCACGCGCGTTGTGAAGTTAGCCTAGACACTGCCTCTCCAAGAAAGAAATCTCCTTTCAGATTCTATAATTTCTTGTTGAAAAGTGAAGAGTTCCTTCCTCTCGTATGTTTTCACTGGTTCTCCTTCAATGTCCATGGTTCTGCAATGTATAGACTTTCCCGGAAATTAAAGGAGCTAAAATCTATTATTTGGGAGTTCAGCAACATGAACTACTCTGATATTGAGAAACGAACACAGGAGGCCCATGAGAAGTTGATCCTTGCCCAGAAAAATCTGCTTCTGTCTCCTAGCCCTACTAATGTGGATATTAAGGTTGAGCTGCACAGGAAATGGTTAATTCTTTCCAATGCTGAGGAAAGCTTCTTTTGCCAAAGATCCAGAGTCACTTGGCTCAGAGAAGGTGATTTAAATACTTCGTGTTTCCACGAAATTGCTTCAGCTAGACAGTCTGGGAACCATATTCACTACCTGCTGGACAATAATGGAGATAGAATCGATACTCAAAGTGGTATCCAGAATCTTTACGTGGAGTACTTCAAATGCAACTTTGGTGGCGATCAAGATCCTTCCTCCTTCATTCAGGAAGACATCTCTTTGCTATTGAGGTTCAGATACAATGATGAACAGAGAGCCAATCTGAACTCTCACTTCTCCTCTGTTGAAATCAGAGAAGCTTTTTTCTCTCTTCCAAGAAACAAAGCAAGCGGGCCTGATGGTTATACTCCATAATTTTTCTGCTCTTCTTGGTCTGTCATTGGATCTGAGGTTACTGAGGCAGTGCAGGAATTCTTTAAGTCTGGGAAGTTATTAAAACAGTGGAATGCTACCAATCTGGTCTTAATCCCAAAAATCCCTAATGCTTCTAAGATGATGGATTTTAGACCTATCTCGTGTCTTAACACGGTCTACAAAGTCATCTCTAAGCTTCTTGATGGGCGCCTAAAGACTGTTCTCCCTTCTTGTGTTAATCATGCTCAATCTGCCTTCTTACCGGGTCGTTTGTTACTGGAGAATGTTCTTCTTGCAACTGAGATCATTCAAAGTTATAACAGAAAGGATGTCAGGCCTAGTGCAATGTTGAAAGTGGATTTGAGGAAAGCCTTTGATTCAATGAGATGGGACTTCATCATTGTTGCCCTTAGAGCTATATAGCTCAATATATTTCTCTGGCAGGTTTATTGGTTGGATTTTTGAGTGTATTTCTACTGCTAGCTTCTCTGTCTCAATAAATGGCCAAACTGGTGGATTTTTTAGAAGTACTAAGGGGCTGCGACAAGGTGATTCTCTGTCTCCCTATCTATTTCTTCTTGCAATGGAAGTGTTTTCTGGTCTTCTACATTCGAGGTATGAATCTGGCTACATCAATTACCATCCCAAAACCTCTGAATTGGAGATTTCTCACCTTATGTTCGCGGACGATGTGATGATTTTCTTTGGCGGAGATAGTTCTTCTTTGCATGGTATCTATGAAACCCTTGAGGATTTTGTAGGATGGTCAGGGCTGCATATGAATAGAAGAAAAACTCAATTGTTTCACGCAGGTCTGAGCCTAAGTGAATCCACTGCTTTGGCAAGCTACGGATTCACTCTAGGGTCGTTACCTATTAGATACCTGGGACTTCCTCTCATGAGCAGGAAGCTTAAAATCTCTGAGTATGCGCCGTTAATTGAGAAAATTACAGCAAGATTCAACGCCTGGTCTGTAAAGTCTTTATCTTTTGCGGGAAGAATCCAATTAATTTCATCAGTCATCTCTGGTCTTGTTAATTTCTGGATCTCTGCTTTTATTCTTCCTCTTGGTTGCATCAGGAAAATAGAGTCACTCTGCTCTAGGTTCTTATGGTCTGGTAGTATTGATTCACATGGTATGACGAAGGTTTCTTGGGCTCAAGTGTGTCTACCAAAGGAAGAAGGAGGGTTAGGGCTGAGGAGATTTGCTTCCTGGAACAGAACTCTTTGCCTAAGGATGATATGGCTGCTTTTCTCTGAGAGTGGATCGTTGTGGGTTGCTTGGCAAAGGTTTCACAACTGCAGCTCCATTACAAGTTTCTGGAATCAGACTGAGAAGGCAAATGACTCTTGGAATTGGAAATGTATTCTAAAACTGAGAAGGTTGGCAGAAAATTTCATCAGGTGCAGGGTTGGTAATGGAAGAAAGGCAAGTTTCTGGTTCGATAATTGGACTAGTCTCGGGCCACTTATTAAGTTTATTGGACCAGATGGACCTAGGAGCTTAAGGGTTGCTCTTAATGCTACTGTCGCTGAAGCATGCGACCATGAAAGATGGATCTTGGCTGCTCCGAGATCTGAATCTGCTCTGTCCCTCCATGTTTATCTTACGACCATCAGTCTTCCTTCTCATTCTCTGGAGTTGGACTCTTTTGACTGGGTGGTAGAGGATAAGAACTGCGTTGGCTTTTCCTCTTCTAAAACTTGGTCTGTGCTGAGACCTAGAGCAGATCCGGTTAGCTGGTTTAACTCTGTTTGGTTCAAGGGAGCCACACCAAGACATGCATTCAATATGTGGGTCGCTAATCTCGATCGTCTACCAACTAAATCAAGATTGGCTCGTTGGGGAATGAACATTGACACTATCTGTAGCCTTTGCTCTTCCCATCATGAGGACAGAGACCACTTGTTAATTACTTGTGATTTTGCGCTTTTCTTATGGAATGCTGTTATCACCAGACTTCACTTGCCTCGGGTTGAATTTACCACGTGGTCGGAGCTATTGATTTGGACTAGGATCAAGCATCACAGGTCTCCGCCAACTCTCCGTAAGCTTGTGGTGCAATGTGTAATCTACAACATATGGAAACAGAGGAACAACTTCCTTCATAATCAAATCTACATCCTGCCTTCTTTGATCT
Source organism: Arabidopsis lyrata subsp. lyrata (assembly GCF_000004255.2). Taxonomy (NCBI): domain Eukaryota; kingdom Viridiplantae; phylum Streptophyta; class Magnoliopsida; order Brassicales; family Brassicaceae; genus Arabidopsis; species Arabidopsis lyrata. The sequence goes on along the minus strand of NW_003302550.1, from coordinate 17,732,438 downwards.
TCTTGGACATTGATAGGGAGATAAAGAATACAATCACTGCTAGAAGACACAAGCAAAGGTTCAAGAACCTAATGACTCGCTGGCTGCAGTGAGACTGCTTTGAATCCCAAATGTATTGATTTCTTGTTTATTTTTTGCCGAGAAACCAATGTATAGGTTGTAAAACCAACTTTTTATCTATATGATATTTGCACTTTAGCAAAAAAAAAAAAAAGTTGTTCCTGCTCATGCCGAGACCGTCAGAGGCATAGTCATGGAGGTAACTAGTGTTATAGCTTTTGAGTAAGTTGAGATATTTTAACAAACAATATTGATGATGAATTAATAGTAGTTTCTTGTAATTCATAATTTGGAGTTCGTGGAATGTAACAAAAGGTTATAGTTATGTGTGTGTATTATATTCAGGTGGAGTATCTTCCTATATCATCAATAGAAATGGCAAGAAAAGCAGGGCCGGCTCAAAAAAATTAAGAACCCTGAGCTGAAAAAAACAATTAGCCCTATATATATATATATATATATATATATATATATATATATATATAAATTTCGTCCTCGTGGACGATTCAGATATGTCTGAACTCATATATATATATGATGACTTATATCTAAATGGAATCCAGTCTATATATTTAAAAGAGTTTGACTCTACCTACGTCCAGGAAATGCTACTTTTTTTTTAGCGTGGGAGGGTAATTCTTGGAGATTGAGGGAGGACAGGTTGGTTCGAGGACCCCTTGGTCAAAGGAAAGGTACAAAGGAACTCGACCACTTGTTGGGAGAGGTTGTGAAACAAACTCGACTAAAAGAAGAGGTATAAAATGATTCCGGGGCGTAGCCATATGACGCGAGAGTGTAGACTCTGGAACTCAGGGAGCAAGACCCTAAAGAAAGTTCAAGAAGCTATGAAGAGTGGTAAACTCTAAAAGGAAAGATAGAAACTGGGGAGTTGGCTGATAAAGATGGACAGTAACGATTGCGTAATATAAATTTATCGGCCTCGTCATCGAAAGCGGCTTCCAATTGCTCGGAAATTTTCAGCTATATGGGGGGCTTGGATGGTGAGCAAAAACTATTGATCAAGAAGTTGGTCAATTTTCGCATGAAAGAAGGTAAAAGAACGAGAGTTCGTGCTATTGTTTATCAAACTTTTCATCGCCCAGCTCGAACTGAACGCGATGTAATCAAACTTATGGTTGACGCCGTAGAGAATATAAAGCCCATATGCGAAGTAGCAAAAGTAGGAGTAGCGGGTACTATTTATGATGTCCCTGGGATTGTAGCCAGGGATCGTCAACAAACCTTAGCTATTCGTTGGATCCTTGAAGCAGCTTTCAAACGACGTATAAGCTATAGGATAAGCTTAGAGAAATGTTCATTTGCTGAGATACTGGATGCTTACCAAAAGAGGGGAAGTGCACGTAGGAAAAGGGAGAATCTTCATGGACTAGCTTCCACAAATCGAAGTTTCGCGCATTTCAGATGGTGGTAAAGTGAGACCACATAAAGAGCTCTTCGTCATTCAGTCAGATTATTAAGTAAGATATGGTTTGACCCTTTTCCTTTTTGTTTTCATTTTCATCCAGAAAGCCGGCCTTCCTCATACTCCTCCCTTCATTCATTGAGTTAGAGGAATCCATAGGAGGCCCACCCGTTATGCATTGCATGAAAGAACCTTTCTTTTTTATATGACTTCTCTTTTGCCTCAGGTCGAATGAATACGAAAGGGAGATCAATCCAAAGAAACAAAAAAGGCCATGAATGAAGAAGTTGGGCCTTTCACCCTCTTTCTAGTTACTCTGGGAGCTGATCTGATAAATGCACTTCAAAGGGAGGGAAGGCTAGGAATCTCGTTTTTGCTCCTCGTACACATCTTCCTCAGTCCGGGCATTCCGACCGGCGGAATAAGCATTCATATAATCCATTTAGCCATCTGAGGCACCTCTATTGGATGAGTTGACCTCACCTCTTTCATTCAGATCTGCAACGGATCCAGGAAATGCAACGTAACCTGGAGAACGAGAGGTCTCCCTACCGTGGGCGGGAACTAGCCGCCCGCATCGATTGGGAGGTGCACAAGCTGGAGGGAAAAGTGGCGCGCAATCGCGCCTTGGATATGGTACGAGATGCTCAACTCAACATATGGAGGCAGGGGCTTGATCAGGAATTAGTAAGGCAACAGGAGAATGAGTCCCGCCTTACTTTACGTAATTCGTGGCTCCGTGTCCTCCTGCAGACACGCGAGCACCGACCCCCCGAAAACTGAATGTTTTCTTATTGGCAGGTGTACAACAACCTTAACCACGCAAGCCTGGGTTGGGCCTACCTCCATCCTTAGAGGAGCCGTATGAGGCGGAAGCCCCACGTACGGTTTTGAAGCCGAGCCTTTCCAGCAATGGGGCTTAGGGACCGATATGATGATTGGTTTAGGTAGGGCGGCCGGCCTACTACGGGCACCCGCCTGTAGGGATTAGTGCGTGAGACCGCGATCCACAAACTGACGCATGGGACTCACCCTTTACTTGAGAATCAAGAGGGGAAAGATAGCATGTCCCAAGAGCGAGGCGAGTTTTGGAACCCTACAGCGAGAGGGACGCCTTGCGAGCCGGGCTTCCAGAGATGAGGCCTTTTGGCGAAGCCAAGTTTCTTTCGGGCCACCAAACCCTGCAACTGATGAGAAAGAAGGCCCTATGGGGTAAAGGGAAGCGTGTATGTTGTCTTGTCACACTCCCTGCCTTCCAAAGGTGCCTAGAGGACGGGCCAGACGCAGCAGAGCGACAACCCGGGAGCAGATTCCCCACCGGCAGGGGGACAGGAGACGGCCATCTCAAAGCACATCATGACCTACAGGTAAGACCGGCGAGACCAGGGAAGGCAACCCGATTGGGAGTCAGAGGATCCATAGTACCTGCAGCCCCACGGACTTAATATTCCTCATTTTAGAAAGCGGAGGGAAGGGATCTCTTTTCTGCAACGGAAAAAAAACGGAGCAGATTTGACTCGGCACAACCTAACGATACATCCAATACCAATGATCTGTGCCTAGAATGCGTTGCTAGATCTCTGTTCTAAAAAGCTATACAGGCAACAATAAAGTTGACCGGGGGCGGGTCTTCCCTTTCATTACTTATTTCACGACGAGGGAACCGCGCCCGCATTAGTCGAAGTGGTGCCCTCCTCGAAGAAAGAGGGTTTCAGTCTCATTCAACCAACTCTCTTTTTGAAGCAGATAGTTCACGAGATAATTGAGTAAGTTAAGATAGATGTCACAATTTGAACCAAAGGCCTTTTTAGTGATTAGTCTGCTAGTTTCTTTGATCTTAGTCGGTGTAAATTATTCCTTTTTTTTTCTCAAGTCAAACCGGAAGGAGAAAATACCCTAATTTTTCTCTTATCCATCGTCTTCTTGGTAGCAAGTTTTTTTGTCTTTGTTGTTAGTCACCAACTTATTTACCCAGAAATAGATAAGGGGGATTTAGTAAATCCACTTCTGGTGCTGGCCCAGCTGTCGTGTCTATTGGTTCTCTTTAGCGGCTCAAGAGCCGCTTACGCAGGCGCCAGCACCGGCTGAAGTTGCCCATCCTGTTCCTAACCAATCTCCTCTTGGGGGGAACGGGGAAAATCGCTAGATCCCCCATGGGATCAAAAACAACCTATCACCGAAGTCCCACCTATTCAAAAAAAATGGTGCCTGAACCGATGGGAAGCTCTTTTTCGCAGGGTCAGAGGGCTGCCGCGCCTTGCCGCAGCAGCGGGGCCTACGGTCGGACAGCTGGGACGTGTCTGTTGTGAGGCTTGCGGGGAAGCTTGCCTGGATTATCGCCCGTGCCTGTTGTCAGGAATGCGCGCGTGTCTCCCTAACCTAAATATCAAGGACTTCAGGTGTTCGGTCGAGCTTGTCATCTAATAACATTTGAATTTATCTTAGATTCCACGTTCCCGAAATGGATCTTATCAAATATTTCACATTTTCTATGATTATTTCTATTTTAGGTATTCGGGGAATCCTCCTTAATAGACGAAATATTCCTATTATGTCAATGCCAATTGAATCAATGTTATTAGCTGTGAATTCGAACTTTTTGGTATTTTCCGTTTCTTCGGATGATATGATGGGTCAAGTATTTGCTTCATTGGTTCCAACGGTGGCAGCTGCGGAATCCGCTATTGGGTTAGCCATTTTCGTTATAACTTTCCGAGTCCGAGGTACTATTGCTGTAGAATTTATTAATAGCATTCAAGGTTAACCATTCCTCTCCTTTCAGTCGCTCGTCGAGACCTGGTGGACCTTACAGTCGAGCTCCTTTGTTCCTTCGGACCTCTTCTTTCAGTCGAGTCACTTTGTACCTCTTCTCAAATAAGGAAAATACGAAGTTCTCTTCTCCTTTCGTTCTCTTTTTTTCTTGGTCGGCAGGGTCAGGGCCTTTCTCGCTGGGCGAGCGCATCCGATTCAAAAGTCCTTTCCTAAACCACTTCCCGTTCAGTTGCTGAAAAATAAATGGGGATAAGCTTTCTAAATGAGATTGAGTTCGACGAATATGGATGCTAGAAAGATGTTATTTGCTGCTATTCTATCTATTTGTGCATTAAGTTCGAAGAAGATCTCAATCTATAATGAAGAAATGATAGTAGCTCTTTGTTTTATAGGCTTTATCATATTCAGTCGTAAGAGTTTAGGTACGACTTTCAAAGTGACTCTCGACGGGAGAATCCAGGCTATTCAGGAAGAATCGCAGCAATTCCCCAATCCTAACGAAGTAGTTCCTCCGGAATCCAATGAACAACAACGATTACTTAGGATCAGCTTGCGAATTTGTGGCACCGTAGTAGAATCATTACCAATGGCACGCTGTGCGCCTAAGTGCGAAAAGACAGTGCAAGCTTTGTTATGCCGAAACCTAAATGTTAAGTCAGCAACACTTACAAATGCCACTTCTTCCCGTCGCATCCGTTTTCAGGACGATCGAGTCACAAAGTTTTACACCTTAGTGGGGAATCAATTTGCCTACTCTTGTATCTCGAAAGCAGAAAGAGTAGAATTCATTCGAGAGAGCTTGGTGGTCTTAAGAATGGTTCGGGGGGGGGGTTTCTCTTAAGAATAAAGAAGAGGAATTGAATCTAATTGATGTTCATGCTCTCAGAAGAGCGGATCCAATACCAAGACTACTTCTTTCTCAGGAAGTGCAGCAAGTACTTGAGGAATTTTGGGATATCATGCCCCACGAATTAGTTGCCAAGTGCGCCCTAGTAGGGCAGTCTACCACAAGATCGAGTTGGAGCCTGGAGCCAAACCCCCAACTATTTAGACTGGGGCTCTGGGTTAAGCGGATGGCCCCCAACTAGCATCTATTAGTTAAGGGGATTGGTTGAACTCAGGAAAAAATTTCAGGAACTCATGGAGGCCTATTTTGATTCCAGCCTCCAAGGCAGTTTTTCCCTATATTGATTGCTGCTGGGAAAAGGTTGGGGAGCCCCTTTCCAGAAAAAGCGGGAGCCTTGTGCATTGATTATCGGGCGCTCAACAAGGTAACCTAACTATCAAAAACAAGTATCCACTTTTATTGCAGACTTCTTCGCCCGCGCGAGATACTTCTCGAAGTTGGATCTACGGCCGGGCGGGATACTACCAGGTGCGTATCGCGGAAGGAGACGAGCCAAAGACGACCTGTGTGACAAGCAAGCAACCTTACTAATAAAGGGGCCCTTTCTGGCTCGTTAGCGCCCCCCTACCCCTATTATATTAGTTAGCCCTCCTTCCTTTACTCTTGGTACCTAGACACTTTGAATCAAGGCTACGCCCCGGGTCCCTTAGTTCAAGCTCCATCCCACATCCATTTGCCCAAACGACGAATAAGCTGCGAAAGAATGAGCTCCTGTCGCAATTGAAGAAAGAATATGCTGCTAGTCTTTTAGCCACAGACGCTCTTGAGTAAATCTCAGCTGTGGTCCTATCAGCTCAACCAGTTGCCGGTCTTGTTTGCGTAGTAAATGGTTTTGGCGGAATACGGTGTTTGAGAGTAAGCTGCTATTCAAAAATCTGGTCTGTCTGTAAGCAATTACCTTTCCTGGCTTGCTTTAGTCGGTGACTCTATGCCCTCTTCCCTCTGCTTCGACTTAAAATGTGATCTATACGCTCTTCGATATTTTTAAGGAGATCTTTTGGTCGTATCGTAGAAAAATAAAGATCAAGGCGGAGTGAGATGTCCCTGTCCTGTAACTATCAATCACTTGAATAATCGAAGAGAGATGGGATCCTAGGGCAGATGAAAGAGATGCCCGTTTCATGATCTAGGTGCCGTTGATTGATTCTACTTCTTTTCCTTCTTTCTCGAGATGTTGTTGGTCTTCAATCTACTGATCATAGGTAGAAGAGAGAGAAAATTCATCTTATATAAGGATAAGTTCGTTCTGTTGCACTTCTTCATGTCTTGGTTCACTGTCCATCTGAAGATAGGAAGTGAGGGGCGCACGGAAGGAGGTAGCTTCTTTTTCGGTCTTGTTTTTCAACAAGCGGAATAACCCAATTTGTATCTCGGCAATGAATCCCCTATTGAATTGAGATCTTTAGTACAGAAATCATTTTCCATTCTTTTTGTCCTTGGCCGCATTAGCAAAACATTCTTATCTGACTTTGGATCCAGACCTTCGAACCCTGGAACGATGGAAGCTATCGAAAAACTAACTTCACTCCATCTTCCCACCCATTCTGTCGATCAAGTGGTTATAATGACCCAACCCTGGAATGAATTAGATGCATAAAGTGGTAGAGATGTTTGACTGAGATGGATGTGTCACTTGAAGCTTAGAGTTCCATGTGTCAGTCAAGCGAGAGGGCTAGATCAAGGTGGCAAGCGGAAGGAAGAGGGGCAAGCACGCTAGGCATTCCGATTGGTGCTTAGTTCACTCCGCCGCAAAGGAAAGACATTTGAACTAGACATATTTGATCTGTTCTTCCCTATTCACTAGGTTATAGGGCAAGACCCCTGATCTATTGGATGGGGGGCCCTTCTACAATAATGCTTTCTACTTAATGCTGCCAATCTCAAAATCTTGTAGTCCCTGAAATGTGATCTTGATGTTCGTCTTTCGAATGGTGTGGTGTAATCATAATGTGATGATAGATTTAAATACAGTTGGCATAAAGATAATAGGATAAGCCTGATTCTTCCTTGTGGGGTAAATCAAAGAAAGCAGCAGTAAACTATTGGATAGAAAGAGTTGAGAAGAAAACTCAAGCCTGGGGATGTTGTATAATAGTTCTTTCTTATAAAAGAGAGAGAACTACCTAATACACACACAATCTAGGCCAGGCTATTCCGACCTGAGGAGGAAGACTCTCGCAGCTACTCAGGGTATTGAGCTACTACTAGGAACGGCTCCGGAGCTTTAACCAAAGGAGAGAAAAGTACCTACACCGGTTTATACAACACCGGTTCACAGACTCAACTATACAATTCATCACAATCACAGATGCAACTATACAATTCATCACATTACATCACAAAATTCCCCCGGGATCAAATAGAGATCAAACCCATCTTACTTACCAAGTTGTGGAAAGGAGTTGGATGTAATGCCTTTGTGAGAACATCTGCAATTTGTAGATCAGTTCGGAGAGAAGCTTGAATAGACCTGCAACCAACTTCTAACACACAGTCGATCTCTATATGTTTAGTACGCTGAAAACAGGATAGCAAGATGTCTGGCAGCAGTGTTATCACAAAAGGGAGGAGCAGAAGAACTCATTTGAATGCCAAGTTCCTGCAAGAAATTTGTGAGCCAAACCATTTCACTTACAGCAGATGCAAGGCTTCGATATTCTGCCTCTGCAGAAGACCTGGAGACAGTATGCTCTTTCTTAGAGCGCCAAGAAACCAGAGAGGAACCAATGAACAGAAGCCAGTTACAGAGCGCCGTGTGTCGGGACAAGAAGCCCAGTCAGAATCAGCAAAAGCCTTGAGCTGAAGATCAGATGTAGCAGAATAAAAAAGACCCTGCCCAACTGTCCCTTTCACATAGTGTAAAACCTTGTAAACTGTCTGCATATGGGCTGTACGAGATGCTGATGAGAACTGGCTTAACCTGTTGACAGCAAAAGTGAGATCTGGACGAGTAATAGTCAGATACATCAACCTGCCAATAAGCCTACGATACAACTCTGCATCAACCAGATCACCACCAGAATCCTTAGACAGCTTGAGATTAGGTTCCATAGGGATAGAAGAGGTCTCAGCGAGCCAACAAACCTGTCTCATCAAGAAGATCCAGAGCATATTTGCGTTGACAAACTGAAATACCCTCTGTAGACCGAGCAATTTCAAGCCCAAGGAAGTACTTGAGAGGACCGAGGTCACGAAGCTTGAAATGAAGTTGCAACTGATCTTCGAGAGTGTATCAGCTGGAACAAGAAATAGCTTCTCTGCGCCAAGGAAATCCGGATCTCTCTACATACTATACGAACATGAAGACTCTTTTGGAACAATTAAATGGAACTAAATCAGTACATGTTTGTGATCAGATCAGGCGGAGTCTATATGCCTTCTTCCTTTGCTACAGCTAGCGGGTATTCATTCAAAAAGAATGCATTTACCTTTCTCCCGGGAAAGTAGGACTTGCTTCTCCGTTGAGTAAGAAAAAAGGAAGAGGATTGGCTGAACGTAAACTCCATGATTGTCTCATGGATTTACAACACGATTGATCCTTCCATCCGCTCGACTATTACGGATCGGGAGATTGCGAAGGAACTCTAGGATAGTCTCAAGAAACGTTTCTCTGTTACAAACGGGGTTCGTGTGCAACAGTTGACAAAGGAACTTGTAGGTTGTACCCAGGGGACGATGAGTGTCGAACTTTATTGTGCAAAGTTGCAGAAACTTTGGGAAGATCTTGTACAGAACATTACAGCAGGAGATTGGGCGAAAATCTGTTACCTTCTCAGCATTAGTCTTCTTGGGAATGAGACAGATAACAGTGGAGTTCCATTGTTGCAGCATCTGACCTGATGAGAAGAACTCTTTGACAGCCAAGGTAAGATCATAGCCAGTTATATCCCAAGTCTTTTGGTAGAATTCAGCCGTGTACCCATCTGGTGTGCTACCTGGGGTCTTGTTCCTTGGAAGGCTATACACCACCGATTTCTTCAGCAGAAACAGGGGAATAAAGGAATCAAGGCATTGGAGCACTTGATCCTGGTGAGGCTTGAGATGCGGAGCTTGGATAGAAAGAGCTTCACCGAGAGTGGAGGAGAAGAAGTCAATACAGTGTGATTGAATTGCCTCCTTCCCTTCCAGCCTATTACCAGACGCATCCAACAAGTAGTGAACTTGGTTTCTGCTTCTTCTTCCTACAACCTTCCTGTGAAAGTATGAAGTGTTCAGATCACTTTCTATAACCGAGTTACCCTTGACCTTTGGAAACGCTCGGTCCACAAACTTAGTTTTGCGCGCGCTGCACTGCCGTCTTCACACCAACCTGGCGACCCCTTT
>NW_003302550.1:17621643-17722853 GCF_000004255.2 Arabidopsis lyrata subsp. lyrata | reverse complement strand
CAGCATCAGAGGTTGCCTTTGCCATGAATATGGAATATTGTTTTAGGAATGCAGAAGACAATTCCTTAAAACTATCAATAGTTCCAGGCTCCAACTGAGTGAACCATAGTAGAGCCGATCCGGATAGATTCTCGGAGAATTGTTTGCAATATCCAGCATCTTCCTTATCTGGTTCTAGATCAATTCTGCCAGCAGCGATCTGAAAAGCAGCGAGGTGATTTTTAGGATCTCCTTTACCATCATAAGTTGGTAATTTGACCTTTCGAGAATCCTTGATCCAAAGGTTCGAGATTCTCGAAGTGAACGGTGTTCATCGAGTTTCTTCGATTACTCGATCGATCTCAGGCACCGAACTGGTCGCCTGATGAAACTTCGACTTCATTTCATCAAGCTCTTGACGAACTTTGACGAAATCATCTGAAAAGGTGACATCGGGATCTTCCATAAGGAATCCGTCGTCAATAGCAGGATTTCCCTGATTTTGGGGAATTTCTTCCCCGGTTAGGTTGGACCCATCTCCTACGGCTGCCTGATTGCTAGCACTAGCAGGATGGCATGCTGGAAAAGTTTGAGTATTCTCGGTCCTGTTTTGGGCGGGAGTTAAGAATAGCCTACACTGACGCGCTGCTACTGAAGGCAAAGTATTTAAACGGCTTGAAACTGCGTTCTGCGCGTTTGATAAATCTGCCTGAGTGGTTTGAACCCTCGTCAAAGTTTGCTCGATTGAGTTCAACCTTTCACTAAAAGTGGTGTTGGCACCAACGAGTGTACCAATCTGAGTAGTCAGACTAGTGGTTGTCTGATTAAGCGAGGTAATTGCATCGCTCAAAGCTTGCTGATCAGCCATAGTTTCTTGGTTTGAGAAAGAGAGATTTTGAGATTAAAGAGTTTTGCGGTAACTCCCCACAGGCGGCGCCAAAATGTGGATGTAGGATTCACACTCGATTGTCTTTAAGTATTTTTGTGGAGAAAAACTCTAAAATCAACGAATGAATATAAGAATTCGAAAGAGAAATTAACCAAGAAAAGAATAAAGTAAAGGAATTTGATAAGAACGAAAATACAAAAAGCCTTGCGGAATTGTAAGAGAAAAAAGTATGTTGTATTGCTTGATAGTGATAAGTCAAAGATTGTCCCTCTCAAACACATGCGTTTGAGGTTGTTTTTATAGAGAAAACATGATTAATGCGGATATTTACTACTCGTAATCATATTGATCCGCATTAATCACATAAGTTACATTTTGACCGAAACGGCTTGAATTTGAACTTGTCTTGGGCTTCACTTGGGCCTTCCGAACTCTTTCTTGCTGACTCCGAACTCCCGTGCTTTGATGCTACCGCGAACCTCGAACAGTATTCTCCTCGCTTCGGCCTTTCTCTATACGAACTGTATGCTGAATAAGAGCAAACTCCATACTAGTAAAAATCGAACTCCTTTGGTAAACTGAATCGAACTCCCGACTGGTCAAGTCCAATAAAATATCTAGAAATCCGAGAGGATTATTGTGTAATGATGACGTGGACATATCCAAGTGGATCCTACCGAAAATGTGTGGGATCAAGAAAAGAGCCATCACCGTACCACCAAATTCAACTTTGCACGATTTACTTGAGATGAAGAAATTGCAAGGAAAGTGGATATTATGAAGAGAATGATTGAAGAAAACAAGTCAAGTGTCGGAGAAATTTGGAAGATATCGACAAAAGTTGTCTACGGTTTAGATTTGAAGATTTCCGTTGAGACCCTTCACCATGCTACGCCCGAGACGTGTGCTTTCGAAGTTCAAGAACCGCCATGGGATTCTAAATTCATTGACAACATGCTTATTTTGTAGAAAATGGTCGAGTAAAATATGTCCGTTCACAGACTAGATCAAGAAAACGAAGGAGAAAACCGCAACGACAAATGGAACAAATGGATCACCACCGCTCATATCACGCGTCACTGGTGCCACCATGAGAAACCACCAACATTCCGAAATCAGTGCAGCCAAGCCACCATGTTCATGACTAGTCCGACAAGAAGTTCACCGCAACCCACCCATTTCGATACCGCGATTATCCGTCTCGTATACTGTTTGTACCATACGTCACAACGGTACTAATCTCAACTATGGGCAAATTGACGTCAACAATGAGATCACCTTATCTCTTAGGTATGTTTTTCGTATTTTATTTTCTTAAAACTGTTAATGGTTAAGGTTTTTGTCTCAAGAAAGATGTAAATAGAGATTTATAAAGATAGAATTTGATTAACTTAGCCGAGTTAAACCAATCTCAAGCTAAACCAAGAAAGATCATACAGCTAGTCATTGCACCATCCACCATCTACCATCATTCCATCTCATTCAAGGTATGTGACATTGTTCTTAAACCTATCTTTCTTTTCCATTTATCTATTTCATCCTCTTCTCTTTCTTTTTTTCCCACCGTAGACGGTGTGATTTAAGTCTGAGGAAGTATTACATCCCTCTACTAATGCTACTTTATATTTTGTTGATTTGAGATATTTTCCAATTTTTAACATCAATACATTTTATCGAGTAGGGAATGATCTTATCATATGATCAAATTTGACCTTTATATGTTCTAATTCGTTTGTGACATGTTTTGCAGGACTTGCTAAGAACGGACGATACATAGAAGCTCACAACAGGATCTTTCCCTTGAAGTATCATCTTACAAAGATTCTATTTGATCTAACGTTAACTCTATTTTATTGGAAGATTAACTGGACCTTAATTCTTTCTCATAAGAAGTGGAAGATCAGGGAAATGAGCATATACATTCAGGACTTCTTATCTCTTTTTATAACTCTCTGCTGATCCTGAATGGCCACTCACTTTTAGTTGTTTCCTACCCTTAAACCCTAACCTCTTTTAGACCTCATGTATTCTCTTTTTCCTTTATCATTTTAGTAGCTATGTGCAAAAACATCGGACAGAAAAGAACGAGATAGTTTCTCGCCACGAAGACGGAAAATTCGGAATACTAAGAAGAGATTGTGACGATTTGGTCTAGAGCTTATTCTTCCTTGGGATTTGATGTGTGTGTTATTCTGCTTCAGTCTTTTACCTCAAAGGACCACACGATTACTGCAAGTACACAGTAAATCGTCTGTAGTATTTAAGGATTGAATTCCACAGAGAGAGAAGTAGTTCAAATGAATCCGTCAGAAGAAAGTAAAGCTAGGACAAATAAAAAAAAAAGAGGTTGTTGTTGGTTTCACGATTGCAAGTAAAGTAAATAAGAAATCAAATAAGAAAGCAGGTAAATAGCAGGTAAATAAATATGAGACAAACGTTGGGCATTCAAGGGATCGCAGTGGATTTAATAATCTTTCTAACTAAGAAATACTAGAATTATGTTTGTTTACTTACAAGTCTTTGACATACGAAATACTAAAGATCGACTAACCTTAGGTTATAAGATAAGTCGGCTAAAGTCCCTATACTCTGTTACTCAACTGACGCAGGCAACAAAGCATAGATCAAAGCAATAAGATCAAGTTTGACTCAAGTCCATAAAACCCTATAACTAAGTGGTGTGCGCTTTTTATAACATGATACACATTCGTAAGTTAGGTTCGAGTGTATTAGCAACCTTGTGAGAAACGTAAACACTTGGGATCAAGAGTTGGGTCATGAATCTAATTACATGCATTAAGCGAAATCTTAACTAGAAAAATTACAGTGTAAACGATCAAACAAAACCCTAAGTTTTGCCACCTAGACGATCGATCATGTCCCCCCTTTAAACCCAACTAGAAAACTACTCTATCATGGTTAAAGAGATCATCAAAGTAAGGTTTGATAAACTCATAAGAAATAGATAAATAAGAACTGAATAAGGTTTAGAGATTACTTCTTTGAATATAGAATACAAGAGGTAAGACTTCACCTTAATAGATCTCAGAGTAAAGAGGGAGATTTGGTGGACTTCAAGGCTTCAGATTCAACGTGGTGGATGCACCTTCAAGGGAGGAAGGTTTGCACGGCACCAAGAAAGAACAAAGGAGGCACGAAGAAGCACACCTAGGTTTAGGGTTTTCATCGAGTATTTATAGTTCTTGGGACCAAGAAGTCGGTTTAGGGGTAAAAGCGTTGTCCGGTCGAGGTCTTCCCGATTACCAAATCCAGAGATCTTGGTGGCTGTGGAAAGCTGAAATAGTCAAGATTTGCCTCGAAGTAGAATCATAGCAATCCATTTTAGTCATTAGGAAGTTACGACCTGAAGAATAAAGACATGTCCAGACCGGCCTCAAGCTATACGACCGTTCCAGAGATTCAAGGCCACACCGGCCATCAAGCCCGTGCCCGGGCTGCCATCTACTCTTACCACCGGTTACTAAAACTTCTAACCGGTCCAGAAACTCGAGCTACACTTAACCAACGGGAAAATTATACTTCTGACGTATAGAAACTGTCTTGAAATGGGTTTTGATCACCTTTTGGTCTTTAATGCTCAAAATCTCTTAAAACCTTCTTGACTCCTAAAATTCTTGAATATCACCTTCTTGGCTCTGAAATCACACCAAATGCTTCCTAAAACATAAGAAAACAATAGCAAATATGGGTGAAAATCTCATGTTATCATGATTCGACTAACAAAAGGTACTAATTTATTTTCATTAGACTGATTAAGAGTTATGTTTCCCTTTTCAAAAAAAAGGGAGAAAAAGAAAAAGAAAACGAAAGGAAAAGAAACGGTTACGATTAAGAGAGTCTAATGGCAGAGGAGAAGTCACAAGGAAAGACATGGATCACTTTAGAGAAGAGATGGAGTCAATCACAGAGAACCATGTTGAAAAATCTAAGTCTTGGGAATTGAAAAGAAAAAGAATAAAAGGAAAAAAGGTGTTACACGAAAAGTGGTTGGAAACTGAGGATATCAGCAAGTCTGTTTTCTCTTGCGGTTTTGCTACATATCCTACATTTTCGCTATCACCTGGTAAACCCTAAACATTTAAATCCGCCATCAACCACCAAAAAGCCCCTTTCATACCAAGCAACGTCTACCCTGAATGACACCTCCTAATTAGAAAGCTCAAACCACTTTTTAATGAATATAGAGAGTTAACTAACGTGATCTCAGAGTCCTCTTGTATGTTTGAGATGGATGGATCAGGATTGTGAATGTCGTGAGTCTATAATGAAAATGTTCTAACGGGATGTTTCTGTATTTATGAGTCTGCATGTCATCTTTTGGAACATGGTCTCTGAATATAAGAGAGTTCCCATGAATTTCAAACCTCTCCATCGGTTTTACTTTCTTGTTTACTTGAGGACAAGCAAAGTCTAAATCTGGGGGAGTTGATAATTTCGTATTTTGATCCATTTTTACTATAGTTTTCTTATGATTTTAAGAAGTGTTTGACATGGTTTTAGTTCTTTAAAAGGTGTTTTCAAGTATCTCTAGTTTGAAAAGGTCTTTATAGGTTTTTATGCAAAAAGACCAAAAAAGGAGCAAAACCCATTGTATAACAGATTTGGAGCATCAAAAGTATGACATACACTAAAGGACTTTATCTTCACCAAAGTTGATGATCTTGGAGTCGTTGGAAATATAAAAGAGTCACTTTTCCCCTCCAAGTAGAATGACACAAAACCGTTGAGCCAATCAAGAGATATGACTGATATATTGAAGATACACTCATAGAGGGAGCAAGCATATAATGAAGATTTGACCAAAGAACAATCACACCGGTCACCAAGAGTAAAAAGAAACTCATGGGACCGGTCACAAGCTACTTGATCGGTGCCAAATCATTCTCCGACTCCTTTGTACCAAAACGACAACACTTTAATTATTTCAACTGGAGAAAATCCCTAAACTCCTTAGAAGAAATAAGACGGCCTCTTAGCCGTAAAGCTCGCCACAGAACTCGATCTCTTGATTGCGAGCTCTCTCTCGCACCATTTCCATAGATCTAAACACTTTCTTTCATAGTTTCTTCTTTTGTATTCGTTCTATTGCTTCAAGGGAGACGAATCCTTCTTTTGTATCTCATAGATGAGTATTCTTAACCCTATGACTTCTCTATTTATGTTTATGATTTCGTTTTGCTTTTGATTTGATTTCTTCTTGCTCGATTAGTTGCTTTGTTTGGGATTGAAGAGTTTTTTGGATAAGATTTCTTCTTCTTCTTTTTTTCTGATAGATACGAGGGCCAATTGTTCCCCACGTTTCTCTCTCTTCTCTCTCCTCAAAAACCAGATCTAGCTTTTTCGTTTCATTTTTTCTTTTTGCTTCTGGTTCTTCATCGCATGCGTGAAATTGCTCGGTTAAACGGGAGTGGGCCGGCTTTCTTCTCCGGCAGCGTTGGGTGTGGAGTATTCGTTGGTATTGCATTTGTGGTGACTATTACGGCGGTATGGAGAAGACTCTGTATATTTTGCTTCTGGTCAAGGACGTTGGTGGTTTCGTGGAAGAGGTTGCTCTCGGTTAATTGCTCGTGGTGGTAGTTGTGGTTGCGGCGGAACCTAACGAATCGGTGGGTTTTTTGCTGCTTGTCAAGGCTTTTAACATTAGATCTATCTGGATCTGATGGCTAATCTCGGAATCTGGATGATGAGTGTTATGGTTTGAGCCGCCGTCGCTCTCAGCTCCAAAGATTTTGCGTTTCCTTGACCGGATCTTAAGATAGCTAGGTTTCAGAGATTTCACGTTGGATGGTCGACGCCGGAGACTGAGGGATAGATCTGCATTCTCTCTTTTTGCTAGGTAGGGGACTAGAGGGGAGGAGTATCAGATTTTCTGGGAATCGATTCATTTCGGGAAACATGTTGTGGGTTCAGGTTTGTCGGTGGGATTGACTTTGCGAAAGAAATCGATTACTCTGGTCAAAGAGACGATCTCGCCGACGTAGCCTCGAAGCAGTGTTTTTTGTAATCGCCGGTTGTAGTGGTGTGGCTCCCAGTTTCTGACCACTGCTCAGTTCTGATCTCAAGTCACCGGTGTTGTTGTCTGTGTTTTCTTCATTTTGTAACCGTGGATCTGATATAAGGCCCATAGCCTAAAGCCCAATTTGGGATGGATTAATATTATTATTATTACTATTAAAAAAGGAGTTTTTGATAGAATTATCCTATTGATTCGTTTAGTTGCTGATTTTAAGAACGGATTTTAAAATTATTTCTTTTAAAAATTCATTTGTTTTCTTTATTAAAAGCCCTAAAGAATTCCCCTTGCCCAATATTTTAATTAATTGATTTTGTTTATTTTTATTTATCAATCAACTATGAGTTTAAGAAAACTCCTTTTTTTTCCTAGCGTTTGAATAAACATAATTCATAGTGTTTTGCTTGGTCGTCGTGGATTCGATCCATAAAACTATACTATCTCGTTTGCTGTGCACTTGCATTATATATATGGGGTAAAACTTGTGCTTAAGAAGTTTAACTAAACACACAAAAGACTACATGCTTTTAAAGAAACCACTTGGTTTATTAATTACTTGAATGGGACTGAATTTTTACAATGGGGACGAACTAAGCATATATAGAGCTCTTACACAACGTTCTAAATGACTAAAACAAAAAAAAGAAATCGCAAACACTAAAAGAAACTAGTTGATGGATAATTTAATGTAAAATCGAGTTTCAAGATAAAAGTGCTTTTTACCCCAGAGACCTTTTCTCTCTCCCGTAGTGCAAAAAGTGGTTTCCTTCACCGCAAACCTCCGGTGTCTCCAACGGCGCCGGCTTCTCGATTCTTCCCTCTTCTCAGGCCCTCCCCTCCTCATGGGGAAGCGAAAGCGTATCAAAGTCTCCTCGGGCTCGAAGTCGTCGCCTCCAAAGGGTGATTCTTCTTCTCCTTCCTCCGCGTCTCCCAGCTCTCCTGTGGTGATTAGTTCTTCGATTCCGGTGTCCTTAAGCTCCGTTGTGGCTCCAATTGCCCCAGCCTCTGTCCAATTGATAGGCTCGGCTGTTGTCCAGCAAGTTGTTCCTCGATCTTCGACAGGTCAGGAAACCCTAGGCGAATCTGATGTGCAGCAAGCGGCTATCCCGATACCTGCTTCCGCTCCATCATCTTCTCCCTCTCCTGTTGCAGCAATTCCTCCTATGGGTACGAATTCCTCCAACCAATCTGCGCAAGCCGCACCCGTAATGGTAGTTGCAGCGAACCCAGAAGAAATCGAGCAGAATCCTTCAGACAAAGACGATACTTGGTGTGATCTCTTCAAGGTAACATCTAAAAGACTTTAGAAGAAAGGAGACGCCTTCACCTTACCCTCGGGTGAGCCGTGCGTGAGGATCCTAGATTCTGTCATTGAGAAGCATAAGAAATCCTGGGAATCTTTCATTCTGGGCCAATTCTATTCAGATCCCCCTAGTCAAGGTACAATCCATTCGATTGTTAATGGGATTTGGAGTAAGCAGTTCAGGGACGTCACAGTTTCAAAAATGGAAGGGCATGCTTTCTTGTTTCGCATCCCAAATGTGCAAACTCGGAATCGGGTGTTGAATCAGAGGCTCTGGAAAATCGAGGGGCAGACAATGTTCGTTATTAAGTGGGAGCCTGGAGCTCTCCCAGTTAAACCCGAGCTCAAAACAGCACCGATTTGGCTTGAGCTTAGAAACGTTCCTTTCCAGTTCTTTAACGAGGATGGACTGGAACGTATTGCTAGTTTGGTTGGCACTCCAAAGTTCCTTCATCCCAACACGGCAAACAAAATAAATTTGGAGGCTGCAAAAGTGTTTACTATTATTGATCCGAGGAAACTGTTACCTGAAGCGGTTAATGTTCAATTCGACTCAGGGGACCTTAGAAGAATTGAAGTTTCAAGCCCGTGGATGCCGTCGGTTTGTGCTCACTGCAAGGAGGTGGGACATAGTCTGAGGAAGTGTCGCGCTGCTCCGATCATGTGTAAAGGCTGCAGCTCCACTACGCACACTGAGGTTGAGTGGCCTAGAAATAAGGTGAAAGTGGAAAATAAAAAACAGAGGCAGCGTCGGTCGAGAACACCAAAACCAGTTGTTGAGGAGGGTGAGTGAATCAATGTGGATCGATCCAAGGGTCAGTCCAAGAACAAGGCCTCTAGCCTCACCATTGATGGTTCGGTGTCTGATAAGTCTCTTCTTTCAGTGGTAGGGGCCAGTACTAGTAAGCTTGAAGGTAGTCAGCAGAGGAAAATTGTTGTTGTTAACCTGTTAGCCAAAGGAAAAGGTATCATACAAATGGCGAGTCCGCCGGTTTCAGAGGAAGAAGCAGACTCATCAGACCTTCCGTCGTCGCAGTCTGATGATGATGATTCTGATTTGGAAGATGAAGTGAGGTTCACGGAAGTGTTGTCACAGCGACAACAACGAAGTACGAGGGGCAAAGACCCCAAAACCCATTAACTTTTATGTCGATAGATATCTTTTGTTGGAATATCCGCGGTTTTAATAATTCTACACACCGGCGCGGTTTTAAGAAATGGCATAGACGCCATAAACCTCTTTTTGGAAGTCTCGTGGAGACGCACGTGAAAGAGCCTAAGCAGCAGAAGTTCCTTAATTCTATGCTGCCAGGTTGGTTATATGATAACAACTATGGTTTTCGGAGTTGGGTAAAATATGGATTTTGTGGCACCCTAGTGTCAAAGTCTCAGTGATCAGTAAATCTCTTCAAATGGTTTGCTGCGAGGTTCAGGTTCCTGACTACACGGAGTCTTTTCTGGTTTCTTTTGTTTATGCATCTAATGATGAGGCTACCAGACAGTCTTTATGGGATGAGTTGGTTAGTTTCTCTTCGGACAGTAGGCTCGATGGTAAGGCATGGGTTGTGCTTGGAGACTTTAATCAGATTCGTCATTCGTCTGAGCATTCCACTGCAAATGGCTCAAATGTGGACAGACCTACCAGACTCTTCAGGGATGTACCCGATTGCTAAGAAATTAGACCGTATCCTGGTGAATGATAAGTGGACTACCATCTTCGCTTCTTCTATGGGTTTGTTTGGTGATCCAGATTTTTCTGACCACTCTAGCTGTGGGATCAGTCTTGATTCTGCTGCTCCTAAAACAAGTAAGCCTTTCCGGTTCTTTGACTTTCTCCTAAAGAATCAAGAGTTTTTGCCCATGATCTGTCTTGAGTGGTACTCCATCAACGTCACTGGGTCGGCCATGTTCAGAGTTTCAAACAAGTTAAAGGCTTTGAAGAAAGTAATAAGAGATTTTAGCAAGCAAAACTACTCAGGTATTGAAAAAAGAACCGAGGAAGCGCACCATTGTTTGTTGCAGGCTCAAAGCAGAATGCTTCACTCTCCTAACTCGGTTAATGCTGGGATTGAATTAGAAATGCACCGGATTTGGCAGGTCCTTTTCGTGGCTGAGGAAAACTTCTTTTTCCAGAAATCAAGAGTTACATGGTTAAGCGAAGGAGATAGTAATACTTCCTATTTCCATAAAATGGCTTCCTCTAGACAAGCTTGGAATCACATCCATTTCATTCTGGATTGTAGTGGTGCTAGGATTGAAAGCCAGCTGGGTATTTTGGGGGGAAATCATTCACCGCCTTTATTTATTCAGGAAGATATTGCAAGCCTCGTGAACTATAACTGCACTGCATCACAACAGGCCAGCCTTGACTCTCTCTTCACTGCTGAGGAGGTCAAAGCTGCTTTTTTCTCGCAGCCAAGGAACAAAGCTGGTGGGCCCGATGGTTACTCTTCTGAATTCTTTTGTAGTTGTTGGTCTTTTATCGGGGCTGAAGTAACAGAAGCAGTCCTTGAATTCTTTAGCTCTGGAAAGCTTCTCAAGCAATGGAACGCTACAAACTTGGTTCTTATACCGAAAATTCCCAATGCTGCCACCATGTCTGATTTTAGGCCTATTTCATGTCTCAACACGGTCTATAAAGTCATCTCCAAGCTGTTGGCTGGAAGACTCAAAGCAATCCTTCCCTCTGTGATCAGCCATTCTCAGTCTGCCTTCATGCTAGGTCGTCTCTTGCTGGAGAATGTCTTACTTGCTACAGAAATTGTTCAGGGATATAATAGAAAAAATATTCCTCCGAGTGCGATGCTTAAATTGGATCTTAGAAAAAATATTCCTCCGAGTGCGATGCTTAAATGGGACTTCTTTATATCCGCTTTGCGTGCTGTCAATTTCCTAGATAAATTCATTGGGTGGATTCAAGAGTGTATCTCCACTGCCAGGTTCTCAGTCACAGTTAATGGTCATACAGGTGGGTTCTTTCGAAGCACCAAAGGCCTCAGACAGGGGGATTTGATGTCTCCTTACTTGTTCGTTCTTGCCATGGAGGTTTTCTCTGGGTTGCTTCAGTCAAGGTACGCCTCAGGCTATATTTCGTACCATCCTCGGACTTCACAGCTGGAGATCTCCGATCTGATGTTCGCAGATGACGTGATGATATTTTTTTATGGGACTAGTTCTTCTCTCCATGGTATCTATGAGACCCTTGAGGATTTTGCTGGCTGGTCGGGTCTGCAAATGAATAGAGAAAAGACTCAGATTTTCCACGCAGGTTTGAGCCAGAACGAATGCACTGCTTTGGCAAGCTATGGATTCACTCCTGGGTCCTTACCAATTCGCTACTTGGGGCTGCCTCTGATGAGTAGGAAGCTCAAAGTTGCGGAGTATGCACCACTTATTGAAAAAAATTCCGCCCGCTTCAGCTCTTGGGCTGTGAGATCTCTATCTTTCGCAGGCCGTGTCCAACTCATCGCATCTGTTATCTCTGGAATTTTCAACTTCTGGATCTCTTCTTTCATTTTTCCCCTAGGGTGTATCAAACAGATTGAGTCCTTATGCTCACGTTTCTTATGGGCAGGTAGGACTGACAAGAAAGGAATGGTGAAGGTTGCTTGGTCTAAGGTATTTCTACCCAAATCTGAAGGTGGCCTTGGGCTGAGGCGTTTTGCTACTTGGAACAGGACATTGTGCCTGAGAATGATTTGGCTCTTATTCTCCAATAGCGGGTCTCTCTGGGTCGCTTGGCATAAATTCCACAACTGCAGTATGGACACAAGTCTCTGGAATCAAACTTTTCGTGCTTCAGACTCTTGGAACTGGAAATGCTTGATGAGACTACGGGAACTGGCAGAGTGTTTCATCGAATGCAACATTGGTAATGGAAAAGATGCAAGTTTTTTGTTTGATAATTGGACACCTTTCGGTCCTCTCATCAAATTTATTGGTTCAAATGGACCTAGAGACTTGCGTGTCGCTCTAAATGCTAAAGTTTCAGATGCGAGCAACTCAATTGGTTGGACAATTGCTGATCCAAGATCGGATCAGGCACTCTGTCTCCATATCCACCTTACAAGTATTAGTTTACCAAGCGATGCGCAGGGTCGGGATACATACGCTTGGGTCGTGGATAACAAGAACTGTAATGGATTCTCATCTTCTATAACTTGGGAGGTTCTCAGACCTAAAGCTGATGTTGTTGATTGGGGAGGAACTGTCTGGTTCAAAGGGGCTACGCCGAAACATGCGTTTAATATGTGGATTGCGAATCTCAACCGATTGCCAACAAAGTCAAGACTGGCTCGTTGGGGGATGAACATAAATACCACCTGCGATTTCTGCTCCTTGGAACCGGAAACGCGAGACCATTTGTTTTTATCTTGTGAGTATGCTCTCTTCATTTGGAATGCAGTGGGCAGGAAACTTGGTCTGTCATCTCTTAACTTTGGGTCGTGGTCCCAACTGTTTTCTTGGATGAATCGAAAGTATGATAGATCGGCCTCAAACCTTGCGCAAACTCATCACCCAATCAGTCATCTATGCCATATGGCGGCAGCGAAACAATCTGCTCCACAATCAAATCCATGTTATTCCATCTGTGGTCTTTAAGAACATCGATAGAGAGATAAAAAACACAATCACTGCTCGAAGACGCCGTAAGCGTTTTAGGACGCTCATGCAACTTTGGCTGCACTGATCCTGAATTCATCCTTATTGTTGCTATTTGCTTTCTTGTTTTACCTTTTTTGCCAAGAAACCAAATCTGGTTTTCACTTCTGTAAAATCAAACTTCATTTATATGATATTTGCACTTTAGCAAAAAAAAAAAAAATAATTTAATGTAAAATCGGTTTTAATAAGAAAGAGTCGTTGGTTTGTATCTTGACAACTTAGGAAGGAAGTGATGCGTCCTTGGCACGCTCTGATACACAAATAAGTTCTCCATAACGCATAGCTCAAGGTAAAATTAGTTGTTGGGTGTGATGAATGCATCCAAATAAGGCAAATGGAGATTCAACTTGCTGTCTTAGGCCTTCAACGTTTTGGAATGAATATGGAGGTATTCCTGGACCAAAAGGGAAATATATAATGCCTTGAGAAGTTTTCCAAGTCGTGGCTTCAGCTGGTGGTTGTCACCACTCCATAGTTTCTTTAAATACGTCTGCTTTAAGGCCTCCAAGACCATCTCATAAACCAGCTCGAACTAGGCCTGATTTCTCTTGATACATTTTCTTAGAATAGTTTTTTGCTGGTAGAAATTGAATCCCAGATCCTACAATTGAAGGATTGACTCCATGGTTGAGTATACTCCATGTTCCGTACTGCTACTCATACCACCTCTCACACCGGTCAACTTCTAGGTATTGTTGGTACTTATTCTTAAATCAATATGCTCGACTGAAAAAAGTCTATGTCTTCTATTCTAGGGTGTATCGGTTGCACATCTCATCTCGAAGGCTGTATCGATCTACATATTGCTTTTCATTGGTTTTCATCCAAATACTCCAACCTGGTACCTAAAATGACTCAGTGAAATTGAAAAAACCATAAGAGTAAAAATTTGTAAAGATTGTGACATATCACAAAACTTTTAATACTTTTACTTTCAGTGAAACACCAGTCACATCTTTAATCATTTAATTGAAAACACCTTATAGAAAAAAGCTAGGTTTCCAAAAATAAACAATAAAATGTACTCCCTCTGTCCCAAATTATATGATGTTTTAGCATTTTTTCCTTGTTCTATTTTATAAGATTTTCCCAGATTTCTATGCATAATTTATGTTTATTTAGTATGTTATGTCCATTTAAATTCTGCAGTTTTTTTTCTATTGGCTGAATTCCTATTAAAAAATAAACATTAATTATTTCTTAATCTTTGTACTTTTACACAAAACATCTTATAAAATGGGATAGAGGGAGTATTAAACTTCTTTAATTTGAATTTACGAGTACTCAAGCATAAAACGTCAATGATTGGCATTTATAACTGTGGTGCTAAAAATGATAAAATAAATAATTGTATTAAACAAATGGTGACAAATTTTTTTTAATTAAACATATCTTTAAGGGCCATATCACTATAAAAATGTAAAATACATAAAATGAGAGATGAGAGAGATATGGCTTTCAATCGGTGGAAGATTCATAAATTACTAGATGAATACCCACGCTACGCGTGGGTTTTTGTTTTAAAAATTACAGAAAAATATGATTATGGTTTTTGTTGCGTTTTATGTTATTTTGTGTGTTATCATGTAATTAATAAAGTCATATCTATTTTCTAAAGTTATAATTTTTATGATTAGATTCATCTTTGACTCGAAATATTAGTTTCACGTTTTTATGTATAAATCTGATTATTTATATACCTACGATCCTAATCTTTCATTATCATGAATACATACAACAATAATATATAATATATTGATACAATGGTATGTAATTATGTTACTTATGTGGTTTGAAACTTGTCTAACTTAATTCTAAATAAACAATTCTTTGTTCCATTTACTTTCTCGTCATCTACTACGCCAACCACATCATGATATGCTAGTACTTTAAGTCGGGAAAACGGTCTTTTTCAACCTCAACTATTTGTTGGCGGGTTTTTCCAACCCAAACTATGACCTCCAGTCGATTTCAACCCAAACCTAAAAATAATTCAAAATCGAAACCTGAACTAATGCAAATGAGCCGATTTCAACACGACGCGAGACAATGTTAGTTCGGAAGTTAACGATTTTCAAGGTTATTTGATTTTATTTTCAGGATTTGTTGAATGCTACAAAGAGAGAATTACCTAAGGTTGAACAATCGTTAACTTCCAAACTAACACCGTTTCGTGTCATGTTGAAATCGGCTCATTTGCATTAGTTCAGGTTTCGATTTTGAATTATTTTTAGGTTTAGGTTGAAATCGACTGGGGGTCATAGTTTGGGTTGGAAAAACCCGCCAGCAAATAGTTGAGGTTGAAAAATACCGTTTTCCCACTTTAAGTCAACACTTTAGATCTCTCTCATTGCATACAACCATATAGGAGAGAGTCTCTTGTTTTTAATTTCTTGGTATGTCTAACGTCTCAAAGGACCATTAAGTGAAAAAATTGTGTGTCAATATTACCAACTTATCATAACGCACATAAAAATAAAAAATGCCATATTCAAAAAACGTAACATGAAGTTAGGTAGAAAATATATAAACTACAACACAAGTAATTTTTTAGCCATTATCGAGTAATGAACATCGATAAAAAAATTAATAATATAAATAGAGTAGAATGAAAGTTGTGCTTGATACATTAGTATGATCTTTTACTTTATTTTTTTAGTTTTTTTTAAAAATCAATTAAGAGTGAGATTAATGGAGAATTTAACAACAAAAGACTTTTGATTTTCTCTCAATTAATTTTGCTAATCTTTTTATTTCAATAATTTAGAATGACACATGTCATTTTTTTATGTGATGATGTGGCACACATATGGAGAGAGTTGGCCAACTTTTAAATATACTAGGAGAAATCCCGGACTACGCCCGGGCATGTTATTTTATTTCTGGTTACTAAATTTATGTGTAAATAGGTAATTGTTGTAGTTTAACTTATATATTTGGATAATATTGATGTTCAAAATTTATCTAGAAGTCATAATTCTGAGAACGCTTGAGCCTATAAGCAATTACACTGAAACTCAATATATTTTTGTCCAGGGTTAGCTAACGTGATTTAGACTAAAATGTTTTTCATTTTGCTGATGTTCTAGATACTCTTAGAAGCGTCCATTGTCTCTTTGAATTAGTTAACTTATTTTAATTTCTGTCACTACACCATATTAAGCCCCTTTTTGGTTTTGTAGAATCATATATTACAAAGTGTTACAAAATATCACACCTTGCATGTTTGTATATATGAGTTAGCATGAACGTGAAAAATGGAGACTATACCTTTACGTTGTTCTTTTTTTTTGGGTTTAGGGAGCATAACACCAAACTTACATCATTGAGTTTAGAAGGCTATTAAACAAATAGACGGAAACCATGGTATTAAATATGAAATGAAATGTCTTCATTTTTACTATACTGGAGAAATAAAAGTTAATTTTTGGTGGACATATATAGAATGTTAAAAATGCTTAATGCCATGAGGATTCATTAAATTGTTTCTTTTGTCTTGCAAAAATGATGTGTACATGGTAGGACCAAAAAGCTTTTCTTTTCAATCGTCCTCAACAGATTTGAGATCTCTTTTCCTCTTGCCGTTAATTTTTGAAAGATCTTCTCCTTTGTTCTTAAACGTGTGGTTGTGGAGGAGTAGACTGTTACACTGCCAAGGCTGGTTAAAGAATACAAATTAGTAATACATCTTCATTTTTATGGTCTTTGACTTTGTTAGAATTACAACACCAATTCCCCAAAACATGTGAATCAAAACACTCCAAATGAGTATAAACAAATGTAGCTTATTGTTGGAATTTTTTTCAAATTTGCTATTAATCTAAACCCAAATCAAAGAAGATGAAACAAAGCAAGGGTTTAAAAGCCGAAAACCTCAGGGTAAAAAGACGGACCAAATTTTCTAAGAGGATGATTAGAAAAGAGTGAACATTGTGTTCAGATCAGAATTCACTACGAAAGACCGTCGATTGAACCTTGTTGATAATCAAAACCTCATTTAGTTAAACAAAATTCTACTCACACCAAAGGTACATAAAAAAACACGTGAAACACAATTTAGGTAGTAATATGGAAAACGAAACCTTAAAAAAAGCATAGACGGATTGAAAAATAATGTACCCCCTTATAAGAGAAACAAAGATAAATGATGTACCTTTATGAGTGTGCCGTACAACCATCATCTCACGGAACCAACCAGCCACCAGCTCGATCAACGACTTTCTTGATGTTTTTCTTGGGTAACGTCACCGCTCCTCCTCGTCATCGCTGATATATCTTTAAATCTACCACAAACGAAACAAATAAGATAAAGTCGAATGGTTAGAATGTAGATTTGTGTTAACAGTTATAGTGAGAAGCTAAAGATGTTTTACAAGGGATGAGACAAAGAGATTCACCTAGGAGGTACAAAAGTGTTCCTGCACTCCTTCGAAGAAGAAATTCTACAAGAAACACCAACTGAACCCAATTTTGAGTTCTCCATAAACCCACTCCAATGATTCGATCCTTAAATTATCGATCAGAGAATTTGAACTCATCCGGATTTGAGAGAGATGCGTAAGGTCGTCTATTCATATTTCTGTTTTGGATGAGACTTTTGCGGAGAGAAAGAACGTTCGCAAGTGGGAATTTAGGAGAAAGCCCCTGAGAATTTGTTCCCAAAGAGGATTTGGCGGTGATGGTTACATTACGGAGAGGAAGATTTTATAGGGTTTGGGAAGAGAAGATGTCAATAAGTGTACATTTAAATCAAGGGGGAGTGGCCAATTAAGGAGATTTAGTGGGAATGATGGTGCTTAATTTCAGACACCGGGAAGACGAAGCGGTTGGAGATCGGCGTTCGTCAATGCCGATGTTGGGTTACGTAGAAGAAGAAGAGTTTGTGGTTGTTTTGCGCTGCAGTTGGGCTAATATTGTTTGGGCTTTTGTTTTTTTTTTGGGTTTGGTTTATTTGGGCTAACGTTTGAGAGCTTTAAGATGAGTCATTAATAGTAAATGCAATGGCTTGTAATTAATTTTTTTTTAAGCGTCTTATTAGGATAATAAAGGTTTGAGCGTCCCAAAATGATTTAACTTTTGCTGACGTGGATGGTCTAAGAAGCATCAATGATTACCTTTTATTAGAAAGAGATGATGATTTATACTTGGGAAAAACCAGGTCTGGACATAAAAACCGAACTTTGAAAACCGATTTGAAAAATTCGGGTTCGAAACCGAACCGAATATTCGTAAAACTCGAACAGATTCTAAATGTTTTTACCGGAATCACCCGAACCGAACATACAACCAAACATTATATTCGGAAACCTGAAATAAAATTATATAACAAAAAAATAATATTAGTTATATTTTTATAACCAAAAATACCAAATTAACAAAAATATCTGAAGTAACCTAGATATCCAAAAATCATTAGTTATACTTGTCAAATTTTTACAACTTTTTGCAAAACTTAAGTAAAAATAAAATTGAACATTTTTAAGTTTTTTTTTTCCCAAAAACTAATCCGAATCCAATACCTATCCGAACTAAATAGTCATAAAATCCGAACGAATAATAAACTCTCCTACCCGAACTATACACATCCGAAAAATATGAACCGAATCTTATCCAATACCCGAAAACATAAGCCTAGACACAACTTTAATGAATTTGATAAATTTCAAGAAATTATTTTTACATGGACATAATCTAATAAATCTGCAATAATGAAAATAATTTTTGTTTGTTCATCATATCTAATAAAATGAAGCATATTATTGTGTTCTTATAACTCGTTATTCTAGAGTATCTTATACCTATTTAGAAAAAATATTGGCCAATTAATGTCCAAACTATGGACTTTCGTAAAACACCACCATCTCAGACTGTCTATATATACTTAAGTACAGTAAAACCTTTATAAATAAATACTCGATAAATTAATAAACACAATAAAATAATAAATATTGATGGTCATGAGTCGGCCCTCTGTAAAAATTAACCAAAATCGATAAAATAATAAGATAATATTTTTTTTTGAAATCCCTATAAAAAATATGGTCCAAAAAATTTATAAATTAATATTATATATACAATATATAACATCATAATTTTTTGTTTTAATAATTTAGTGTTGTTCATAATATTTTTCAATATATTATAATTCAATATATACAATATATTGTATAATATACTGTATATAAATTGAATTAATTTAATGTATACTGTATAATTTACTGTATATTGTATAATATACTGTATATATACAATATACAATATACAATATATAAATTAAAAATTTAGTGTTGTTCATAAAAAATAGCCAAAAGTTTATGTAAAACTTGACAAACTATTTTGTCTCTTATGCTTTTAGGGTTTTGGCGAGAGGAGGCTTATCATAATAATTAAGTCGTGAAGCCATATATATGACGAACACAGCAAACCTAAACCGTTTAGGTATAGTAATGGGCTTAGCCCAAAATCTTAATTATTCTTCTCTACGTGCACTTACATTTTTGTTTTTTTTCGTCGAAAATAAAATTATATTAATGAATAAGAAAAATCATCGTACAATTGTTCAGATAACCACCTTGGTGGATTACAAGTTTCAGAGAAAAAACATCGAACAGGAACACCATGTTTTGCCAACAAATGAGCCGCATTATTACAAGAACGTTTAGTAAATACAAACTGTAAAGAATGAAATTTAGCTGCCCATAACAAAATGTCTTGATAGATACCATCGATTGTGATATCATAAGATTCTCCGTTAATCATCTTTGTGAGGTTCTGACAATCGCCTTCAAAAATAACCGAAGTATGACCATGAATCCATACTTGTTGCATTGCGGCCAGTAAACTCTTAGCTTCTGCTTCAAGGGGCGTGATGGCATTTGGTAGACGGGACGCACCCCAGAAATTTGCATTGCCTCTATCATCTCTCAAAATCCAACCACCCGTAACTTGGTGTGTTAATGGATCAAATCCGGCATCATAATTACATTTGAGAAAAGGTGCTGGGGGTCTCCTCCAATGTTGCTCAATTTGGTCGAAAGCTAACGCTTGATCATAAGGTTCTCTAGACTGAAGATTATCAACCCATTCATGCACTTCTGCTCTCGCTTGTAGGACGACCATAGAGGGGCTCATTCGGATGATGTTGAAGATGTACTTATTCCTTGCCTTCCATATGTGCCATAGGAGCCAGAGTGGTAAAAGTTTCTGTTCTGTTTCCAAACCCTGCATTTTTTTGTAATTCCAATACCTTTAAGAGATTACTTTCATAGTTTGCGGAAGGAGATTGTAGTGAGTGTAAAGGAACATTGGATAATCTCCATATCATAGTTGCAAAAGGACATGTGAAAAGGACGTGGTTGATGGTCTCATTGGCCACACAGCAGCGCGGACACTTTGGATCCAACTTCATGCCGCGGGTGTTCAGACGTGTTGTTGTGGCTAAAGCCTTTGTGGTTGCCCTCCAAAGGAAATGTTTGATTTTTGGTATTGTTGATAATTTCCAAATGGAGTTCTTCATTGTATATTATATCAAATATAACATATATGTATTATATTAATTCTTTATTACAAGTGCACAAATATACATATATGTATATATCTTATATATGCATAATTTTTTGTTTTAATAGTCGTATAGGTTTTTCAAATACAACAATGGATGTCACTATTTATAAATTTAAATTTACGTATATCGTTTGTATATGTGAATTATATAATCTTTGTTATTCATTGTAAAAAAACAAAATTTGTTTTCTCTTCGAAATATTAAATGTTCAAGTCTAAAACTGTAAATTTATAACATCCAAAACATTAATCTTATTTAGATCACATTTTTAACTCATATTTGAAAAAAAAAAATTAAAATTAAAACAAAAATTTCTATAAATTAGTAAATATTAATTTACACTATAAATTAATCAATATTAATTTACACTATAAATTAATAAAATACATGGTCCCAATATTATTAATTTATAAAGATTTTACTGTATAGATCAATATCTAATCCGAACAATCATTCCATTTTATGATTTGATCCTTAATTCAATTTATATATATGTTTTAATTCTGAGATACATAATGATAGAGTCAATATGCAACAGATATACCAAATGAACCGCATATAGCAAGTGAAATATTGTATGTATTGGATCGAATTTCCATTTATTTTACATTTCAATCATCTTTTATGTTAAATTTAAATTTCTTTATAATTTTTGGTTAAATTGTAAAATGTTATTGCTTGAAAATCAAACTTACTTCGATTTGGGAAAGTTTATTTACTCCACTTTTGACCTTCTATATAGGTATTCAAAAAATAATGTGAACTATTGATTTATTTTTAAAAAAAGATAACAACAAATTTGAGTAGATGATTTCATCTTAGTAATTAACACAACAACAATGTTCTGGACTACAATAGCCGTAATCAAAATTTTTAGTTCTACAATAACTATCGCACCCATGGACTCCACGGTAAAGACACCAAGTTGGTGTAAAACATGTCTTCGTACGCCCCCCTATACCATAACCTGTTTTATATAAAGAATCAATAAACCATTAACAAAAAACAAAAGCATATCCATAGTTAAAAGTAGGGATATAACAATAAACAATTACCTGGACTACCACCAGTACGACAATGAGCAGAAGATATAATGAAAAAGACAGTGAAAACAAATGCGACAAAAGTTTTCATAGTAGTAGTCATTTTTATGTTATTCTCTGAACACTAGTTATATATAGATAATAACACAGATCTACATTAAAAATCTTTTGTTCTAGTCAAGGAAGAAATATAGCACAATCATTCCATTTAATTCTTATAGATTTGAAGTCAAAAGAAAATCACAGCTGCCTTTTATTACGGTTGAACATTGGTGACAAGATATTTATTATTATATTCATAATTAAAATATGTAATATGACAAGATATTTAAATATCCTATACTATTATTTGGGGAGTACAATTTATAATTACCCTTAATTAACCTTTCCCTTTGTAAGAATTTACTTAATAACTACTCCCTCTATTTTAAAATATATGATGTTTTGACTAAAAACACATATTTTAAGAAATTAATTTTTACTTTTAAAAACTATCATTTAATATTTAATTTAAGAAACTTCAACCAATGATATAAAAGACTGCAGAACATAAATAGTGATAAAATATCAAATGCATTTAAAGGTCATTTAAAAGTTGCATAAAAATTTGTAAACATCCTATATTTGAAACAAACTAAAAACTCTAAAACATCCTATAAAATGAAACAGAGGGAGTAGATTTTAACCCGCGGTACACCGTGGGATGATTTATTTTTAAAATTTAGTATATATAAAATTTTGTAAATTGTATCTCCTTATAAAATATAAATATTTTATAATTTACAATTGTTATTAAGTAACGGTATACCACGAGTTCACGAGACAATTGTTAATAAACTGAAGATTTAACCCGAATTAAAACGGCATGTTATTTTAAAACTTTTTAAATATTGATTCAAATCCGTCCACCATATAAACCCGTTTTGAAATATAACCCGTCCCGTAATTTCATAACCCGTCCCGTGATTTGTTTTCTAAAAGTAGTGATTTTAAAATTTAATGATTATTTATTATATATAAAAGTTTACAAATTGTATAATTTTCTAAGACATTTATATTTTAATAAACTGAGGATTTAGTCTGTATTAAAGCGGCATGTTAATGATATTTTAAAATTTTATAAATATTGATTCAAACTCGTCCATCATATAACCCCGTTCCGAAATATAACCCGTCATATAATTTCTTAACCCGTCTTGTGATTTGTTTTCTAAAAGTAGTAATTTTAAAAATTTAACGATTATTTATTATATATAAAAGTTTACAAATTTTATCATTCTCTAAGACATTTATATTTTATAATTTACAATTGTTATTAAGTAATATTATACCACGTGACAATTTTTGGTTTTATTTAATCTTTTCTAATGAAACTGATTTGATATGTATAATATTAGTGGTATTTTAAAAAATTAAGGATTTAATATGTATTGAAACGGTGGATTAATGATATTTTAATTTTTTATTATTATTGATATTTTAAGTTTTAATTATTTTTTTAGTATAGATGTCATTACAAAAATCTTCTTTTAGAACAAATTTCATTCAATTTATTAAGGATAAATAATTAAATTAAATTATAAAACGAAAATCTGTTATTATTATTTTTTTTTTGAAATGAACAATCAAAATGAACATATAAGATTTGATATCTAACTTACCATATTATTTTGTTACTAATCATTAAACTTCACCTCTCATCTTTATATGATTATATTTATATGAAACAAATAAATCATCGTATCATCTACATAATTAAAAAAAAAAACAATTTCTGCTTATGCCAAGATTTGAATTTTTAAAAACGCATATAAATTGTTCAATCTATAAAGAAAACAATTAAACGGGTCAAAAATTCAGACTTGAGTAATATATTTATTTTACACAAAAATAAATTCAACAAAAATTCCGACTGAGCAACGGGTCAGAATTTGAATATTTCTATTCGATTTCATACATTTCTTTTTTTGAAATGTATAATTTTATATACTACAATAAAAATTTAAATATTTTAATTTGCAACATTTAAAATAAGTTTTACTTGATATTTTTAGAGAATATCATCAATACTTAATAGTTCAAAAAATTAAAAATTATAAATACTCTAATTTGATATTTTTAAAAAATATTTATAATAGGTAGCGGGTTAAATATAATATATTATATGATGAAAAGAGTTTTGATCCTTATAACTATTTGAATAGTTATATTTAATTTCATATAATTTGTTTTTTGAAATTCATAATTTTATAAACTACAAAAAGTTTTTTAAAGATTTTAATTTGGAATATTTAAAAATAGTGTAGAACATTTAAATATGGTTTGACACCTCTAAATATTTGAAAATTTGATTCCGCAAGCAATTTTAGAATTAACGAACAATAGATTGTGCACGTAATATTTTAAAATGAAATATTGAGATTCTAAAATAAAAATATAGACTCCACGCACGGGTTGATTTTGGTATTATTATATATTAAATATATGTTTATAACATATTCGATTATGCGAATAATTGGTAAATCTGTAATTATAAATCTCAAACAAATTCTGTACTTAGATTAGCTCAAACAAATCTCAATTTCAACAACCAAAGAATTATAAATTGAAAAAGAATTTTCTAAATTAATTCAAAATAATAGCTAATTTTCTTAATTAATTCAAAAATATATGTTTTATATGCGATTCATTTATGATATTTTAATTTTTGATCTAACTGAAATATATGCAATCCTATTTTGTGGTTGTTAACATAAATTAACTCATTGTTCAAAAAATATAACTTTTTAAAAAATAAAATTATTTTCCGTTTTCATATCTTAAAAACAAATTATCCACAATTGAGAATTATAGAAAAAATCTATATTTATTCTAATATTGTATATAGGGGCTGACAAAAAAATTAATATTTTTCACTTACTATTGTAATATATTAAAACTTAGTTCTAATATATATATTATATAACTTTTGTAATAAATAAAATTCAACCCGTACTAAAAAGTACGGGTGATGATCTAGTATTAATTTAAAATAACAATGGTTGGAACTCAAACTTATGGGAAACTAGGAAGTGTCCCGAGCGTTGCGTGAGTTTGAAATTAATGTAATAAAATATGTAAATTTGTTATGACTAAATATACATTAAAAATGTTAAGCTATTTTTAAAAAAGTAAATAGATCATCTTTGTATTTCATAGTAGATACATTTATTAATTATATTATACTATAATTTTATTTTTTAAAAACTAATTTGTCAAATTAAAAATTTACAAAACTACTTAAATTTCTATTATAATTAATTTTCAATTGCAACATATAACCATAAAATTTTGTTGAAAATGATGATTAAAAGAGATAGAAAACACAAATGAAGATAGTAATATGGTATAGAAAGATGATTGGTGAATATGCACTATGTGAGATCATAACACAATTAAATTTAAGAAATATAAAATCATTTGCATTCAAGGTAAAATTAAATAGGAATTTTGTTATATGTTATCAAACAAAATTGAATATGAAGAAATATATAATCTACATTTTATTACATGATATTAAATTTGTGGTTTTGATTTCTTGTTCTTAACCTTTAATACAATTTAAATTTCGATTAAAATACAGATATCAACTTACCAATAAAGATAGAGTGAAGTTCTTCCCTTATATAATAAATGAAAATATTTGTTTTACATTTTTAAAAAAATGTAAAACAAATGAATGGAACTTACTTTGTAAGAAAAATAAAAACATGAAAAAACACATAAAAATCAAATGAATGAAATGATTAATCATATATATGAAGGTTTGCCAACTCTCTCCATATAAGTGTCACATCATGACACAAGACAATGGCATGTATCCTTCCACATTATTGAAATAATAAATCATCAAAATTAATTGAAGAAAAATCAAAAGTCTTATATTGTATTAAATTCTCCATTAATTCACTCTTAACTGATTTCTTCAAAACTAAAAAAAAGAAGTATAAAATGTATCAAGCACAACTTTCATTCTACTCTTCTTATTTTACTAAATTTTTTTTTATCAATGGTCATTACTCTATAATGGCTAAAATATTACATATGTTGCAGTTTAGCTATTTGTTACATAACCTCTTATTAATTTAGTAATTTTACTTTGACACTTTTCGTGTTATTATGTTTTGTGGATACGACTAATCATACGGCCTTCTCTCTTTTGATTTTTGTGCTTTATGGTACATTTCTAACATTGACATGCAAGGTTTTTATAGTGATATGCCTTTAAGACGTTAGACAAACCAAAAAATTAGACATATCAAAGAATTCAAGACACGACACTCTCGTATATAGCTATATGGAAGGAAAGACATCTAAAAATGTTGATTTAAAGTACTCTTCAATTTTTGCTTTTTTTTTTTTTTTCTTTTCATACGGAAACTCTTGAAGCAAATAAGTAGTTAGTTATACCTTATAACTATGTTTTTCAAATTAATCTGGTATTTGAGCCTATCATGATGTGGCTTGAATACTACAGTAAAACCTCTATAAATTAATACTCGATAAATTAATAACCTCTATAAATTAATAAATTCTTCTGGTCCCGAGTTGGGACCAGTGTAAAAGGTGATACAAATCGATAAATTAATAAGATAATAAAAAATTTTAAAATCTTATGTAAAAATGGTCCCATCAATATTATAAATTAATAATTTCATAAATATGTCCACTATATATACATTACGTAAGAAACTTTAATGAAATATAATTCTAGTAATTTTTTTTTTCATCAAACACCATTTGTATTAAGATATTGGAAAGAGACTCTCCGCTATGAAGAGCCAATCAGGAACCGATGAACTTACATGGGAGAAGAGACCGTTACGATCCCGAGCATTTTTGGCTAACCAGTCTGCTCGAGTATTAGAACTACGAGGAAGAAATCTAACATTAAAAGAAGGTAAAAAACAAACAAGGGACCGAAAAGAGGCCAATTCTGCTGCAAAAGTTGGCCAAACGTCTTGGTTGTCGAGGAGAGAAATCATGTCAGAGCAATCGGATGCGAAGGCACCAGTGGTAATGCCTAGCGAGATCATACATTCCATTGCCCAAAGCAAGGAATCAATTTCCGCGTGGAGCGGTGAGAGACTTCTTCTCGAGCTCTTTAGGCCAAGATGAAGAATGCGGTCTTGGTCGACTAAAACCCAACCATGTCCACTTAGGGTATCCTCCGTATGCCAGGAAGCATCAATCTGACATTCCGAGATCCGTGGGGAGAAGAGTGGGGTAGAACCGAGCGGGCAAGAGGCTGGGATCTGCCGCATCTTTCAAGTTAGCTTGCTTCCAGACAGAAGCTTCTCGTAAAGCCAAGGCCAAAGTCTCCATTAGTTCTTGTTTAAATTCGCATTAGTTCTTGTTTAAATTAAATTCTAGTTCTTTTACTGTATCAATAACTTTTGGTGTTGTTTTGTAGACATAATAATTATTTTTTCCTTGTAATTGGTTCTAAAAATATATTTTATATAATGAAGGAAGTCTTATATTTTCATAAAAATTTATAAAAGTTGCAAAATTAGAGAAAATCTCTATAAATTAATATTTAAATTAATAAAATTTTGCAGTTCCAACATTATTAATTTATAGAGGTTTTACTATAGATGAGGAGAGAGTAAATGCAATAAAAAAATGTTTATTTAGAATCAAGTTAGAAAAGTTTCAAACCACATAAATAACATAACTACATACCATTGTATCAATATATATTTTATATATTGTTGTTATATGTATTCATAATAGTGAAAAAGATTAGGATCTAAAGTATATAAATAATCAGATTTATACATGAAAAAATATAATTGATCTTTCGAGTCAAAGATGAATTAAACCATAAAAGTATAACTACATAAGATGAATATGACTTTATTAACTTATTAATAACACACACAAAAATGAAAATAAAGTATCAACAAAAATAGTAAACATACTTTTTAAACAATTTTCAAAACAACAACTTACGCGTAGAGTGGGTACTCATCTAGTACATCTAAATAAAGATTAGACTTTCGCTATATGTCTTAGAAATTACACTTTGTTCAGTATGTGACTTAATTATAGTTATCATTATTTAATCTTCCAAAATTAATTATAGAGATTACACTTTGTTCCTTTTTTTGGTTGTAGGTGAAGCTTTTTTTTTTTTTGGCTTTTAGGCATGTGATATTTTTTAGGTTTTAGGCCTTGTAATTGTTTTTTCTCGTTTAATGGAAATTTAAGTTGAAGAGAATTATATATATATATATATATATATATATATATATATATATGTTATTATAAACTGAAAAATAATTTAAATACTCAAAATTAATTTCCAAATAGTACTATGTAAGGTGACATTCTACATCACACAATATCTCAAAAATAGTTATATTGAATATATTACTAACAGTCTAACATACATGATTAATATCATTTCAAACACTATTGATCATTTGAAATTAACCACCACGTCTTTATCGAAATTCTATAACACATATAAGTTCATTAAAAACCATTTATATTTTGAAATTTTATACTAAGTAAATAATTAAAGACAATAAATGTTGATAATATAAAATGGGTGACTATCCCATTATTGGATTTTGTTTTAGCACAAATTGTTTCACTACTCAACTCTTGATACAACTGATTCAAAAGAAAAATATGTTTGATTAAAGTAAAAAAATAACAATATAAAAAAATGGGAAAAAAATTAGTTTGACCCATAAATAAGGTCTAATTACTAGATTAACTCATAAAAGGTATGAGTTAATCTAGTTATTTTTCTGACCGAAATACCCTTTGTCTCTTTGACAGGAAAAAAAAAAAAGTCAATAATACCCTCTTATTATTTCGAAACGTGTTTGATATTTTTGCCAAAAAACAAATCTGCCGTGAAAAGTCTGTCGGCCTCGTTGTGACAGATTAATTTTCGACGACAGATTTAATGGTCCACGACAGATTTTTTACCGCAGCTTTTTTTTTTTCCGACAGATTTATTTGAATATGGTTACGACAGATTTTAAAATTGTAGCAGAGTTTTTTCCTTCGACAGACTTATTTGCTCTTGACACCACAGACTTCCGTAATTTTGACAGTTTTATTTCAGTGTATAGCAAATTTTTATTTCTAGTGTCAGCAGACTAATATTTTTCAGAACAAATCTGTCATAAAGCAGCAGATTTGTTAAAGAAAAAATAATTGCTAGTTTGACTTTTTAGTGGTGACAGATTATTTTTATGTTATGACAGATTTTTAAATGTCAACATAAAATCTGCAGTGTTATAGCAGATTTGTTTTTAAAAAATAAAAATTGCTAGAATGACATATAGTCCCAACAACGTTATGACAGATTTTTTTTATGTTATACCAGATTTTTAAAAAGTCTGGTGTTTCATACCAGATTTTTTAAATTGAAATAAAATTATTGGAATGATCTATTTAGTGACAGCAGATTTATATTTGTTATGACAGACTTTTATTATATTATGACAGATTTTTAATATTTATTTGAAGTCAGAATTTATGTTGGAATTTTTATGTGTGGCAGTTTTTTTTAAAATCTGAAATATAGCGACACCGCAGACATACTTGTAACGTGACAGACTTTTTAAATTAACTGCCAAATCTGATTCAAAAAGATATTAAATACGATCATAACTTACCATATTATTCTAGGGTTTTGTGGCATCAGTTACGGTTTCCTTTCTCCTCCATTCTCACCACGACACCACAATCCTTTTCTACAGAAAACGTTCATCTCTTTTAGGGTTCCTATTCAAGTGGATTAGTTAAATTTTTTCCATTTTCGGTTAGTTCTCTTTAGCTTTTCTTTCAATCCACGTTGTATTCTACGATTTGGAGTTCTATCAATAATGTTTCAAACCAGAGGGAGTGGATTGGATATGAATCAGGTGATCCTAGTATGTGGTAAATGGATTTTCGAGGAAAATATATGGTCGTTTGTCATTGATAACAATAGGGGATGTCGCGTGATGGAAGTTAACCGTGAAACAAGTTACGATCAATGCATTCAAATGGTCTTTGAGGATTATGGGCTGCAAAACAGAGTCTGCGATGTTGTCTTGAGCTACGAGATTTCGAAGATGATGTCGCAGTCCTTACCTGGTGATACACCACCAGTTTTTATAAGTAATTCTAGACAGTTTCACACTTTTCTAGGGTTATTGAAGAGCAATACAATTCGTCTATGTGTGGAAGTGAAAAGGAAAAACTCGACTCACTCCAATGAAATCGACAATGAAGGTGTCACTGCCAACAAATTGCAGAGAAAACGAGGAAGACACAAAAACGTGATGGAAGAAGAAGAAGAAGAAACTGATTTGTCTCAGGAACTCGCAGCCACAGTTGAGGTAGACGAGGAAGATGAAGAAATTTGATTTGATTACTGCGACGATTCTGACGGAACAGACTCCGATGACGAGAATTTTAGCTTGTATGGGATTCCACCAGAAGAAAAGGAAAAACCTAATTTACCAATGAAGAAGAGGAGTCTGGGTACTTTCATTGAAGAACAAAAAGAAGAAGATCATTATGCAACGTTAGAAATGTCTGCTGTGGAATTGGCTGTTGGACAATGTTATGAAACGAAAGAGCATTTGGAGACACGATTGAAGATACTTACCGTGGTTCAAAAATTTGATTTTTTTTTGTTTATAAATCGACACCATTTATATTGGTTGTCAAGTGTTGGGTTCAAGGTTGTACGTGGAAGGTACGAGCTACACCAACAAACGACTATCCAAAGTTTCATGTCCGTAAGTATGTTTCGGAACATACATGTCCAGTTACAGACCGTTCTGCACGTGCTCGACAAGCAACGCATGATATACTTGGTGTGTTGTATAAGGATTTTGTTGGTGGAGTTGGACCCACGGTATTGCCAATGCACGTTGCCGAAGCGATGAATAAAAGGTTTCAGATAAAGGTACATTTTTTTGACTCATTGGCAATAGATAATTTCTAATATTCGCGCACACAATCAATTATGTTTTATTTTCTGATAGATGGAGTATTGGAAGGCATATCGGACACTACGACACGCCCGTGAATTGGTGAGGGGGAGTCCAGAGAGTGGATACGAGCAACTACCCACATACTTATACATGATACGTAGAGCAAATCCTGGAACCTTAACGCGACTTGAAGTTGATGCAACGCAAAGATTTAAGTATTTGTTTCTAGCGTTTGGTGCAAGCATGCTTGGATTTCCTTACATGAGGAAAGTTATTGTCGTTGATGGCACTTTTTTACAGGGAAAATACAAAGGGACACTTCTAACAGCAACGGCTCAAGATGGCAATTTCCAGATTTTTCCAATAGCTTTTGCCGTGGTTGATATAGAGAATGATGAATCATGGGAATGGTTTTTCAAACAGCTCAGTTGCGTGATACCAGATGATGACAGTCTTGCTATTATCTCTGATAGGCGCTGATCCATTGGTAAAGCAATAAAGAAGGTGTATCCAAAGTCGAGTCGGGGAATATGTACAAGAACATATTGGTACGCTTTAAAGATCGGGATGCATTTGGTTTGGTAAAGAAGGCTGCAAATGCTTTTAGATTAGTCGATTTTCAAAGCACATTTGATCAAATTGAGGCGCTGAGTCCTGCTCTTCATAATTACCTGGAACGAGCTGATGTGCGACTGTGGACACGTGTACATTTTCCGGGTGATAGGTACAACTTACTTACAAGTAACATTGCAGAATCAATGAATAACGTGATGTCACATGCGAGGAGTTTTCCAATAGTACAGCTGGTAGATGAAGTAAGGTCCATGATGACAAGATGGTTTTCAGAGCGAAGGAATGATGCATTGAAATTGACCACAGCTCTGACACGTGGAGTAGAGAAAATTCTGCAGGTTCAATCTCTAAACATGTTCCACACTTGCAAGGCTATTCATGCATATTGTTCATAAATTGATATTTACCCATTGATTATTTTTACAGAGCCGTGTAGAGTACGCTAAGTTACTTACTGTACAAGCTATAGATGCACATCAGTTTCAAGTTACACATGGATCTTCTCTCCATGTTGTTAATTTGAGAGATAAAAAGTGTACGTGTCGCAGGTTTGACTTGGAGAAATTGCCATGTGCTCATGCAATTGCGGCAGGTGAAAACAGGAAAGTCTCTAGAATTTCAATGTGTCATGCTTATTATCACAAAAACTACTTGTGCAATTCCTATGCAAACGCCATCATGCCTAGGGATTTTGCTATACCTGTTCCTGATCATGTGGCTACCAAGATATGTTTGCCCCCAGAAGCTCGTCAACAACCAGGAAGGCCAAAAAAATCAAGAATTAAATCTGCATTGGAGATTGCTATGGAGAAGAAGAAGCCAAGAAAACTACACACTTGTGGGAAATGCAATCAAGTAGGACATAATCGTAAGACATGTAATTCTTAAATTTTTCTTAAAGATTTCTTCTGTTGGTTTGATTTGGTTTTTTCTGTTTCAACTCTATTATGTTCTTGGCAGCCTTTGTATTTCATTCAAGAGTAGACAGCTAAGTACGTTATGTTCTTTTTTTTTTTGGTGTTTAAGGTCTACTACATAATATGTTATGAAAATAAAAGTCAATACATGAAACAAAATAAAAACTTCTAACCATAAGGTACTTAAACGTTGAAAAACCTAGTAGAATTAGGTCTGAGAAATAAAGAAACAAGAAAAGCTACAAATCCGAGATGACATGAAATAAAATAGAAGAAACTACTCAGAGTCTTCGAGATGAGGGATTGTGATTTCTTCACGACACATATCAAGCTCATACGGTCTGGCTGTCTCTCTCACTTCATCATATAGCTCCGCTGCAAGTTTAATACGTATCGCCTTCATGTTTTCATCGCAAAGCCCATCGAATGATGTCCCAATCGCCGGGATCTTTATTCACTGGTACTTTCTTTGTAATCCTTTTCACTTCTAGCCTTGCAGTACTCTTCTTACGTATCTCCTCAGGTACCATAACACTCATCATGGCAGGGATCATTTCTCGCAAAAACATGCATTGTCTCGACATTTCAGGTATAGTGGTCAAATGTGGGATGCTATCGTAGATGTTAATCCTCTTCATAGGGAGGTCAATATCAAGAGCAACCCAATGATCCCCATTGACAAAGAGGCAAGCATAAAGATGATCAACATCAACGAACCATTTCTTGTGAGTAGCTGATTCAATTGGAGCTGTCCCGTTGAGGTGTTCCGCAAAGAAATCCCTAAACTTGAAGCACTTACGACCTCCTGAAAAGTGCTTGTAATCTTGAGCCAACTCCCTCAACATGTATTGGTCCAAGAAAGTTATTCGTTGATTAGGGTACACTGAAGGCTCACGCATCAACCTTTTGCGGAACATAGCCATCGCAGACCCATATGCTACATTAATAATTAAACCAGTTAGAGTCAATAAAAATCTGAAACGATTAAACTGAAAATGTTAATAGATTTTCATCATCTTAAATGACTTACATAATCTTTCAACCATCCATATTTTTCATGTGGCCATTGTTCTCTTAAAGTCAAAATTTGCCAATAGAATCTCGTATCTGGATTACTAGTCTGAATAAGATCGTCCCTGAAAAAAATAATAAGTCATTAGAAAGACAAAGTTACATTTCGATATTGGAAGATTAAATATCAAAAT
Organism: Arabidopsis lyrata subsp. lyrata; assembly: GCF_000004255.2. Taxonomy (NCBI): domain Eukaryota; kingdom Viridiplantae; phylum Streptophyta; class Magnoliopsida; order Brassicales; family Brassicaceae; genus Arabidopsis; species Arabidopsis lyrata. The sequence continues at coordinate 17,689,691 of NW_003302550.1, read as the reverse complement.
GTCTTACTCTTCATCCTCCTCGAGGAAATCAAACAGTTGATGAACCTTCTCGTCAGAAGCAGGTTTAAGATGATCAGGTATCGAGGAAGAAGGTCCACCATCCGTAATGATGCGCTTCACTGTAGAGTTACCAACATACGGGTACTTTTGAGAACCATCCAATTGTGGCACTCTTCTTCCCACAGTCATACCCTCATCTAGATTCTTTATTTTCTCTACCATTGCTGTCAATGTTGCATTCATTACCTTATTAGCATGTTGTTGTCCAGGATCCGAGAATGTGTCTTCAGAACTTGAAACCATTTTCAGAGCATCATCTTTCACTTGGTCAGTAACATCTACGACATCGTCTTCTTGGGTAATAGACTTCATCTTCATCTTATTCCCAGCCATTGTAGCAGATTTGTTTGCAGCCTTTGAACCGTCTTTCGTAGCCGCCTCATCTTGCACCGCAGCTTTTGCGCCACCAATCTTGGATGCCTTGAAACCCGGGTTCTTAGCAGCAACTTCTTTAACCGCTGCCTTGGAGCCGCCTTTCTTGGCAACCTTTGTAACAGCAACGGCTAGGGCAGGCTTTGAGCTAGCTTTCACCACAGTCTTTGTAGCTTCTAATTTCAGCGCAGCGTTTTCATAATTTTTCCTCTCAGGCTTTGTACCATCTTTCTTTTCAAATAAGATAAGATCACCAGATATTTCACCTTCTTTCTTTTCCTTCTTTCTCACTGTATAGACTTTCTTCACCACTCTTTGAATAGGCAAACCATCATGTGAAGTAGGATTCTCCTCTACTACCCAAGACTGCAAAATTAAAATTAGTAATAGTGTCAATAATAGACATCTAAAATCAAACCAAATTTAGTAAAAGTGCCAAAAAGTACAACTAGAATTTAGATAGAGGAGGTGAAAGTATAACTTACAGGAGATTTACTAGTTGCCTCATCATCTTCATTGTTGTTTGAGGTAGCAAATTCAGGTTTGTACTCTTTCATCTCCTTCACATCTACGTCACTAACTCTCTTAGTAACCAGGGATTCAAATTTGCTCTCCAAAGCATCCATTCTATTCCTCATGTTCTTGTCTAGTTCTGAAATTGTCCCATTCATTGTTTCCAACATTTTCCAAATATCGAAGATGCTCTTCTTCTCTGCTGCATCGTCCTAAAATGAATTGCATATTCACAAATATTCATTAATTAGAAATATTTACTCGGATGTTAACCAAAAGTTCGAATATTACTAGAATATCATATATTTTCTAAAAATTACTCATATGTTTTGAGCATTTGTGTAATTACAATTAACACCCTTCATTAGTTTTTTTTTAATTAATAATTTTTAATTCGTTTTTAATTAAAAATAATAAATAAAAATTTGATTATTCATGTCATTAATCCACATCACCAATCTCAAACTCTTCAAACTCACGTTATTTCTCCTCTTCTCTTTTTTGTCTCCAAATCCAAGAAAAGCTTTTAGATCATTTCTCCTCTTCTCTTTTTTTGTCTCCAAATCCAAGAAAAGCTTTTAGATCTAATAATCTGCAACTAACTTGGGTACAACATTGACAGAGATCTTCAAATTGCAGGATTGGGCTGCATCTTCCTAGACCTCACAGCCACAACGCTTGCCATAGGGTCCTAAATAAAAAGCTTCGTCAGATCTACTCGCAACCACGCTCACGAAAAAAGTCATCAAAAATCAAAACCCAAAACAAAGAGATCTATGGAATTCTACATAATTCGTTACAGGTTTGAGTTGAAATCAAGAATAGCTACTCTTTTACTTTGATTTTACATGTCTCTCGTTTAATCTTCCTCTCAATCGATCTATTTGGAGACATTTCTACTTCTATCTATGTTTCGATTCATACGGTTTAGTCTTCCTCCTATGTATCTCTCTAACATATTTTTACGAATCTTAATTTGATCGTTGTTATTTGACCAATAAATTTCATATTGTCTTCTCCAAAAAAATGTTGCTTTCCGATCTGTATTATAAATCAGCCGTAAAGTGATGTAACTCAGCCGTAACGTGATGTAACTCAGCCGTAACATATAATTTACACAACCTTTCGTCTTCCCTGAATGATAACTCAGCCGTGACATGTAATTTACCGAACCTTTCGTCTTCCCTGAAGCATATAACTCACCCGTAACATATAATTTACACCCATCTATCGTCTTCCCTAGAGAATATAACTCAGCCGTGACATGTAAATTTACCGAACCTTTCGTCTTCCCTTAAACATATAACTTAGCCGTAATGTAATTTTACCGAACCTTTCGTCTTCCCTTGAACATATAACTCAGCTGTGACATGTAAATTGACCGAACTTTTCGTCTTTCCTTAAGCATATAACTCAGCCGTAATGTAATTTTACCAAACCTTTCGTCTTCCCTGGAACATATAACTCAGCCGTGACATGTAAATTTACCGAACCTTTCGTCTTCCCTTAAGCATATAACTCAGCCGTGACATGCAAATTTGCAGCGAAACAATAAGAGACGCAACATTTCCTCTAATTTTATCATCGAGCACCAACTTGACAAGTTTTTCGTGCGTTGTTTTTGCATCTATCTGCACAACTCTACACCCTCTTTCATCGGTGTTAAATACATATTTGTGTTTTTATACCCAATTACCGGAACCGGATCAACCATATCGGGAGAAAGATGAAAGAAATTGAAGAAGAATGAGGAAGACGATGAGGAATTGGAAGTTCCGGTGATGTGATAAACTCAGGTGAAGAAGACGAGTTGAAAAAATTTGGCCCTATTTTTTTGTCCTTTGATGATGATGACATGGAATGTTGCATCCACGTCATTTTTTAATTGATGAAGTGGCAAGTAAGCCACCAAACGAAAATGTAAATCAGCTTAATTAAACCAGCCATCAAACAAAACTTTAACTCAGCCGCAACATGAATAATATTACAGTAATTAAAAAACAAAAAAACGGCAGCCAAATTCAGCCGTTTACTGTCGTAACTCAACCAAAAATATTTAACTCAGTCGTGTCGTTTAATAAGTCGGCCGTCATTGCATGCTATTCTAGTAATTAATCTTTCGCTACTAAGTCAGCCATAATAAGGCCGAGTTTTCCGTTAATCCAGCTCATTACGGCTGATTTATGATACTCGAACATAAATCAGCCGTAACGTCATCCCATAACTAAGCCGTCTTTGATAACTCAGCCAGCCGGAGAAAGTTAAGTCAGCCGTGTCGAAGCAATAACTCAGCCAAAAATTTGACAAATCAACCATCGGGTGAAAACTCAGCCGTAACTTAGGGTGGGTTATGCTCGAAAGTCAGCCATTTTATCATAACTCAGACAGATTTCAGTAAGTCAGCCGTAACTCCAGGCTGGGTTATACTCGTAAGTCAGCCGTTTGCTCATAACTCAGCCATTTTTCTTAAATCAGCCGCAACATACCGTAACTCAGCCGTCACTACCGCTATATCGCTCGACGGCTAAGTTCATTAATACACGTCAGCGATTTCTGACGTGGCGACGCGGCTTTGCTGACGTGGCAGTGGCATTCTTTGTAATTACGTTTTTTTTTGTAATGTTTAACAGGGGCACGCTGGGTATAAAAAATATACCCGAAATATGATAGTAATAAAAAAAAGATCTGTATGTTTCTGGTAATTTCATATAAAATGTATAACATTTGAGTAAATCTCCCAAATAATTAAAAAGAGATTTATGACCAATATACCTCCACATATTCTTTCGATGTTTTCTGCTTCTTATTTGGGATTTTTTCATCTTCCTCTGCAATATGGTCAGCCACTTTCATTTTGTTTTTCTGGCACTTGATACTACTCTCCACCTCAGCTTCAATGTTTAATTTTCTTTTCTTCTTTGCCACATTCTTGTTTGCCACAGCAACAGAGCCCACACCATCCCAAGCATTCAAAGGTAACTGGTTATTGATGATATCTTTAATCAGGTTGTCTAGTAATGGATCCTTATTCGCATCAGCATCCGCATCTCCCCATTTAGGGTACATGTTATCCTCTGAAACAGGAATCATGTGCCTTACACGCATCTGCATTAAACAAGAAAAAAGGACAAACATGTTTAATCAATTTATTAGGTACTAATCCATTTATATAACTATGGTAACATGAAATAATAAAAGAAAAACTTGACACAATTGTGTCAATCTTGCAAAACAATTACAAACCAAAAATTGTTTTAACTAGTGATGTAAAAAAAAAGAAAAACTAACCTGACCATGCTTAGTCTTCTCCTTTATGAGGAATTCTTTTAACTTTATACCTTTCCGAGTTGACTGCCAATCGAGTAGTGGAACACCCGTCAATGTAGGTCTTCTCATCCCATAATCCTCTCCTATTCCTGGGACACTCTCATACAACCAAATCAGCAAAGCATGAACGCATCCGTGAATAACAGAGGACTCTTGGTCATATTTAACAAGCTTCATTGAGGTTACTAGACTATCAAAAGCCACTCGACCCCAAGGATATTTCTCAAAACCCACAGGATCAAGAACTCTTCTTGCACTAGACAAAGGGATTCTTGATCCGTGATGTATGCCATGTACTGCCACAGATAATAAGCACAACCTAGCAACCATCATTCTCTTTTCAAACACCCACTCCTTGCTAAAATCCATCACCTTTTGCAGCTCTGTAAACATAGGACCGTCAGAGGTTCCCACTTTCATTGCTTCCCAAAGCTCACTGTGATCAGCTTGGCAAATGTCTGACGGCTCAATAACACCACAGTTTAGGCTTGTTATTTCCGCAAACTCATTTAAAGAGAATTGGATTGGTCTACCATCAATCAAAGACCAAATCTCATGCAAGTTGTTTACTCGCAGCTGATTTGTGAGGATAAAGTGAACCTTCTTTGCAGCCCATGTGTATTCCGCATCAGCAAGCTTTATAAATACACCAAGAGATGATTCCTTCAATTTGTCCCAGACGTCCTGACCTAATCCTTCTCGAATGAGCCCAATTTTCGACAAATAACAGTTGTGGTTCATGCTATGATGTTGCAAAATAGATTTTCCTTCGTCATAGAGGCGAGGAGGATATTTGAAGATGGTACTGGAGGATGCCATCCCTAAACATAGATAAATAAAATTAAGAGCTTTAGCAAAATAGAGGATCTAAGTAAATAGCAATTTGCATAAAGACAAAAACATGAAAAAAAAATTTGCAGCTACTTCAACAAAATATGTGGTCATGTAATTGGCAAAGGCGCGAAATAATTTTACAAAAAAAGAATCCGACGAAAATAGGTATACTCTTACCGGAAACTGGAAGAACACTATAGGTACTCAGATGACGGTGGTCGATCTGCAAAAAAAAACAAGGGTTAATCAAAATTGAAATCAAAATTGAAATCTAAATTGAAATCTAAATTGAAATCTAGATTGAAATCTAAATTGAATGGGAAAAGTTCTCACCGATATGGGTAATAAGACACTGTTGAATGAAGAAATCGAATTTGAAAGTCTAAAAATCCTCCAGTGAATTGAAGAGAAAACGATGACACTGAAGCCGAGTTTCTGTCACCGCGAGATAAGAGAAACCGTGATGAAGTAAGAAAGGCCTGCAGCCTGCAGCCTCGCCGCCGTTTATGTGGCCGGAGACGCAGATCTATCACCACCGGAGAAGAGAGAAAAGGGAGAAAAAGTCAGAAACGATTACCCACAGAGGCTAGCATATCGACACGAAATCAACACAGACGGAATACTCACCGTAGTTTGCAGGAGCGGCGGATTGAAGGAGAGATTGCTAGGGTTTCCACTCAAAATCGACGAAGGAGAAGAGAAACAGACTCAAGTCTGTGAAAAGGGGAAAAACAATTAAACCCTAAATTGAGTTAATGTTTGGTTTGGTTTTATGATTTTTTTAATTATTCTGTTTTTTTTCTGAATTCGTAAAAAGCTTTTTTGGTAAAAGAAATTGTTGGAGAAATCTAGATTGAGGTTAAATAGTCTTTTTACACAAAATTTGAGTTATTCTAGTTCTTCATTGCCATTGAGAGTCAATCTAGTTATTTTTGCAAAGTTTTGAGTCAATCTGGGTAAATTTTAGTAAAAAAATATAGAAATATTTACTCAGATGTTAACCAAAAGTTCGAATATTACTAGAATATCATACATTTTCTAAAAATTACTCATATGTTTTGAGCATTTGTGTAATTACAATTAACACCCTTCATTAGTTTTTTTTAAGTAATGATTTTTAATTCGTTTTTAATTAAAAATAATAAATAAAAATTTGATTATCCATGTCATTAATCCACATCACCAATCTCACACTCCTCAAACTCACGTTATTTCTCCTCTTATCTTTTTTTGTCTCCAAATCCAAGAAAAGCTTTTAGATCATTTCTCCTCTTCTCTTTTTTTTTGTCTCCAAATCCAAGAAAAGCTTTTAGATCTAATAATCTGCAACTAACTTGGGTACAACATTGACAGAGATCTTCAAATTGCAGGATTGGGCTGGATCTTCCTAGACCTCACAGCCACAACGCTTGCCATAGGGTCCCAAATCAAAAGCTTCGTCAGATCTACTCGCAACCACGCTCACGAAAAAGTCATCAAAAATCAAAACCCAAAACAAAGAGATCTATGAAATTCTACATGATTCGTTACAGGTTTGAGTTGAAATCAAGAATAGCTACTCTTTTACTTTGATTTTACATGTCTCTCGTTTAATCTTCCTCTCAATCGATCTATTTGGAGACATTTCTACTTCTATCTATGTTTTGATTCATACGGTTTAGTCTTCCTCCTATGTATCCCTCGAACATATTTTTACGAATCTTAATTTGATTGTTGTTATTTGACCAATAAATTTCATATTGTCTTCTCCAAAAAAATGTTGCTTTCCGATCTATATTATAAATCAGCCGTAAAGTGATGTAACTCAGCCGTAACGTGATGTAACTCAGCCGTAACATATAATTTACACAACCTTTCGTCTTCCGTGAATGATAACTCAGCCGTGACATGTAATTTACCGAACCTTTCGTCTTCCCTGAAGCATATAACTCACCCGTAACATATAATTTACACCCATCTATCGTCTTCCCTGGAGAATATAACTCAGCCGTGACATGTAAATTTACCAAACCTTTCGTCTTCCCTTAAACATATAACTCAGCCGTAATGTAATTTTACCGAACCTTTCGTCTTCCCTGGAACATATAACTCAGCTGTGACATGTAAATTGACCGAACTTTTCGTCTTTCCTTAAGCATATAACTCAGCCGTAATGTAATTTTACCGAACCTTTCGTCTTCCCTGGAACATATAACTCAGTCGTGACATGTAAATTGACCGAACCTTTCGTCTTCCCTTAAGCATATAACTCAGCCGTGACATGTAAATTTGCAGCGAAACAATAAGAGACGCAACATTTCCTCTAACTTTATCATCGAGCACCAACTTCACAAGTTTTTCGTGCGTTGTTTTCGCATCTATGTGCACAACTCTACACCCTCTTTCATTCGTGTTAAATACGTATTTGTGTTTTTATACCCAATTACTGGAACCGGATCAACCATATCGGGAGAAGGATGAAAGAAATTGAAGAAGAATGAGGAAGACGATGAGGAATTGGAAGTTCCGGTTGTTAATCAAGAAGGTGTTTAATACTAACTAAATCAATAGTTAGATATTTAACACAAGTTACTTATATTGAGAAACCGCCAGGCTGAGACACCCGCCTGGCTAGGCAAAGAGATCCAAACTGGCAGGGACAAGTATAAACCCGCCTGTCTGAGACACCCGCCTGGCTGAGACCCGGTGGTTTCCTCTAGGTCATTTTAACCTAATCTCCTTTATATATAAAGGTTGTAGCCACCATTGTAATGTTTTTAAAGTAACAAAACTTTTCTCATCAATACATTATCTCTTTCTCTCAATCTTCAATCATGGTTTTCTCAACATTTCCAACTTAAATCTTTACATGGTATCAGAGCGTGATCTTGATTCTTAAATCTTTCTTCTCTAAATCTTTCTGTTTCGATTTCTCTTTCTTTCTGGTTCGTTTTCTCTCAAAAGACATTCAGTCTCATTTAAAAGTCTAAAGCTTGAAGCTTTACTACTCTTGTGTGGTTATCTCTCGGATTATGCTTCAACGAGGTTAAGTTCTTCGAGAATCTTGGGTGTGTACTTCCGGTGAAGAGATTTGGGTCGTCTTTGAAGCTTCTCGAAGGTGGTTCAGTCTATCTAGGTTGGTTTCTCATCTAAAGGTCAGAACTTTATCCTGATACTTGAAGATCCGGCGAGTTAAGGGAGTTAGTATAAGATTCGAGTAGTGTGTGGGTTGTAAACGGTTCAAAATCAGTCTTTTACTCTTGTGGGGTGTTACGATTAGTCATAGAAAGCTAAAGGTTGGATATTTCTTAAGAAATCTTTGGGTTAGAAGAGTAGAATGGCTCTCACAGTTCCAAAGACAAAAGATGTATTCAAGGATTTGAAGTTTGCAGTTGTTTTGAATGGAAACAACTATCTCTTGTGGAAGAGAACAACTACGAATGTTCTCGGTGGAAGGAAGCTCACGAAACACATAGAGTTTACTTATGAGGAGGTGAAAGCGTTGGATGAGACTCTAGACAAGGATGATTGGACACAAGAAGACTTGAATGTGCTTAGCACCTTGCATTGCTCTCTCGAGACCTCACTCTTGGAAGGATACTCTTATTGTGAAACAGCAAAAGAGCTTTGGGACACTCTTGCGAGTGTGTTTGGTAATGAGTCTAACTTGACTCGAGTGTATGAACTCAAGAAGGCTCTTGGAAGTTTAAGCCAAGATGAAAACGACTTTAACACTCATTTTGGGAAGTATCGGTCTCTAGTGGCGGAGCTAGAGATGCTAAGGCCGTTCACTACCGAAGCAAAGGTTCTTGAGGATCGTAGGGAGCAAGACCTTGTGTTTGGGCTAATGATGACACTTAACTCGAGCTACAAAGATGTGATACAACACATCTTGAGAGACGACAAGGTGCCTACTTTGGAACAAGTGTGTGCGAAGATACAAAAAGAGTTTGGCTCGCAAGGCCTATTCGGTACTAAGGGGGAGAATCTTCCAATGGCTAATAAGGTTGGGGTGGTGAAACAAGATGACAGGACGACTTGGATCTGTGACCATTGTAAGAAGAAAGGTCATCTTAAAGACAAATGTTGGATCTTACACCCTCACTTGAAGCCAGATAAGTTCAAAAAGACTAAAGCCAACATTGCGAACACAAGTGATGGAGGATTAGAGAATGAAGAGAGGGCCATTGTGCAATATGGTCATCAAGAGAAGGCGATGCAAGCCTCAGCTCAAAACAAAGGAGGTGTCGGCTCTACTTCTCAAGAAACCATTGTGATGAACAAGGCGGATCTCAAAGCTCTTCTTCAATCCATTGCATCTAAGATACACCCCGGCGGTATCTCTCTCTTTACCTCTAACTCTCGTGATTTAAATTCATTAGTGTTAGATTCAGGAGCTTCTCATCATATGATAAGTAATCCTAGGTTGCTAGAGAACATCAAACCGGCCTTAGGGAGTGTTAAAGTTGCAAATGGTCACAATGTTCCAATAGAAGGAGTAGGGTGCATAAACTTGTTCAATAAGAAGTCTAGTGCGTTTTATATGCCCAAATTTACTTCAAATTTTCTCTCGGTTAAGAAGACTACTAGAGATTTGAATTGCCTTGCCATCTTTAGTCCTAACGATGTAAAATTGCAGGATATTAAGAGTGGTAATGTGTTTGGACAAGGAGGTACTAAAGATGATCTCTACATGCTTGAAGACACCTCTCTTAACTCTATCTCTAATAATGTTGCTTCTTCAATTTTTGCAAACAATGTTCAATCTTCCGTTGTGATGTGGCACAATAGGCTTGGCCATCCTCATTCTAGAGCTTTAAATTTGCTTTTACCCGGATTTTCTTATGATTGTGCAAAGTGTGAAGCATGCATTTTAGGTAAACATTGTAAAGTAGTATTTCCTAAATCGAATACTATCTATGAGAAGTGCTTTGACTTAGTGCATTCGGATGTTTGGACCTCACCTTGTGCATCTAGAGATAATCATAAGTATTTTGTTACATTCATAGATGAGAAATCTAAGTATACTTGGGTAACTTTGCTTCCATCTAAGGATAGAGTTTATGATGCATTCATAAACTTCCAAAATTATGTGACTAATCATTTTGATGCCAAGATAAAGATTCTTAGAACAGATAACGGAGGCGAATACACAAGCACTAAGCTCAAAGCACACTTGGAAAAATGCGGAATTCTACACCAAACGAGTTGCCCTTATAACCCTCAACAAAATGGTGTTGCCGAGAGGAAAAATAGGCATCTAATGGAGGTGTCAAGAGCCATGTTGTTCCACAAGCACATGCCAAAACAGTTTTGGGGAGATGCGGTTATGACGGCATGCTATCTCATAAACCGAATACCAACCTGTATCCTTAATGATCAATCTCCTTTCCAAGTTTTAAATAAACAAAGTCCTAACATAGATCATTTAAGGGTATTTGGAAGTGTTTGCTTTGTGTTTGTCCCAGGTGACTTAAGGAACAAGCTAGAGCCCAAGAGTACTAAATGCGTATTCATAGGATACTCTACGACTGAAAGAGGCTACAAGTGTTTTGATCCGGTCACAAATAGATACTATGTATCTAGGGATGTCAAGTTTATGGAAGAAGAGGCTTATTTTGGGGAGAAGAATTGGGAAGGTGTAAAGGACTTACCAAATTCGACTTCGGATAGAGCAAAGAGTCTTCGACATATTCTTGAGCATTTGGGTAATGTGGGCTCTCCTCAAGAAGATAGAGAAGCTATACCAAAAGAACCAAATGAGAGGACTAGTGAAGTTCAAGAAAGTGATAACAATGTGCAACAAGAGGCTTCAGGTAATCAACAAGAGAGTGGTAGAGAAGAAGGGTTATGTTGGTGTCGGATCCCGCACCAGAAGTACGAGACCAACCAAAGATTGCCACGTAGTCAAGATAATGGACCATAAAGAATGAAGCCCATCAGACCCATGAGTCGAAGGAAAGGTCGAAGTGGTTGTCACCACTTCGAGAATGCGAAGTGATTGCATTGTGATATGAGTTCGATGTAGAAGGCATGGATAAGATGGTTCAAGGACACTTGGGCCGAAAAGGCGAGGCCCACGAAGATCAGAGTCAACTCAAATTCAAACGTTGAGCATTAAAGTCAAGGAATCAAAACGGACACATTTAAGAAGGAATAATTGTACTTAATTACTCATTTTAATGTCGTTTCTCTAAGTATAAATATAAAGGCCAATGGCCATGTAAGGGGGATCTTCCTCTCAAGAAAGAAATACTATAGCAATTTCCGCAGCAATTTACAAACTTTTACGTATTCATTTTGTCCCTCAAGAATAATCTTTCCTACCTAATAAAATACTTGAGTGTGTGAATCCGACATCCACATTTTGGCGCCGTCTGTGGGGACAGATTAGGATTCTTGAGTGGTCAGATTTTTCCTTTATCGCACTTCCGAGATAAGCAACAATGTCCGGAGGAGACACCGTTGAGACATCATTGGCTGAAACCCTCAAAGCTATGCAGCAAACCATGTCGGACATATCACAAAAGTTTTCGGATGTGGAAAAAGCCGTCGATACGTTGCAAACATCCCAGGTATCTCTTAGTCAAAACGTCAATACTATACAAACTCGTGTTCGCTCTTTAAGTGCAGGAAACCTTGTGGGAATCCGAAGAGGGATATTCAACTCGCCAAGTTCCGCTGCACGAAATGAAACCAGCGGACAAACAACTCCTGGTGCTACTAATAACGTGGCTCAGACGTTGGAAGAAGAGACACAGCTCGGAGATGAAGAACAACTTGCAGCTCAATACGAGCAGGAGAACCTCGACCAGTTTGAGACCATGAGGAAGGTTAGCCAGGAATTAAAAGAAATGAAATCAAAATTTCATCAAGCTACAAGTTCGGAGCCAGACATCAATCGAGTCATTGAAGAGGCTAGGCGAACACCTTTCATCTCGCGAATTGCAAGTTTGAGGATCAAAGATTCCCGGAAACTCAAGTTGGACCCTTACAGCGGATTGGAGGATCCAAAAAGCTATCTCGCAGCTTTTCTGATCGCTGCTGGAAGAGTCGAGTTGGATGAAGCTGATGAGGACGCAGGCTACTGCAAGCTTTTTTCGGAGAATCTATGTGGCCAAGCTCTAATGTGGTTTACCCAATTAGAGCCGGGTTCGATCAGCAATTTCGACGAACTATCGGCCGTATTCTTAAAGCAATACTCCATCCTTATGGATAAAAGCGTTTCGGATGCCGATCTTTGGAACTTATCGCAAGGATCTAATGAGTCACTTCGAGTTTTTATCACCAAATTCAAAGGAGTGCTATCAAAGCTCCCAAGAATCTCGCAGCAATCAGCTTTATCTGCCCTACGAAAAGGATTGCGACATGATTCAAGGTTTAAAGAAGACTTAATACTTCATAAACCAGACACAATTCAGGATGCACTATTCCGCACAAATAACTGGATGGAGGTAGAGGACGAAAAAGAAAGTTTTGCCAAAAGGAATAAACAAGAAAAGCCGGCAATCACCGCCCCTACCAAGAAGTTCGAGTCTAGGGAGAGCAAAGGACCAAGGAAATTTGGGTCGCAACCCTTCAACAGTACCGTCGGAAAGCAATTCCAAGGGAAAGGAAGATCAAACACTTGGGTCCGTGATGAAAGTCTATATTGCGATATTCATAAAGTAACCGGGCATTTAACCAAGGATTGCAGCGTTCTTAAAAAGCACCTCGCAGAGCTTTGGGCCAGTGGAGATCTTTCCAAATTCAATATAAAAGATTTTGTGAAGGAATACCACGAAGCGAAGGAAAACTCCAAAGATCAAGATTCCAAAAGACCAAGGTTATCCAACGAGGAAGAACCAAGGAGTTCGAAGGGTAAGATCAATGTGATTCTAGGAGGTTCCAAGTTTTGCGGAGATTCGATAAGTTCCATCAAGAAACATAGACGAAATAACCTACTCAAAGCAAGCTTAAGCGAAGAAGTCGATTTTCAAGGTACATCAATATCATTTAATGAAGAAGAAACGCGGTACCTCGAAAGGCCGCATGATGATGCTCTAGTCATTACCCTTGACGTGGCTAACTTCGAAGTATCAAGGATCCTTATAGATACAGGCAGTTCGGTCGATTTGATCTTTTTAAGTACTCTAGAAAGAATGGGAATCAGCCGAGGAGACATAGTAGGACCCCCATCTCCATTAGTTGCGTTCACAAGCGAGTCAGCCATGTCTCTCGGAACAATCAAGCTACCGGTCCTTGCCAAGAAGGTATCGAAGATCGTGGACTTCGTTGTCTTTGATAAACCCGCAGCTTACAACATCATCCTTGGGACTCCCTGGATTTATCGAATGAAAGCAGTCCCTTCTACATACCATCAATGTATCAAATTTCCAACATCAAATGGGGTGGAAACAATTCGGGGAGATCAGGAAGCTTCACGGACGTGTTACCTAGCTAGCCACCGTATGAAGATTCAATAGCAACTAACGAAGCCCGTAAAAGAGGGACTAAGAACAAAATTTCCTAGCGGGCAGAAGAAAGATGATGTCGTAATCGAAGTGGTGTTGGAAGAAGACAAGCCGGACCGGAAAATCCGAATTGGAGCAACTCTGACTGGCCAAATAAAAGAAGCTTTAATCGAACTTTTAAAGAGAAACAAAACATCGTTTGCATGGTCAGCAGCAGACATGCCTGGTATAGATCCAAGTATAATTTGTCACGAGCTAAACGTAGATCCGAGCTTCAAGCCGGTAAAACAGAAAAGAAGAAAGCTCGGAGTGGAGCGAGCCAAAATAGTAAATGACGAAGTAGATAAACTTTTGAAGATAGGATCCATAAGAAAAGTGCAATACCCGGAATGGATAGCAAACACTGTCGTCGTCAAAAAGAAGAACGGGAAAGATAGGGTTTGCATCGATTTCACAGACCTAAATAAAGCATGTCCCAAAGATAGTTTCCCGCTTCCACATATAGATCGACTTGTAGAGTCCACCGCTGGGAACGAGTTGTTAACATTCATGGACGCCTTTTCGGGTTATAATCAAATAATGATGAACCCCGAAGATCAAGAAAAGACGTCATTCATTACTGATAGAGGTATCTATTGTTACAAGGAAATGCCTTTCGGTTTGAAAAATGCAGGAGCAACTTACCAACGGTTGGTTAACAAGATGTTCCATAATCATCTCGGGAAAACAATGGAAGTCTACATAGATGATATGTTGGTTAAGTCGTTAAAGAAAGAGGATCACGTTAAGCATTTAGAGGAATGTTTTGATATTCTCAATGAATATCAAATGAAGCTGAACCCGGCGAAGTGTACATTTGGAGTCCCATCCGGAGAATTTCTTGGTTATATCGTGACAGAAAAAGGAATCGAAGCCAATCCAAATCAAATCAACGCCTTTCTAAACATGCCCTCTCCAAGAAACTTCAAAGAAGTACAACGGTTGACTGGGCGGATTGCGGCTCTGAATCGTTTTATCTCGAGATCAACAGATAAGTCGTTGCCTTTCTACCAAATTCTAAAAGGGAACAAAGGATTCCTTTGGGACGAGAAGTGTGAAAAAGCTTTTAGGCAGCTTAAAGCATACTTAACCACTCCGCCTATATTGTCCAAACCAGAAGTGGATGAAAAACTTTATTTGTACGTGTCGGTTTCGAACCATGCAGTTAGTGGAGTCTTGGTTCGGGAAGACCGTGGGGAGCAGAAACCAATTTACTATGTGAGCAAGTCAATGACGGATCCAGAAACCAGATACACAATGATGGAAAAACTCGCACTCGCAATGGTGATATCGGCTCGAAAGCTACGACCGTACTTTCAATCCCATTCGGTTGAGGTATTAACCAACCAGCCACTCCGAACAATACTTCATAGTCCAAGCCAGTCCGGACGATTGGCGAAATGGGCGGTGGAATTAAGCGAGTACGACATAGAATTCAAAAGCCGGATCAGTATGAAGGCTCAGGTCTTAGCAGATTTCCTGACCGAACTACCAATACCTGGAACGATAGAACAACCGGAGAACCAAACTTGGAAATTACACGTAGATGGGTCTTCAACAAAACAAGGATCCGGAGTGGGAATCAAGTTGGAGTCTCCGACGTCAGAAATTCTAGAACAATCATTCCGGTTGTTATTCAATGCCTCCAACAACGAGGCAGAATACGAAGCCCTGATTGCCGGACTTCGATTAGCACAAGGAGTTGGAGCTAAGGAAATATTGGCTTATTGCGATTCGCAATTAGTAGTTAACCAATTTAATGGAGACTATGAAGCCAAAGATTCAAGAATGGAAGCGTACCTCGAAGTGGTAAAGGATTTATCTAAAAATTTCTCGAAATTTGAATTAATCCGCATACCTCGAGGAGAGAATACAACTGCGAATGCGCTTGCCGCATTGGCGTCAACATCAGATCCTGAGTTGAAAAGAGTTATTCCAGTGGAAGCATTCAAGACAACAAAGAAACCCTCGTCATTACAAGGTCTCGAGCGGCGGCACACGACCTTGGCGAACCAGAGATCGAACCGCCACCCAACAAACGGAGGAAGTCAAGGGGATCAAATACATCTAACAAGGAACCCGTTGCCTCAGCTGAAGATGCAATTCCAGAAACAATATTAGAAACCGAACCGTTAACCGAGGAGGATGTTCTTAAACCAAACGAGCATCCCGAACCAGAGCCACGAGTATTTCACAAGGTTGACCAAATTCCGGCTAAAGACTGGGGGGCTGACTGGAGGGAGCCAATAAAGCACTACATCATGACAGGTGAGCTCCCAAAGAATAAATGGCAGGCCAGGAAAATGAAAGTCGTTAGCGCGAAATTTTGTCTGTCAAAGGATGCGTTATATAGACGAGGTGTCAGTGACCCTTACCTATTATGCATTTTTGGGCCCGAAGTCGAAATCGTCATGAGCGAGGTGCATGAAGGATTATGCGGGAGTCATTCATCAGGAAGAGCTATGGCTTTTAAAGTTAAAAGAATGGGGTATTTTTGGCCCACTATGATCACAGATTGTGTTAAGTTTGCCCAAAGATGCAAGCGCTGTCAACTCCATGCACCATTGATCCACCAACCGTCGGAATTATTCTCCTCCATTTCCGCCCCATACCCGTTTATGAGGTGGTCAATGGACATCATTGGACCATTGCACAAATCAACTCGAGGTGTACATTACCTTTTAGTCCTTACGGACTACTTTTCAAAATGGATTGAAGCTGAGGCATATGTTGGTATCAAGGATTCGGCGGTGAAGACCTTTATTTGGAAAAACATTATATGTCGACATGGAGTTCCATACGAAATAGTCACTGATAATGGACCACAATTCATTTCACACGAGTTTGATGCCTTTTGTGCGGACTGGGGAATCAAAGTTAGCTATTCTACTCCACGATATCCGTAAGGAAACGGTCAAGCTGAAGCTGCGAATAAGACAATATTAAGCAATCTTAAGAAACGCTTAAGTCATCTAAAGGGAGGATGGTATGAAGAACTCCAACCCGTCCTGTGGGCCTATCGTACAACCCCTAGGCGACCTACAGGAGAAACTCCATTCTCTTTGGTTTATGGCATGGAGGCGGTAGTACCAGCTGAACTCAATGTGCCCGGACTTCGCCGAACAGAAGCACCGTTAAATGAGGAAGAAAATTCAGCAATGCTTAATGATTCACTAGATACCATAAATGAAAGGCGTGATCAAGCTCTAATTCTGATTCAGAATTACCAGCAAGCAGCAGCCCGGTATTATAACTCTAAGGTTAAAAGTAGGCCGTTCTTCGTGGGAGATTATGTATTAAGGCGCGTCTTTGACAACAAAAAAGAAGAAGGCGCCGGTAAACTTGGTATTAATTGGGAAGGACCTTACATTATTACCGAAGTGGTTCGGAACGGTGTTTATAGGTTGAAAGACTTAGAAGACAATCCAGTCAAGCGACCTTGGAATGTGATCAACTTAAAGAAGTTTTATGTTTAAAGCTATATACATGGTTTTTGTACATGAACTACGGTGTGGCTTGATCCCGAGATGGGTACGTAGGCAGCTCGGAAACGAGTTCAGCTATTAATAAAAATTTGTTTTATTTCTTTATTAAAGAAAAAAGGTTCGACTGTGTGAACAAGTGAAGCAAATAGAAGGTTTGGCTAAGCGAACATACAAGAAATTGGGAATACAACGTTTATTCAAAAGACGGAATGTCCCTCACCATACACTTCGGACTATGAAAATCTTGTTGACGAGCAGAACACTTCAACTCCTTGACCAGCAAGACCAAGGATTGGCATCATGCAGTCTGGAATTCGAGCAAAGTCAGAGATTCCAAGCTCAATCCACTCTCCGGGGTGAGATTCAAGGATATGAAGATTTCTTGACACCGTAGTAAGCCTGCGTTGCATCCGGTTAATCCTCTTCCGAAGTCTCCTCTTTTCCAACATAAGCCTCCGATGTTGAAGCTCGAGTGTCTCTATGAACGCCATCGCTGTTCCTTGGTCTCTGATTGGGAGATCCCTGATCAAAGCACATGGGGCTCGGATCTGAGATCTTAAGAAGCCGCGGGGTGGAGGAGGCTGCCTGTTTGGCTCATTTGGAACATCTTCGCTCATCATTCCGATTCTGGAGAAGTCAGGCATAGATTCTGAACAGCGAAGATTGAACTCCATACCTGCTAAAATAAAAAGAGTGGTGAGGAGTAAAGGGAAATTGAACCTATAATTTATAGGAACCCCATATCCTTAGCAAGCTGCGGATTCTATCCAAGGAATGGAGTGATTCACGGAGAGATTTATGCCCTCAAACGGATCCTGCATTAAAAGGCGCATCTCCGAGAATATTTGAAAAGAAAGGAAAGTTGTAAATATTTCCATAAACAAAAAGGGGCCAAAGCCCATTACGAGTTTTAAAAAAAAAAAAGAGAAGAAGTGAAGAAGTTAAAGAACATTTATGGGAGAGGCTCAGGGACAGGCTCCTTCATCGCCGGTTTAGTCTTCGAAGTGGACGCCTTGTTCTTGGCATCCACTTCGGAACGATCCCGAACGCGTTTCCGGCAGTTGCTGGCCTCCTCCTCCAAGTCCTCTTCCTCTTCACTGTCGGATGGAACGGCGCAGACAGGGGCGTTCACGGGACCCGGGACTCCTCTAGCGTGGAGATACATCCGAAGCATCTTCGGGATCTCAGCAACGGAGTCGAAGTTCCGCCACTCCCATTGAAAGGGATCACTCTCCAAGGCCCGTATCTTCCTTTCCACCCGAGCGATGCGAGCCTCGAGCGTCTGCCTTTTGAGTCCCAGCCGCTGCCTCTCTTCACACAAGTGACGGTGCTTGTCGGCAACCTAACATAAAAATGAGTGGATAAGACGAAACAAGAAGTTTTTAAATCAAAAACTTTAATATTTACCTTGTCAATAAAATCGCAAGCCTCTTTCTTCTCCTTCGAAGGAAAGTGAAAGACGGCGTGAGGGAAGAGAACGCCGGCCGGTTCAAAGCCGTCGCCGGACAAGAAGAGTGGGCTGCCGGGATCAACGGGGGCTACTGTTTCGTTTTCCATTCTTAAAATATTTCTCATAGGCCTGGGCGTTCGGCAGAAACCGATCAAACCGAACCGAGAAACCCAAAATTTTCGGTTATCGGCGTCGACTATGTGATGAGGAGTAAACCGATCGGCAAAGTTTTTTTTGGATTTCGGGTAACGGTTCGGTTCGGTTCGGCAGGCTATAACCGATCGGTTATTCGGTTTTTGTTCTACATCACTCCATCTTCTTCTTTCCTAGTCTGCTTCTGTGTGTTCTTATGAAGAAGAAGAAGTTGCGGCCGCCATGATTAATCCCTCACCATCGATTAGGTTCTTTACTTTGTTTGAAATTGGGCTGATTTACATGTGGATTCAAATTATTTTATATTAAGCCCAAACAAATGTGTTAGCCTTGATAAGTCAAAAATAAAAGACATGTGGCCCAATAATGTTTTATACTCAGCCCAAAACGACATAAAGTCATTTTTTATGCTTAACCCTAGATAAAAAAAATATGATTGCTTCTCTTCAACCTCCGTGCATCTCTCTCTCGCCAGTTCTTTCTCTCCTCTTCAAAATTCGAAACAAAACATCGAATAATCATATCATCTCGTCTCTTCGCCGGTTCTACCTCTTGATCTTTTCCAGCTTGTACTTCTTCGTCCGCTAGATTACAGTAAGTTGTCTCACCCATCATCAATTTTTGAGTTTTTCTCTTCAATGTGATTTGGGGTTGGTTTATTTGATTTCTCATGGAGTTTAGAATGAAAAAGAACCGGAGTTTTATCCTTACTATTCCTTCTATAACGATTTAGAGGTATGAAATATAGAATTGAAGTGTTGTATTGTTGTCTATTTTGACCAGATATTGTCGGAAGTCTCATCGGACGAGGAGATCCAACAGTCGCCGTTGCCATTGACGTCTCCTCGCAGCCTCGCCGTCAGCCACTTCATGGAAAACCCTAATTGTAATGGGTTTGGGCTTTAATCCATAGTTATGTGATGAGTTTGGTTTTGTAATTGTAATTGGTTTTTTTTATTGGTTTGTTACTAGATTACAGATTTTTTTGGGCCCATTATCTGTATTTAGGGCTAATTCGGTTTAAATAAACCGAAATAGAAAAAAAATCGGTTTAATTCGGAATAGATTTTTAAGCAGAGAACCGAACCGAATAAACCGAGATCCGAACGAACCGAACCGAATAAAATTTCGGTTCAATTCGGCAGGTTTTCTAGATAACCGAAAAATCAAAAAACCGAATAAACCGAACCGATTAAACCGAGTAAACCGAACGCCCAGGCCTAATTTCTCAAGTAAGATTCTAAAGTCATGTTTAAATAAAGCTTAGAGGTAGGTAAGCCTTTATTTATAATGATTTAGGGTTTGTCTTGGAACCATAAATCCATTAATGGTAGCGTGTCCGAATGGTTTAAACCATTTTTGGAAAATCGAGAAAAGGCAGTTATTGCATTAAAAGACGAGCCGTTTTCCTTAAGAAGGGAAAGAGCAACCGTCGCATTAACTGCAAAAGTTTCTAAGGCCCAAGCCCAATAAATTTTTCGAGTTGACTAAACCCGAAGTGGGGAACTCGCTTTAAGCCGAGCTCAGCTCTCGCATTCTAAAGAGAAAGGTCTGATCAGCCTAAAAATCTCGAAAGCATAGCCACAAGGCCACAAAAGGTTAAAAGCGGACTTTGCAAACCCGCATATAAATTTTAACCAAACCCCCTTGGGTCATAACCTAAAAAGGTTTAAAAGCCTCCTCAGGCAAATATCTTGTTCAAAAGAAATTATAAAGCCTTCTTAGGCAAAGACAAGTTCGAAATTAAGTTTTAAAATAAATGGGACAATTCCCAATTTAAGGTGGACGCAGCCACTACGGAGTAATATCCACCTCGGACCCCGGCTCAGCAACCGAAGTTTCATTTACCTCTTTAGCTGGTGCTTGGTCGGATGGAGCTCTTGGTCCGCCCTCTACATTACAACCTTCCTCCGGAGTGACCGCCGGTGTCGCAGGTACTTCGGGTGGGACAACATCCTCCGCCTCACTTGAACCTGGGAAAGACAGACCCAGTCAACTTGTATTTTTGCCCCATACATAAGGTGAGGAAAAGGTAGTAAAAGTCAAGAGCCAAGCATTACCTGCCCAGTCTAAACCCGACTCGCTTATAGGAGGTGATTCAGTAAAGAATTCCTCGAAGTCAAGCGGGTTGAAGGTCGAAGTGGGAAGAGCTGCCAAGCGACTCCGTTTTTCAGAAAGATTAGTTGACAATTCGGTCCTTTCTTGCTCCTCGGAGAAGTCTGCTTCATGGAATTGATCCAACAGAATCAGGTTGCTCTCATGCTCCTTGATGTCTGACTCCAATTCCGACTTAGCCTTCTCAGTTTGCATGAAGCGAATGGCCCCTTGGATCAACTCCATCCCGCGTCCCTTAACCTCCTTTCTGGCCTTCGATGCCGACCTTGCTAACTCGGAATCACGCAACTTGGCTAGCGCCTTGTACTTCGCGTCAAGCTCGATAAGTTGGTTGTTCAGGGTATCGGCAGACGATTCGGATTCATGAAGTCTACCCTGAACACCAGAAAGCTCATCCTGGAGTTGGTAATTTCGGTCGTAGTAGTCTTTCAGCTCCCCCTTTACCTGCGCCAGCTCGGATGTTAAATTGTCGACCTTGTCCTCCAGATCGTGCTTGGAGCCAGCCGAAGAATTGAGTTCAGCCTCAAGAGCTGAGAATTTCTTCTTCCACATGTCAATCTCCTTCTCCCGTCCAAGGACCAACCCTTCGTAATGTTCAACCATATCATTAAGTTCGCTATGAGCCTGGCATTATAAACCCGGGATGGCGAGTCAGTTTAAAAAAAGACAGCAAAAAAAAAAAAAAAAAAAAAAAAAAAAAAAAAAAAACGGAATTAACCCGAGTTGAATGATAAGCGTGAAGCAAATAGCGTTCACGAATCGCAGGGCGCCATTTGTTGAAGTCTGGCAAGATCGAACCCGATCGGGTCTTGAAGCATCGGAGGACATTGCCTTCTTTCTCCATAGCTGCGAAGAATGAAGGATTGTAAAAATTGGAATTTTAATAGAGACGAAAAGTTTAAGTATGTATAAGTCACCAAACCTGAAAGCGATTTGACTTGAGGGACAAGAGCAGGCTTCAACCTCGAGGAGGCATCTCGAGATTCAGAATCTCCCCTTTTAGGGGATGCACTCCGAGCAGTCCTTTCGCTGACGGCTTGGGAAGAAGAAGACATATCAACAGGTCGGGGAGGACCCATTGGTTCAGTAGGAGGGGATGATCGAGGTGAACGGTCAGTCCGGGCCCTTGATTTCTCCCTTCGCAGAGACGAGTCATCACGGGATGACGTGTCCCTCCTCTTACGAACCAAATTCTTAAGTGGTTCGTTGCTGAAATCGTCTCGGGGAGGACGAGGGGAATCACGACGAGGAGACCGCTCTCTCCGAGGAGAACGTTCGTCACGGCGTTCGTGACGAGGTGTTAACCTGTAAGCAGCAACGGATCTGGCTCCCTCGGAGCTGTTGTCATCAACCAGCAGGGTCCTGCTGTAATCTTTCTTGTCAATGGCGGCCGCAAGGAACGCCTTGTTTTCATCACAAGCCTCTGCTATAGGCTTGGAGAGTTTCTTACGCTGGGCAGCAAGGGCCCGAGCTGACATTCCCTGAGTTGAGGGAGGAGGCGGAAGACGATGGAGTAGATTGGGAGGACTCATCCTGAGTTTCCGGTTGGCCTCGACAAACCGGTCGAGGGTGAAAGAATTCCAAAGGGTTTCCCCTTCAAGGATTGTTTTGAAGAACTTGACAAATTCTTCGGTCGGGAGAGTTGAAGCGATGAGAGCTGCGAAATGAAATAACGAATTTGGTCAGTAAAGAAATAATAATGAACAATAAAGGAATATACGACCTAGTCTCTACCAGGTTTCGCAGACCACTTCGATGGGAGTATATCGGAAAGATTCCCAATCGAAGCGGGAGTTTTCTTAATCAGAAACCAAGGATGGTGCCAGTTCTCATCCTTGTTCGGGAGGTGCGAGATGACGTTTCTATTGGCATTTGGGTACGCCGAGAAGTACCCAATTTTCTTTGATGAACTCCTTACGCTTAGAAGTTCATTTAGCTCGGGGACTCCAATGACGTAACCAGCTTCCGCCGCAACGGTTATGATCCCGAGGATGGTTCGGAGGAGATTGGGGGTTAATTGAGGTAAGGCTATCTCGAGAGCCGCCAAGAATCGAACTAGGGCTTCGGGAAGGGGGAAGGTCAATCCGCAGCCCTTGAAGTAAATTTCGTAAACACAAAAGTAGCCGACACGGTGGCTCTCTGGAGATTCCGTGGGGGCGGCTATTTGTGCTTCCGCTATGATTTCAGGAGGAATTTGACAGAGCCCCTTTAATCGTTCAAGGGACTGAAGAGTGCAGGTGGATTTATAATGAGGACCGGCAATATCGTTAGGACGAGTGCATTCATCGTTACTAGAGCGCCTCTCGTCGTAAGAAGGAGATTCAGGTCTCTCGGAATCGGAAGCCATCGGAGAAAAATGAAAAATTCAAGATCCGGCGAAGAGAGGTTTTGTGAAGAAAAATAGAGAGAGGTTTTGATTAAAGCGCAAAAGTAAAGGAAGAGAGTAATGGTGAAAAGAAGTTACCTCAAGCTAATGATGAAACCGCCTCGGAAGTTGTGTGGGAAGTGAGAAGGTTTTTCCCGTTTTAATAGTAATTAAACAATATACGGTCATAATGATGACAGATGTCACTCAGTTAAAAAAGGCTAGTGCCGAAATTAAAGGACTGATGAGATTTTCGGCGGGAAATCAGAAAGATTCTCGAGCGCAATCTTTGGCCACTTGAGCATTTAAAGTCCTCCGAATTGGAATGGCACTTCGAAGAAGTTGGGGGGCTAATTGTTGGTGTCGGATCCCGCACCAGAAGTACGAGACCAACCAAAGATTGCCACGTAGTCAAGATAATGGACCATAAAGAATGAAGCCCATCAGACCCATGAGCCGAAGGAAAGGTCGAAGTGGTTGTCACCACTTCGAGAATCCGAAGTGATTGCATTGTGATATGAGTTCGATGTAGAAGGCATGGATAAGATGGTTCAAGGACACTTGGGCCGAAAAGGCGAGGCCCACGAAGATCAGAGTCAACTCAAATTCAAACGTTGAGCATTAAAGTCAAGGAATCAAAACGGACACATTTAAGAAGGAATAATTGTACTTAATTACTCATTTTAATGTCGTTTCTCTAAGTATAAATATAAAGGCCAATGGCCATGTAAGGGGGATCTTCCTCTCAAGAAAGAAATACTATAGCAATTTCCGCAGCAATTTACAAACTTTTACGTATTCATTTTGTCCCTCAAGAATAATCTTTCCTACCTAATAAAATACTTGAGTGTGTGAATCCGACATCCACAGGTTAAGTGAAGAAGTGGAAGAGGAAGATCCATCTAGTGAAGGTGAAATTATTGAATCATCAAGCGGAGATGAGACTTATCAAGCTCCACCAGTAACACGAGATCCAATCTACACTCGGGAGAATCCAAGAAGGGGTACAAGAGAGAGGAAATCAAAGACGTGCCTCTATAATTTCCAAGCCGTGGCTCATCCAATTCAAGCAACATGTTCGATTGACCTTCTTCCCGAAGAACATAAGGCATTTCTTAGTAAGCTAGATGTGGAGTTTGTACCACAAAGTTATGAGGAAGCTAAGGGAATAAAGGAGTGGACTAATGCGGTTGATGATGAAGTTCAAGCAATGACAAGGAATCATACATGGGATGAAGAAGAACTACCAAAAGGGAAGAAATGTGTGAGTTCAAAATGGGTGTTTACCATTAAGTACAAGAGTAATGGAGAAATTGAGAGATACAAGGCAAGATTAGTTGCAAGAGGGTTTACACAAACTTATGGTGAGGACTATCGTGAGACATTTGCTCCGGTAGCCAAACAACATACGGTGAAAGTGGTTCTCTCTTTGGCTACTAACTTGGATTGGGAGTTATGGCAAATGGACGTTAAGAACGCATTTCTACAAGGAGAGCTAGAAGAAGAAGTCTATATGACTCCTCCTCCGGGTCTAGAAGACACGGTAGCTCCGGGAAAGGTGTTGAGACTTCGCAAAGCCATTTACGGTCTAAAACAATCTCCAAGAGCTTGGTATCACAAATTGAGCTCCACATTGAAGGCCAATGGATTCAAAAAGTCAGAATCCGATCACACCTTGTTTACTCTCCAAAATGATCAAGGCATTGTAGTTGTTTTGATCTATGTTAATGACTTGATCATCTCGGGGAGTAACAAGGAAGGTATTAAATCTATCAAAGCTTCTTTACACTCTACGTTTGACATTAAAGATCTAGGTGTGTTGAAATACTTTTTAGGTATCGAAGTGTGTAGATCGCCGGAGGGTTTATTTCTCTCACAAAGGAAATATACACTCGATCTTCTTAAGCTTACAAGAAATCTTGGAGCCAAACCGGTTTCAACACCATTAGAGCCAGGATATAAGGTCAATCGAAAGGGGGAGAAGGATGATAGACCATATCATTGCCCGGAGCAATATAGAAGACTTGTGGGTAAGTTGATATATTTGACTTATACTCGGCCTGACATATCTTTTGCCGTGAATCAGGTGAGCCAACACATGAAAGAGCCTACGGTCTACCATTGGAGTATGGTGGATAGGATTCTAAAGTATCTCAAAGGGACCCCCGGCCAAGGAATTTGGATGGGAAAGAACTCAAGCACGGAGATTGTTGGATATTGTGATGCGGATTATAATGGAGATCGCAATACAAGACAATCAACAACCGGCTTTTGCACATTTATTGGTGGGAATCTCGTGACTTGGAAGACAAAGAAACAGAAGGTGGTGTCTTGTTCGAGTGCTGAAGCGGAGTATAGGGCTATGAAGAAGCTCACTAATGAGTTAACATGGCTAAAGGCTCTACTAAAGGACTTTGGGATCGAGCAAAAGACGCCAATCACTTTCCATTGTGACAATCAAGCAGCCATCCATATTGCTACTAACCCCGTGTTCCACGAGAGGACCAAGCATATAGAGACGGACTGCCACAAGACTCGGGAGAAGATCGAAGATGGTACTATCTTACCTTGTTACACCAAGAGCTCGGAACAATTGGCCGATATATTCACCAAGGCAGCAAGTACCCAAGTTTGCGAATTTATCCATGGCAAACTTGGGCTTGTAGACCTCACACATCCTTGAGATACCTCTCCACTTATGTCAGTAATACTCTTTTTCCCTAAGATCGGTTTTGTCCCACGTGGTTTTCCGATCTTAGGTTTTTAATGAGGTTACTAGCATAAGTGTCAAGTTTATACCAATGAATATTGTAGTATAAACTTGAGGGGGAGTGTTAATCAAGAAGGTGTTTAATACTAAC
Source organism: Arabidopsis lyrata subsp. lyrata (assembly GCF_000004255.2). Classification (NCBI taxonomy): domain Eukaryota; kingdom Viridiplantae; phylum Streptophyta; class Magnoliopsida; order Brassicales; family Brassicaceae; genus Arabidopsis; species Arabidopsis lyrata. The sequence continues at coordinate 17,663,685 of NW_003302550.1, read as the reverse complement.
TAAATCAATAGTTAGATATTTAACACAAGTTACTTATATTGAGAAACCGCCGGGCTGAGACACCCGCCTGGCTAGGCAAAGAGATCCAAACTGGCAGGGACAAGTATAAACCCGCCTGTCTGAGACACCCGCCTGGCTGAGACCCGGTGGTTTCCTCTAGGTCATTTTAACGTAATCTCCTTTATATATAAAGGTTGTAGCCACCATTGTAATGTTTTTAAAGTAACAAAACTTTTCTCATCAATACATTATCTCTTTCTCTCAATCTTCAATCATGGTTTTCTCAACATTTCCAACTTAAATCTTTACACCGGTGATGTGATAAACTCAGGTGAAGAAGACGAGTTGAAAAAATTTGGCCCTATTTTTTTGTCCTTTGATGATGATGACATGGAATGTTGCATCCACGTCATTTTTTAATTGATGAAGTGGCAAGTAAGCCACCAAATGAAAATGTAAATCAGCTTAATTAAACCAGCCATCAAACAAAACTTTATCTCAGCCGCAACATGAATACTATTGCAGTAATTAAAAAACGAAAAAACGGCAGCCAAATTCAGCCGTTTACTGTCGTAACTCAACCAAAAATATTTAACTCAGTCGTGTCGTTTAATAAGTCGGCCGTCATTGCATGCTATTCTAGTAATTAATCTTTCGCTACTAAGTCAGCCATAGTAAGGCCGAGTTTTCCGTTAATCCAGCTCATTACGGCTGATTTATGATACTCGAATATAAATCAGCCGTAACGTTATCCCATAACTAAGCCGTCTTTGATAACTCAGCCAGCCGGAGAAAGTTAAGTCAGCCGTGTCGAAGCAATAACTCAGCCAAAAATTTGACAAATCAACCATCGGGTGAAAACTCAGCCGTAACTTAGGCTGGGTTATGCTCGAAAGTCAGCCATTTTATCATAACTCAGACAGATTTCAGTAAGTCAGCCGTAACTCCAGGCTGGGTTATACTCGTAAGTCAGCCGTTTGCTCATAACTCAGCCATTTTTCTTAAATCAGCCGCAACATACCGTAACTCAGCTGTCACTGCCGCTATATCGCTCGACGGCTGAGTTCATTAATACACGTCAGCGATTTCTGACGTGGCGACGCGGCTTTGCTGACGTGGCAGTGGTATTCTTTGTAATTACGTTTTTTCCTGTAACGTTTGACAGGGGCACGCTGGGTATAAAAAATATACCCGAAATATGATAGTAATAAAAAAAGATCTGTATTTTTCTGGTAATTTCATATAAAATGTATAACATCTGAGTAAATCTCCCAAAAATATATTGACAGACTATATCCACTGAATCCAAAATAAAGGCTATTGAAGAGAATCTCATGTTAGAGAGACAATGCCAATTTCCGAAACTATTGTTTTGTTCTTCACATCTTCCAAGAGAATCTCTCTTTTATACCAAATTTGTTGCTCAAATGTTGTCATTTCCTAAAGGCAAATTACTCCATGTTTAAGGCGATAACTTTCGTCTCAAGAAACAGAGAGCTTAAGCTTCTTTAGAGATGGCTTTTTTTTTTTTTTCTCAAAACATGGCTCTTAAAGGTGAAACTTCAGTAAAGCAGCTTCTCTTTTTGTGCTAACCGTTCACTATCACTAGAGACTGCTGATTCAAATCATAAATAAAGCTTCTCGTGGTATATATGATCAAGAGTCAAGCCCTTTCAAAACGTGACTTTTATAAGTTGCAGAATCAAAGAGATAAATTTGAAAGACTTAGCATCTAACAAAATTCCAATAAGAACACTTATGCTCTGCTTTTTTCCTCTCCAGTCCACTCCTATTTTAAGAAGTTTCATAACAGAGAATGAAGACAAAAGATCTCAAAAGCTAATTAACAAAACCATCTCAAAAAGTTCACAACCTGATCTCATCTTAAATCGGAAAACCAGTAACAAAACCAAGTCTATAATATGTTTCCGAAAAACCAAACACCAAAATAAAAAGCCTACTAAAAACCGCCTGAGAAAACTTCATATGTCGAAGCCGAACGCCTCCTTTTCACCTGGGGTGGCGGCACTTGGACCGGGAAAGATGCAGCTTTGAGAACCATTGCTTCCACATCACTCATGGTAGGCCGTTCAAGTGGCTCTGCCTTTATACACATCCTGGCAGTATCAAATATCTTCTTTAAACCTTCAACCGAATACCTATAACCGAGCGCAACATCAACTTGCACAGGCGCATCCTCTAATCTAGGCCATACTCTTATAAACTGCAAAAAAAAAAACATCCAAACAAAACTCAGTTTATATATTAACTTGCAGAACACGAAACGTATGAAAAAGTCCTAGACACAAAAGTTTGAGTCATACCCAGTCAGTGAGATTCTTTTTCCCAACAGGTTTCTTCGAATAAAAAGGCTGCCTTCCGGTGAAAAGCACTAAAAGAAGAGCTCCATAGCTATAGACATCAGTCTTAGTCGAAACCAACCGGGAAATCTCTCCTTCCGGTGCAATGTATCCCAAAGATCCCTTCATCGTATTGATCAGGATCTGTTTCTCAACACCGTTTCATCTACATCGATTTTAGTCGCCAATCCAAAATCAGTCAGCTTCGGCACAAAATTTGCATCAAGTAGAATATTTCCGGCTTTGACATCTCGGTTAATCACTTTCAGCTCCTGGTGTAGATAAACCAGACCCTTGGCTACACCCAAAGCAATTCTCATCCTCGTATCCCAATCCAAAACCCTAATTGGTAGTTGTAGACCCTGAGGTAACTGACCCTGCACCCTCGTCGCGTGTGCTACAAGAAAACAAGGAGTTGATTAACAAACCGGAAACTAAAACAGAGTCATCAATTAGGTTTGATTGAGTATTCTTTACCAAAGATGTGAGGCTCAAGACAGCCATTGGGCATGAATTCGTAGACTATAGCACGGTTCCTTTGGCCGTAACAATTGCCAAGAAGTCTAATCACATTTGGGTGATTAGCTGCATGTAACGTTGTAACCTCTGCCAAGAACTCAACATGACCAGTTGGATTGTCTGGTTTTTGAATCTTCACGGCTCCATCCTAATGAAATCAAAAGTTGCAGACTGTAGTTTCCATATTTAATAATAAGGACATGACTTTTGGGTCTATATACCTCATTAAGTCTTGAGAAACGGCAGCGATAGACTTCGCCGAAGTTGCCTTTGCCGAGAAAATATTCGTCCCGGAAGTTTATTGTTCCGTCTACGAGTTCGCGCCATAGAAATGATACTCCTCAATTATCAGGTAGAGGTGGAGATATAGGGAAAAAACGAGCAGTGGGATCTGCAAATGAATCATCAAAACTTAAAAGATCGAACCCTAAATCAATTTCTTGTGTTACGTTAACGAATCAGTTTAAGTTCACAAGATCGAGACTTTTGTTTCGAAACAAGAAGAACTAATATACTACTTTCACATGCATGAATGTGACGAGATCAAAACAAAGAAGTAAGAAACTTCGTAAAAACAGAGTTGCTTAAGGTACAAGAAACCCAGAAAACAAGAAATCTCGATTTCGATTTCAAAAGAGAAGCGAAAACGGAACCTGAAACTTCACGATCGTCAGGAAGTGCGAGATGATTTCTCCAAAGATGATTGAGGCGCTCGTTATTCCCAAATGGTCGGTCAAGGTTTACTTCGTCGTTCTCGTCGTTACCTTGCCCTGCGTTACGTGAGCTTCCTCCTTTGAGACAGCAAAAGAAACGTTTCATCGTAGCGAATAGCGATCAAAGAAGATGAATATTTCTTGAGACTTTTTTCTTCTATTTTCCCTAGAAACTTTTTCCCGGAAAAAACTTGTAATTAAACAGAGTAACAGACTCTCAACGAGAAAACTAGAGCGAGAAAGAGAATGAGGGAGATTTGGATGATGAGAACTAAATGCATTCGCCGGAGGATATATATACTGACGAAAAATTATGCGCTCTAATCATTTTTAAAAATTAAAAAATTAAATAATACTCAAAATTATATTCACAGAAAATTTCACTATCAAGCGATTCAAAAAAAGTGTAATTAAGAAGACAAGACTTTTGAATATTTATTAAAATGTTAATCAGAAATTCAGAATAATGAGTAAACTAGGGCAGTTACCCGTGCCTTGCGCGGTAAGTTGATTTTTCAAAAAAAAAATTCAAATTATGAAGATTAAAAATGGTTTACTGACTTTAAAATACGATCGACTTATTACAAATTTCAAACATAACGTGTATAGTATAAATGATTTATCCATCAATTATAGCTCATAAGAACACCAAACTAATCAAACATTTTTTTAAACTTCTACATGACCCATTCAATCATCCGACTCTGAATATATTGCATTCTTTGTAGCCCAAGTAAAAGCCATCGAGAGAGTGTAATATGTATAGAAAACTTGCTAGGTTATTATCCGAAACAAATGCGAACATCCAATCTTATATATAATGATAAACCCTGTATATTACCGTTCCTTGATCTCTTCAAGATTGTAAAACTACGGGAAACATTGAAATTTTGATGATAAAAATTTTAGTTATGAGATTTCAAAATTCAACCATAATATTACAAAAGATGAAGCATACTGTCTCTAAAAATAAGTAATTATACATTCCTTAAAACCCATAACAACACAAGACTCATTGATAATATTTGTAGAAAATTCCATGATGACTCAATCATCCAAATCGGAACATCTTGAATTCGTAGCGGCCCAAGCATAAGCGGTGGAGAGTGTACTATATATAAAATTGTAATAGATCATTAAACATATGAATTACGTATATGCAACAAATATATGATTAGAAATACCGAATATTACTGTTATTTGATTTCCTCAAGTTCATCAAACTCCGGGTCAAGATAAAATCTAGAGCATCCAACCCTATTCATGAGACATGATTTTCCTGTAAAATATTCAATCCAATGAGAGAAAATAAGATAATAACCGGTTAAATTTTGGTTATTGGAAAATACGATGAATATATATTAATCAATACCTTTATACTCTTCAACATGCCAAAACCTCAAAACACAAAATACAGGATCACGAAGGTACGAATGACCATATTCTCGGTTTACCCATACTCTCATAAAATAATCGGCTAAATCTCCTATCGCGCAACATCTCAATCTCAATCCCCTATTAATTTTCAAACCAGAACCAAACATCATAAAATAAATGAATTCTGGCATACAAATTGAAAAATAAACTCACCTATGATTCTTTATGACGAAGTAGACACAGACATTTTCCTATGAATATCTTGCATCCTCGCAACCCAAGCAAAAGCCGTCGAGAGTGTACTATGTATGGAAAACTTTCTAGGTTATGAATTGAAACAAATGCGAACATCCAATTAATGTATCATGATAAACTCTGAATATTAACGTTCTTTGATCTCTTCAAGATCGTAAAACTCTGGGTCAAGGTAAAACATTGAACATCCACCTCTATTCATGAGACATAGTTTTCCTAAAAAATATACAATTCGATAAGATCATATAACATATTAGCTGCCTTAAGTTTTTTATTTTTTAATATGATAAAGAAATATCTATCAATATCTTTATATTCATCAACCCGCCAAAACCTTAAAACACAAAACACAAGATCACGACGGTATGAACGATCGTATTCTCTGTTAACCCACAATCTCATAAAATAATCGGCTAAATCTCCCACCATGCAACATCTCAATTTCAATTCCTTTTAATTTACAAACCAAAATAAAACGACATATATACGAAAATACTGGCATGCAAAATTGAAAGGAAAATTACTTAAAATTTTTTAATATGAAATAAACACAGTTACATCCATTATCCTTATTCAATTGCCCACGAACGTAAAGGATTCTTTTAAGACCACCAATATGGACGACAAATCCCACCGTATCTAAGTTTTAGGGATTTAATTTGTTAGCTAACCCATATTTACATTAAAACCACAAAATATAAAAGGAAGAAAACGAAAACGTACCAATAGGAATCTCGGTCAAGAACCTCCATCCCCTTATACGTCTAAATCTTTCAAGCTCATATAAAATAAAGACCTATCGATTAAATCCAAAAATTTCTTTATCGTTATGAAAACATAATATATATAAAAAAATATTACTATTAAAAAAACGATGAAATATTCAAAACCCTAACATAAGCAAAAGTATAGTAATGCTAAAAACCATAATGCAATAATCAATACGTAATTGTGAGAGATAATTTTTTGATCTCGTCTTTGATTGTCAAGAACTAAATATCTTCATCTCTACCAGCAAAAACACTTCGCATTGCCTCTATTTAAGGTGTCCAAGTCGTTGATATCTTCATCTCTAGCTTTCAGAGACTTCTAGCATTCATATGTCCAAGTTGTTGATGTCACAATACCGAATCATCCTTCTAAGCTCTAAAACATGTTTCAGGTTCTTGCCACATGTAACAATTGTTTCCAGTACGGAATCTCGAGAGAGCATTGTGGTTCTTCTCATCTGTAGTCCATCATTTCATTTTATAGAAGCTCATTGTTAAGCCTTCATCACACAACTGACTTACACTGATTAGGTTGGTTGTTAACCCTTCAACAAAATACACATTGGTTTTCAGCTTCAGTTAGGTCTCTTTTCCCTTTAATCTTCCCTTTTGCTCCACCACCAAACGTGACTTTGCTCTCTTTTACATTAGTGTAACTGTTGAGATTAGCTTGATTCTTCCTCATATGTCTAGAAGCTTCAATATCAAAATACCAAGGCTTAGACATACTTGTTTCAGTTGAGTATACGCAACATGGTAGTACATATCGGATTTTGCAACATAGGATTTAGACTCTCTTCTTTGATGTGGATAAAACCTTCCCACTTTCATTAGCTTCTTCAGTTTAGCTTCATATATATGTAGCAGTATTTCTTTATGTGACTATGACGACCACAATAGTAACATACATACCAAGTCAGTGATCTATGACAATGGTTCTGATTCTAATGCAGACGTCTTGCTGGAAAAACTTCAGTGTACTTTCGAGATACAGACTGATAACGACCTGCATGTACACCATTACTTGGAAAAAACTTGGTCTTCCCACTTATGCTCACCTCCATGGTAGCCAAATCTGAAATTAGATTTTCCAACTCTCCCAGATGCTAAGATGCTATCCAAATCCTTTTCCCCACTATTCATCATGTGTATCTTTTTCCGAGTATCAATCAACTCTTGTGTGACACCTCTGTTTTTTTTCCTCCTCCAAACCACACTTCCAGGGCTCGGCTGAATTATTTTGCCATCATACTTATCTCATCCTTTAGCTCTTGAATCTCATTTTTTCACTGGATGCAGTAAGCGCATTCCTCTTAGAGCATTACTCTGTCCAGCAATAATATCCATCTCATACGCCTACATCATTCCTACTACTTCTTCGAACTCAATAGTATTCGTATTCGAAGAGGTTCCCATAGCCGTCTTCTTGCTCTCAAACCTTCAAGGTAAACATCTTAGAAGCTTTTTCAACATTTGTTTCATCTTTGTATTTCTTGCCAAGATTTTGAGCTTCACCTTCTATTGCTGACAGTTTTCCAATGCATTCTTCAATAGTTTCTTCATAGCAATAGTTTCAAAGCGATATGAAAGTATGTTTGAACTGGTTTTCACTAACCGAATTAAAAATCAGAGATAGTGCTGTTGAGTTTACTGTAGCAATGCTGTTCCCAACATCATTCCATTTTCCATCTGGTTTTAGAGTAGTTTTTCCATTTTTAGACTACACAATCGGAGGATCCCATCCTAGATTTCTTGCAATCCATGCATCCACACAAAAGCTGAATGTGTGAATACTCCCTTATTGGTTTGCTTGGAGCGAGAGCGAAACAGACGAGGATGATGAAGTAAATGAATGAGTGGACGTCTTACAGTTACAAATTGCTTGGGAAAATCCATCATTTCCGCAAGATCTTCACCTGTTGTTAAGATACAACTTTGTTCAAATGCCTGCTCTGATACCAAATGAAAGTCCGGATGAACACAAGAACGATTCCCCAAAACTTAGCATTAGAGCTTATACATTTATTAGAAATCTAATTAAGAAGTTACAACTCTCTTAATTGGATTTACACAAAACCTAAACTACTTTAACTTGTCACCGGAGATTTCTAACACACACACAACAGATCTAAAGAACATGATCTCTTATATTCTTGTACGCCGAAACAGAGTAAACGTTACTCTCTTGGATTGAAAAAGAGTGTGCTACTTTTTCGATCTATACGGCTAACCTAGCAAATTACTTAGCACCACTTTTATATTCATGAGGCATCTAAACCCTAACCCCTACCTTATAAACCCAATTTAGTTATTCAAATTCGTCTAAATGGGTAACACCATAACCTAACTTCTAACTTATAAACTCAAACCGATATTTAACTTCGTCTAACTGTATAACACTATACCCTAACTCCTACCTTTTAAACCCAAACTGATATTTAACTTCGTCTAAATGTAAAACACTATACCCTAACCCCTACCATATAAACCCAAACATTATAAGTTAAGTCATAAATCATTTTAATATAATCTAATGAGGTTTCCCATTGTTTGAATCTGTTTGTTTAGATAGTGAACTAAACATATAAGTTTACATGATTGTCTTATATAAGTCAACCATGTGGTAATGTAAACTCCAAACATATCTAGATGTTCGTATCTATATGGTTACAATATAAAAGAGCGATATCAAGCCTAAACCCTAACCTTTGCCTTATAAACCCAATCTGATATTTAAATTTATCTAAAGGTATTACACTAAACCATAATTCCTACCGAGTAAATCCAAACAGATATTTAACTTCGTCTAAATATAAAACACTAAATCCTAACCCTACCTTATAAATCCAAATTATTTATTTAAATTCGTTTAAATGTATAACACTAAACCCTAACTCCTACTTCATAAACCCTACCTATAACCCTAGACTGCGATATCTTAAACTTCACCCTCCGCATCTCCGACCATCACATGGCTTCCTCCGGCCAAGAGAATGACCGTCGCCAACGTCCATCCGACTCGGGTCCGGCAGGTACTGTTTATGACTCTTCTCCTTCTCGTGATTTGTAAATGCTTGATTTTGTTTTATTTGCTCGATTTCATATTAGATCTGCTGTTATTTTTGATGTTTAGGGCTGTATAGTGTTCGATTACAACCAGTTTTTAACTCGATTTCTCTCTTGGCTCTGTTTATTCCATGTTAGCTTCATTTCTCTGTTTCTCTAGGTTTTTTGGTTTGATTTTAGGTTAGTATATTATTTCAGATGATGTTTATAATTGCTATTCGAATTTCAAAGTGAAAAAGGTTTGATTTGTCTTTAATTTGTTCTAATCTGATTGTTAAATAAAGATTCTAAGAAACGAGTGTGTTAGTATAGTGGCTGCTCATCTAATTTGCTTAAGTTTGTGTTTGTTTATTGATTCTAAGAAACTACTGTGTTTGTTGTATCTCTGTTATTATTTGTTTAAGTATGTGCTTGTTCTTTACCTCTAATTTACCTTTCAATAACTAGTGTTTCCTTTCCCTAAGTTAACATATGATAGCATATCAGCATATAATCTCAAGGATAGCATTCTCCTTGAGATGGTAAATGGTCTTCTAATTTTCCAATGTTATTAGTTTTTGCTTCTACATTTCGACTAATATTCCTCTTTATTTTTGTACATGGTTAAGGCTGGTTTGGATGGCATGGGCACGGTAATGAATGAGCTGTCTAAAAGCGTAGTTAAATGCTCTTAGTGCAGTTTCTGGTGGGCAATTCTTCAGCAGCCGGCAACTAGACATGCCGTGCAAGAACACCTCATAACAGCTGCTGCCACAACCGGGACCTTGGTCAGGAAGGGTATAACTGAGACAAAGGAAAAGGTTTCCGTTGGAAAGATCAAAATGGAAGAGGTATAGCTTCTTGAATTGACTTGACAAGAATGTTTGTCGCTTCATTTTATAACTTTTGACACCTAAATTCTTTGATCTTTGTTTTCTCTTAGGCAGCCAAAAAGACTGCACAAAAAAGCAAGACCATTTTGACGGACATCGAAAGGTGGCAGAAGGTACTTGAGTCTGAAATCTGATTGTATGCCGTTGATTTGAAGTTTGGTCTCTAATATCTATTGTTTGTAAATCTGCAGGGAGTTGCCAGCTCAGATAGTAAGTTAATCGCAATTTATGGAGAGAATACAGTTTATAAACATTTAGTTAATCGAAAGATCAATTGATTCTTTGATGGAGGGTAGTGGGGATACTTAATCCTCTTATTAGTCCGTTCTTGAGATAACTATTAGTTATTAAGATTCTGCTCTGCTTGTTTGAAATGCTGTAACTTTCTCTATATGACGTTTTTTTGGCACTCAGTGTTTGGTGTTCCGATTGAGATCATTGTCCAGCGGCAGGAGTCAAGCAGGCCTATACCACTGATACTGATTAAATGCGCAGATTATCTCATATTAACAGGTAATAATGTTTGGACCAATGGATCACAAACCTTTTATTGCTCTTACCTTCTCATATCGAGTTATCAATGTGATATTTTCCTCTTACCAGGGCTTAATTCACCGAACTTGTTCAAAGCCGAAGGAGATAAAAAGTTGATTCAACAATTGGTTTCTGCTTACAATCAAGGTAGCCGACATTATAACAAGATTTGCCTCGACTCTTATAGTTAGTGAGAAATTGTAATTTGATTGAATCACTTGTTTGGCAGATCCTAGTGCGTCAATACCTGAGGGTGTGAATCCAGTTGATGTCGCTGCACTCATGAAATACTATCTTGCCACCCTTCCGACACCCTTCCAGGCACCATAGGAGCTGCAGTCCAACCAGCAGGACACACCATTGGAACCACACCAACCTCTCCTCTATCTAACACCGCCTCAAATCATTCAACTTGATTTTAGTTTCCTTTTGTCTGTGTATGTGAACTTATTAGGATATGTTATGCTTTGATTAGGATAGTTTTTGAATGGTTTGGAATGGTACTTGATTGATATTTGAATGGTTTTTGAATGCATTTGCTTTTGAAATGGACAGGTTTCAGACTAATAAGATGTAACCATTCTGTGACCAAAAAGTTTCAGAAATTATGACTAGTTTGTGACCAGAACAATTAACAAATGTGACCAAACTGTGACTAAACAAATTTACAAATAACTCTAAATCTCGTATCAAAATGGTTACTAATAAATGACTATATTGTCACCATAATAAATGAGTCCTAAAATAGTCGCACATTTGCAACGATATTCACCTGTCACAGATTAGTCGGTAATTTGCGACGATATATTTATAGTGGCAAAATAGTCGCAAATTAGCGACTATAGTGATACACGGAAATTTTGCGACCGTTTTTTTTGCGACCAATGGAAATAGTCGTTATTCAGTTGCAAAACCCTCTTTTGCGACCGTTTAGCGACTAATATCACAGTCGCAAATAAAGTGTTTTCTTGTAGAATTTGATTTGAGCTTCGTTCGCAAGTCCACAATCCAAAAAGTTTATGCTTGTACCTGAGAAAAGAAAGAAGTGATAATAAAAAACATGAGAATTATCATGCATATAAAACCAAACAGCTACGAAAATCAAAACATGTAATCGACCAAGCTATAAACCTCGCGTAAACAACTCATCACAAATTGGCAAAGATCTTTGAGATCTTATTTTCCAAGTGATCATAAAATAAAAAGGAGAAAAAAACCCGACGACGATGCATCATAGAAAAGACCAAATTTGAGGTACAAAAAAGAACTATAAACCATAATTGCTATGCATAAAAAGCCAGCGGTGATGTTTGATTTTCAAGGGAGGCATCATATAATTTCCAGCATAAGGTTTTAGGGTTTTACATATGACGGTGTAAATTATACCGGGCCTTTTTTCGTAAAAATATAAGCCCAATAAGCGAATAAGCGAATTAGGGTTGAAGAAACGAAAACGATATGTTTCCTTTTTTCACAATTTCGATTTTTTTTTTGTTAATAAAATGGAAATTTCACTAATCTAATCTCATTAAAGGGAGGGGGGGCAAAAACGACTGCTCATATTCTGAGAGCGAACGTGAGCACTTTCAACTTCTCCTTTAATATATAAGATGTGATAAGTTGAGGGTTCCATTGGTATTCATGAAGAAGAAGGCTAAAACCAGTGGAAGAAAGGCTCGAGTCTAGGGAAAGAAGAATGCAACACCAAATGGCTAAGTGAAGGCATTCAAAGGAGGAAGAGAGACTCTTTACCAAACATAGTCTTTACTTTATGTCATATAAATAATGCTTTGTCGTTTAAGTTTATGTTGCCCTAAACTATAGTTGTATTTAAGGTTGAATCCTCTCATTAGGGTTCTTTATCTTATGACATTACAATAGTAATCTTATTTCCTTATTGAGCGGCTGTTTAGGTCAAGCTCACTCTCTTCTATCATCTTCTTCTGTCTATTTCTGTTCTTCCTTAACTCTCTCTTAACAATTTAGTGTTTTCATTGAGAGTAGGTGCAATGTCGAACTCCCCACTTGAAAATCAATCGGAACTCGAGTCTTCTGGCCTCCGTGTCGAAGACACTCCCTTGCCTACCGAAACGCCGGAGCAACATGAAGCTCGGCGCGACAAGGAGATGTTGTGGATGCGCAAAGCCATAAGCAGCCTCATACGAAACAAGGCCTACCAGTACGGCGGTCCCCGAATGGCAACGCAGCGCTAGGGTTTTCCATGCCACCGCCAGGGTTCCAGTCGCAGTCGCCTGTCACAGCGGCCGTGAACACAGAGCAACAACGCGCAGAGAGGATGATGTAGTTTGTTCAAGCTCGCCAAACGGAAGGGTTACTTCTGAAACCACCACCGTAGCAACGATTTGAGCCACCACTACCCTGAATCGAGCCATCGTACAGGTCGGTGGAGATTCTTCAGTTAGAAGGGCTAAACCTGACGATTGGTTGTTGAGGGTTGAGAAGTGTTTCGCTGTAAATCAGTCGCCGGAGTATGAGAAACTAGATCAATCTGTATCTCGTTTGGGTAGTACAGTGGTATCTTGGTGGAGATTCTATGATGGAAGATAAAACGTGACTAGTTGGCCTGCGTTTAAGGAGAAGTTCAGAGAGCGGTTCAAGCCTAGTCGGGAAAGATCTTCTACGGACCATTTGCTAAGCATTGAGCAAACCGGTAATGTAAGAGGAGTACAGAGAGCGATTTGAAGTGCTGTCAGTAGATTTGCCTCATGTACTTACTGATATCATGGAGTCTGCGTTCTTGAAAGGGCTGAAGAAAAATCTGAGGAACCAAGTGGTGCGTTGTAGACCGGTGAATATGGCGGACATGATAGACATTGCTAAGCTTATTGAATCATAGGAGAATGATTCCCCAAGATATCATGTTAGAAAACCTCCAAAGCCAGCTTCATCAACATCTTACTCTCAGCCTCAAAGACAAGAGTACCAACTAGTGACAAAGGGTAATGAGTACAAGAAGCTAGCTGCTAATGAAACCCGATCCTTCAACCCCTGCAGATCTTGTGGAGAGAAATGGTTCCCAGGCCATAGGTGCAAGCAAAGGTTCAGAATTATGGAGGTTGATACTGAGGTCGGGGAAGAGGAGATTCTGGCCCAGGCTCAAGGTATGGATGAGGAACAACAATAGACTGTTGCTGAACCAGAAGTAGAAATTATGTATTCTATGGGAGGGGTCTCAGCTGAGATATCAATGATTATGAAAGGAAGAATAGGGGGAAAAGAAGTTGTGATACTTGTGGATTCTAGAGCCACTTCAAACTTCTTATCTCATAAGTTGATTCCAGAGTTGGGATTGGTCACTACCGACACCAAAAGCTTTGGGGTATGAGTGGCTAATGGTCATATATTTCATGGAAAAGGAAAGTGTTCTGGTGTATTGTTGGAAGTCCAAGGAGTGGAGCTAATGGAAGATTTTCTGTTGTTTGAGTTTAGTGGAACAGATGTGGGTTTGGGGTTCCCATGGCTTGACCTAACGATGTATATGTATGGTTATGTGGTTAAGATGAATGTCATGAATGTTGTTAAATTTAGCAAGTAAGAAATGTTATGTGATTGCTTGTCTAAGTTTATATGTTATGATTATGGTTGTATAGCTTAAGAAAGTTTTCTATGTTTCAGTGGGCAGAGTTGACTCTCCTCACTGAGTATTTTTTACTCACCCCTTTATTCCCTTTTTCCTCAAGTGAGTACACTTCAAGAGTTGTGTGCAATGTTTTCATTCGTGTGTGAAGTTTAAGTAAAAAGTTTTGGCAAGATCGAATGAATAGCACGCTTTCTTGGCCTGTATGGCGGGACGGGTGTTACACATGCGATCTGCAAAAACCCATGGACCACGACGCAACACAGTTTCAAGAGACTCCTCCGACAGAAAAATGAATTGAAAGCGACGTTGCTCCACCACTCTCCCTCGGACAATCCAAACCAAGCCCCAAGAAAGAGGTAGGGCCGCAATGATCTGGCGAATGTTCTGCTTTCTCGGCATCAAAGGTTTTCCCATCAGACATAATCAATTTTCGTCAAGAGCTTGTTGATCAACATTTTGAGGGAGAGCAACATGAGCATCATCAATCCCTAAATTGATGTTCTGGAGACCACGACAGATGTTGGCAGCCATTAGAAGTTGATAAAAAGAGAATCTTAAGGAGGAAGAACTCGAAGAATCCCTGCGACTCTGTCAGAAAGAACCGCCCAATCGTGGGTCTGAAACCACCCCACTATAAAGTCGCTAACTGTCAGAATTTTCCATAGAAGATAACTTAGAAATCGCTTAATCGCCCACGAAATCGTCTCGAGAGACAATTTTTCTCTCGTCTTTTTCTTTCAATACCGCAAGTTTTTATCCAAATTAGTTATTGAGCTAAATGGTTCTATTTATAAATAAATAAAAATTAAAAATTAAATACATCTTGGTTAAATAACGAAACAATATTCGTTCTTTGTTGGCGGAAAAAAGCCCAATAAGGGCCCAACTATTTCTCACCTATCAAAAAAAGAATCTGGAAATTGTTCGTCGTCGGTAAGACGGAGAAAACGTCTTTCAAAGACGAATTGAGGCGGTGGAAGAATCCAATTTGATCTTTAAAGAAGTGAAGAAGAAAGACAAGCAATTGAATTCGCTAAGGATGTTGTTAGGGTTATTTGAATCACCACAAGCCCAAAGATTCTGTTATCGATTGTCGTGATTCGTAGAGACGAAGCAGAGAAAATGGGAGGCGAAGATGAGAAAGATAAGAAATGGAATCCTCCGCCGCCGCCGCAGAAGGCGGACTTAAAGCTTTGGGGAATCCTCGCTTTTACTGTAATTGGCGCAACCGCCACCACTTTCGCCGTGAGTCGAAATTTATAACTCAAAGATTGGTTTTATTTCTGTTGAATTATCGAAATTGTGATTAAGAAGTAGTTTCTTGGTGTGAAAATAGTGTAATTTTCGGGTTTATGTGCTCATAGTCGACGATTGATGGTTGAGAAATGATTAGCTTTAGAGTTTGATGAGGATATAAAGTGACATTCTCAGTAGTAATGGAACATTATAGGCTATGATTGGTGATATAAAGTGTGAATTTCATAAGCTTCTTACTTTAAGATCGATAATAATGTTTTTTTTTGTGTGAAGCTTTAATGATTGGTTTTAGTTTCGGCAAATTATCGAGTTATGATTGAGAATTAGCTGCTTGGTGTGAAAAATAGCTTTCGTTTGTGGTTTTTGGTGCTTTCGTGCTCATAGTCGAGGATTGATGGTTCTATTTGATTAATCTTTAGAGGTTCTTGGCGTTTGTGTTCATTGTGAATGATAAAGTGACTTTCTCAATAATATGGAAAAATTTAGGCTCTGATTGGTGAGAGGAAGAGATTATGGATTGGTGTTGTAAATAAAATAATAATCTGTGGGATTGAACTGCGGAATGATTAAGCGAGATAAGCATAAATTCACTAGAAAAACTGATTTCTTTGTTATGTTGTCGTGAATTAATCTAAGAGGCGGTTTTCCCGAAAAGTGTGACTGTTAATATAACCTGTGGAATCACAGAATCATTGTATTTTTTTGTTCTCTGCGGGTTAATCTTGTGGTCTGTTTGTTTTGTTTAACTCTTTGTGGGACTGTAGTGTCTGATACTTCTATTGTTTGGTAGGTTCATCAGCTGCGAAGAAGTTTTGATTGGGTCTATACCCAGGTGAATAAACCAACTATTTCTCTGAGATAATATCTTAATTAGTGCATTCCAAAATCATTGTCCATGTTTTCCATTAGTCATTTTTTTCCCGTTATAATTCATGTTAGTGAATCACATTATCCAGATTTAGCCAAGCAGCTAACTTCTGTAATTTTGTAATTAAAGGTAGCTAGATCACAGTCAGCGCGGAAAGGAGCGAAAGGCGGTTCTTTCCGAACAGCTTATCAGGAGGAAGCATGGAGAAGGTACAACAAACGGATGCAAGAGGAGTATGAGGATGAGTTGGAGAGAGTGGTAAGTCTAGTTGACCTTCTCCTACTGAAAACTCACGTTGCCAAGACAAAGAAAAGAACATTGTCGGTGTTCTACATGTAAACTGTGTAGGCATTTCACAAGTTAGTTTGATCTAACTAATATCTGGAGTTACTCTCAAAATTTCAGCACCCACGCATTTTAGTAAACCGTTTCAAATAGATTTGAATCGCTGCAGCATATTTCATCACTGATGTTAAGATTGTAACACAAATGAGAATGATTATAAATTACTTTGAAGATACATCTCCTCCATTTAATCCATGATTTTGTAGAAACCTGTTATTGGAGTGTAGAAATCACTTGAACATGCGTTCAGATCTGTTGATGCTCTGTTGCAGGAACGTATTAGGCGTATGCAAAGCGTTTTCAACAGAGAGAGGAATAAATTTAGGAGGGGCTATGAGAACTGGAAAGAAAATGATCCTGGTGCACAGCAATACCATCAGCAGTTTCAGCGACATGATTGGTACTGGAAAACTGAGTCTTCGCATAGAAACCAAAGAACTAATCACCAGGAGCCTCCAGACCAGAGAAGAGTATATCCATTATCACACCATTACTCAGTTTTAGGGCTCAGCAGGTAATGTTATTGTTTTTATATTGAAACGAAATGCAGACACGGTTCACACAGTGTTAATTATCCGTGGCTCTAGCTTCTAACTATATGTTGCAATAGAGATGAAGCTGAAATGCACTAGAATAATATAAATAAGTAGGAGGGAGAACAGATTAGGATCTGTGGATCATTGGGATGGTTGGGAGCCTTAGGGCTTTGGGGGAGTTAAAAATGCCCATGGGTTGTTCTTGGTTCTGGCTCTGTTGCTTCTTAGTTTCGGTCATTGATTTCTGTTGTAATTGCTGAATTTAGTATAGTTAAGAAACAAAATTCAGAGTCTGAAACTATCAGAAGGTGGTGGATTTTTTGTTTTAGTGAAATATAGATGGATCAACATAATTAAATGGGTCAATAGCAAGGGGTTAGCTTTTGGTCCCATATAAAAATCTAAATTAAACATGGTTAATTGAGTTGATGGTTAATTTGAAGTTTATTTTGATTCCGTCTCTACAATTAACGGGTGACAAGTTGAGTTAACTTAATGCGAGTTGTGATATTGTGCTGTAGGTCCCGAGCAACTCCATACACAGAAGCTGAGATTAAGGTAAGCATGGCAAGAATTTTTCGATGCAATAATGCCCACCTAGTCATATGGTCATTTCTTAGTTGTATAAGATACTGATGCACAAGTAGTATGTTTTGATTCTGATTTGTTGTACATTCAGAAAGCGTTCAGGGAAAAGGCTCTGGAATTCCATCCGGACCAAAATCAGGATAACAAAGGTACATTGTTGTAGGCTCTATGCGGATTCCGCCTCACCACCTTAACGATTCTTTTATCTTACCTGGTGAGATTTACATCGATTGTTGCAGTTGTAGCTGAAGCAAAATTCAAAGAGGTGTTACTTTCATATGAAGCTATAAAAGAGGAAAGAAAAGAGAAGTGATATTTTTGTGAGCGAGATCAAACTCTTTTTCATGCGCTCTAAAGAACTTGGAATACAAATATCAATGAACAAAACAGGTTTCTTTGGGTATCTTCCCATTTCATAGGTTAATTTAATAGTCTCGTGGTTTGTTTGTTTTTTTACTCAATTAAGGTTCTTTGTTGTAATCTGTAATAAAGCCAATCCTCAGCTTAAATATGTTGAAATGAGGTAAAGCATAAAGAAGAAGAGAATTTGGGACAGATGGTCCATTAATTATATACTTACTTACCAGATGATTGCTGGAGCAGTAGACGTTTACTAGATTTTAATTTGTTTTAATCTAGAACTCACCATTGGGGAATTTACAGCCGTGCCTACCCTCTGGTGAACGGACGGAATCGAGAGACCACTTGTTCTACGCATGTCCTTACTGGTTTACTGTATGGAACTACTTATGCGCCATGATTGGTCACTCGATCAGCCCAGACTGGAACTACAGTCTTCATTCGCTTGTCCATTCTCTCAAATCTGCACATGATTATGCAATCATTTACCATATTTGGCGAGCTCAAATCATTGACAATGTTATCCGTCATCGTATCATCTCTCGCCACAAGGACCTGCCGGAAATGAGGAGCCCCTCTTTCAACGCTGGTCTAATGTCTACTGTCATGGTAGCATAATCTTTCATGATCTGTTTCTTATTTTATGCTCTGTTTCGCCTAATTCTGGTTTGTTTTTTTCCTTTCACTTTTGCATTAGCCCTCAACTTTGTTAATCAAATAATTATCACACATTACAGAAAAAAAAAAACATAACCTACACGCTTCGAAACTTTTACAAATTAGTATGGTTGGAAATAGGATATTTTATTATATTATAAAAATATAAATTAGTCGATAAAACATAACCTAATATTTTACTGATTTAAAAAGTACTAGATTTGGACATTTTTGGTGAAAGATAATTTACGATTTTACGCATGCATATTTAGAACAATTGTTTATGAACTTTTAATCAGCCACAATTGTTTACGCTGAGCTTCATCAAAGTTGAAAGGAAACATATTTCGATTGCAGACCGAAAGCACATTCATACGAGGTGAAAAACCAACGTCGAAATCGTAGATCAGGAAGAACTTTTGTCGAATTGTTGGTGGATTGAAGTCGGTTTTTTAGAGAAGAAAAAAACATAACATAATTTTCTCAGAGCAACTATTGCTAGAAGATAGACAAGGTAGCGGAGAATTTGTTGATCAGATGTCGTACATGAAGAACCATCTGCCGTGGATCCGAGTGTTACGAAGAGAGCTGCATCGTGGAATCGTTATTCGTAGAAGTTGTTCACCTTAATCATTGTAGATAGTGTAAATCATAATAGGATTAGATCAAATACTAGATTTTAACCCGCGGTACACCGCAGGATGATTTAATTTTAAAGTTAGTATAAAAATATTTTGTAAATTGTATCTCCTTATAACATATTTATTTATATTATAGTTTACAACTGTTATTAAGTAACGGTATACCACGAGTCCACATGATAATTATTAATAAACTGAGGATTTAACCCGTATTAAAGCGGTATATAAATATTGATTCAAATTCGTCCGCCATATAAATCATTTCCGAAATATAACCCGTTCCGTAATTTCTTAACCCGTCCTGTGATATGTATTAAAAAAAATAAGGATTAAATCCGCATTGAAGCGGCGGATTAATGATATTTTAATCTTTTTATTATTGTTGATTCAAAAACCCGTCCTGCCAAACCCATCCCGCCAAAAAACTCATTTCTTTTATTAATGTTCTTATTTATGATATGATTATGAATCATTGTCTAAATATTTTAATCGATGTAGAACGTTGAACACACATTTTCGTCAATTGGATAATATATGTCTGTTTTTAAAATTTCGAATCACAGTATATGCAGAAAAAAAATTGATTTTTTTTTTACTTTATGTATTATATGATGATTCAAAATAGTTAAAAACAAATCAAACAAAGATGATAGGAGAATCATAATTATAAATCTTAATCAAATCTTCTAAAAATCTAAATTATTAAATATGGAATATCCGGTGTATGAGTTGGGTTAAATATAACCCGACCCAACAAATTTTTTGTGAAGGAATTTTTAAAATGGGTCGGATATCCGATATACCCGAAAGTTTTTTTACCCACCCGTCACAAAAAGTGCTGCGATTATACTAGTATAGATTTTTAATGATCATATAATAAATGGAAAAAAAAACTTCTACGAATAACTTACGATAATTTACGACATTTTTGGTGAAGGATAATTTACGATTTTACCCATGCATATTTAGAAGAATTGTTTATGAACTTTTAATCAGTCACAATTGTTTACGCTGAGCTTCGGCTTTTTGGTTTTTGGCCGGGAAGCACTTTCATCAAAGTTGAAAGGAGACATATTTCGATTGCAGACCGAAAGCACATTCATACGAGGTGAAAAACCAACGTCGAAATCGTAGATCAGGAAGAACTTTTGTCAAATTGTTGGTGGATTGAAGTCGGTTTTTTAGAGAAGAAAAAAACATAACATAATTTTCTCGAGCAACTATTGCTAGAAGATAGACAAGGTAGCGGAGAATTTGTTGATCAGATGTCGTACATGAAGAACCATCTGCCGTGGATCCGAGTGTTACGAAGAGAGCTGCATCGTGGAATCGTTATTCGTAGAAGTTGTTCACCTTAATCATTGTAGATAGTGTAAATCATAATAGGATTAGATCAAATATTTTTAATGATCATATAATAAATGGAAAAAAAACTTTTACGAATAACTTACGATAATTTACGATATTTTTGGTGAAGGATAATTTACGATTTTACCCATGCATATTTAGAAGAATTGTTTATGAACTTTTAATCAGCCACAATTGTTTACGCCGCTGAGCTTCGGCTTTTTGATTTTTGGCCGGAAAGCACTTTCATCAAAGTTGAAAGGAGACATATTTCGATTGCAGACCGAAAGCACATTCATACGAGGTGAAAAACCAACGTCGAAATCGTAAATCAGGAAGAACTTTTGTCGAATTGTTGGTGGATTGAAGTCGGTTTTTTAGAGAAGAAAAAAACATAATTTTATCGAGCAACTATTGCTAGAAGACAGACAAGGTAGCGGAGAATTTGTTGATCAGATGTCGTACATGAAGAACCATCTGCCGTGGATCTGAGTGTTACGAAGAGAGCTGCATCGTGGAATCGTTATTCGTAGAAATTGTTCACCTTAATCATTGTAGATAGTGTAAATCATAATAGGATTAGATCAAATATTTTTAATGATCATATAATAAATAGAAAAAAAACTATATAAATTTTAAAAACTCGTTGACATTTGTACGTAGTTCTTCTCTTCCATTAACATTCAATGCATATGTCATATTCATCAACTAAATTATAAACATTTAAATTTATTTAATGTGTGATTTAGCATATCAATATTCTTTTCTCCATAAACTAATGTAAAAGGAGAGTTTGGGTGATGGTTTCCTTTGAAGCCAAAGCAATTTGAATAATCTATGCAGTCTGAATCCAAAAGACGGCCTTTTTAATACAAGTCTAAACGTGGCATACCACAAACTATCACCGACAAAAGTTATTTTACAAAATCAAAGCAACCATTATACTTACAAATGCCACAAGAAGATAATGAAAATTTTATATTTGATAATGCACTGCGTCGTGTTTCCTTTGTATGAACGCTCAAACTAAATGTGTAATTTCTTAAACAAAATTTAAAATTGGAAGCCCTCGTAAAGTTAGTAATTCTATAAATATAATTAGGAAAAAGGTAATTTTAAGTTATAATTTGAGAAATGGGTAGTTTGAAAGAACGATTTTACCTTATGAAACATAATGAAAGTATAAAAATATTGAATTGAGAAAGATTTAAATTAACATGATGTTAATATATGGTGTATATTTGAGAAATAAAAGTATAAGTTAGTCCAAATTTGATTTCATAATATCCGTGCAAATTTTGTAGTTTCATATTCAAAAGAGCGATTAGTTTTGTATTAATGCATTTATACTTTTATGAGTGTCAAAATGGTCGAACAATTCCATTTAATGTACCTTGCATTGGAATAAGAATTGCATGTTTTGACAGACCGAGTCGCAAAGGACCGCAATCGTGAAAATCAAATTCTAACCTGTTCCAACATATGACTGTGGGTTTTGTAGACCAACCCGTATATTCCTAAAGTATCAAATATATATATTCAGTTAAGTGTTATATTTTGAACATTTCTACGATTATGTATAAATTTACAAAATTATTTAAACAAATTATATTTTTTATTATATAGATGATGTGGCGATTTTTGTTTTACATATATACAAATAAAAGAAAGATGACTGGAAATATAATGATCAAATAGAAAAATGTTTTGTTGTTATTAGATTCTAGAAATTAAAAATTAAATTATTTTATATAGAACATTTTATCATAAATTAGTATGAGAAATTTTAGATATATAGAATTTCCAACTTTTAGATATATAGAATTTCTATAATAGAAAGTAAATATAAAAATAAATTAAATATCCATAATATATTGTATTGGTGATAATTATCTAAGACTATGTATAATTTAGTTGATATGTATAATTGATGCGTGATGGTTTTCACTTCAAAACTTTTACCTGAAAGACCACACGTTAAATTGCAAGTGCACAGTAATCAGAGTAGTATTTTAGTATCGATCCCACAGAGAGTGTAACTACGAGTTATTGAATTCAATCAAAAAGATCTAGGTAAGACAAAACTAAACTTTGGAGGTTTGGTTTTGTGTTTCCTAATGACTAATGCAATGAAATAAGAAAGCAAATAAATGAAAGCTAAGTAGACTAATGAAAGGTAAGATGATTAACGGTTGTAAACGATATGACTAAGGCGTTGGACGTTCTAGCGTTTATCCGGGTATCATGGTTCTCGGCTAACTAGGGTTTAGATCTCTATATTTTCTATGTTTTCGTTCTAGTTCATAACTACGAAAAGCGAATGAACGAGTTATCCTAGGTTATAGAATAAGCCGGCAAATCTCCCTATACTCCGTTACTCAACTGACGCAGGCAACGACGCATAGATCAGATGCATTAGGGTTGGATTCGGTAAGTACTCTAAGTCATGTTACTCAACTTACGCAGGCAACAACACGAAGGATTGGTAACACTATGTTCGAGATTAGGTTTACCCAATTAGAGCTCCTAACCTCTTGGATCAGCGTTTGGTGATCAATCCAAACACATGCATTAAGTAAAAGATGTTCCAAATGAATCTAAGTATGAACGAAATAACAGATCAATAAACCTAGTATGCTTTGAACCATGAATCCCTTTTGAATCACCCCATAAAACCCAACAAAGAAACAAAAAAGGTCTCATGATGCTAAGAAACGACATGGAGATGAAGTAGAAAAGCATAATAAACGATTGAAATAAACAAAGGGGGTTCAAAGAAGACTTCTCTAGTGTCATAGAACATACTTGTCTCCCCAAAAGTCTTGAAAGAAAGAGTAGAAGAAAGAGTAGAAGAAAAACCAATGAAGAACAAAGGAGAAAGCTTCAAAGGACGACTTCTTCAAAGGGCAAGAGCTTCGACGAGGTGGAGCTAGGAGAGCTGAGAGTCTCATCGGGGAGGCTACTTGGGAGGCTCTCGAGATTAGGGTTGAGAGGCCGTTGGGTTTCTCCACTTTGTCTCGGTATATATAGGTTTCGATTAGGTCAAAGGGCAAAACCGTCATTCCCCACGAATTAGGTTAAGTGAGGCTCGAGCTTCTGGACAGGGCACGGCTAGGTATGACCGGGGTGAGGTGTGAAGAGCAGCCCGGGCACGGGCTCCATGACCGGGGGCGTCAGAAGGCTCCGGACCGGGCGTAAGGCTGTCTGGCCGGTCCGGGACATATCTTCAATCCTATGGGAATAACTTCCGAATGGCTCAATGAAACGCTCTGATTCCACTTTGAGACGAATCGTGACTCTTCTAGCTTTCCATAGCCACCGCGATCTCTTGATTTGGTAATCGGAAATACCTCGAACGGACGCCATACTTCTGAGGTACAGAAACTGTCATGAAACGGGATTAAATCGACTTTTATTCCTTTTTGCTTGAAAACTCATAATTCATCCTTGGAGCATAAATACTTGGAAACATCTTTGAATCTCCATTATCTCTTATTTTCTCCATGAAAAACCTAAATAAAACATATTAAAAATGGGATAAAATACGATGTTATCAATAATATTTGATTACATAAAAATAATTCTATTATTTGATCAACTTCAAATAATATGTTAATTTGTTTTATCAAGTTGAACTATCTATAGTACATTTTGATATTTTCAATGTTTTATTTAGTTAAACTATTTATACTATTTCATTAAGTGAAATTATCGATAATATTTATTGTATTCGATCTAATTATACAGTTCAAAAGAACCGGATGAAACCAATTAATTTTTTAAGATTTCAGATGCTTATTAAATCATGTGTGCTACTCTTACATCTTTTTACTAGTGTGGACCTCCTATAATATGTTTTTGAACACAATTATATGTTCATTAAAAAAAAATCTAAATTTATTTTATTATATGAATGATGTGATCATTCATTTTATTATAAAATAAGGATCAAAGAATGATGAAAGATAAACTATAATGATCAAAAATAAAAATATCATATAATTGGATATCAAATTTTTCTTATTCAATTTTGATTGGCTAATAATTATTTTTGAATTTATTATTAATGGAACATAGAAAGAGAGTTTAAAGTTTTGAAAATTAATAATTATCTAAAAGATTTGTTACCAATTTCTTATATTTAATTATATCGATTTAGTGATTTAATTTTTTTTTATATAATGTATCTATAAAAATAACCTAAATATAAATTACATTTCATGTCATTTTAAAATTTTCTAAGATACTCTTTTAAAATTGTTCCTCAATTAATAGTTTTAGATTCTATTATTTTTTCTTTATTCTTTAAATTTTATTATATTTATTTACTACAAGAAATATCTACATTATTATCAAATGAACTATCGTCGTATGCTATCAATGTGAATATTTATTGTAGTGATTTCCATTAGTTTTTTCTTCATTCATATTTGTGTCTTGGTTGTCACCAATCAAATCTTTGTTAGAGTCGAATCAAAAACCATATTTCATTCAACGATTGTAAACTCTTACACGACATCGTATGGTTAGTAATTGACGGAGGAATTAGGGAGATTTATTGATTTAAGGATAAAGACCACTAGATCCGGACCCGCACGTACGTGCGGGATAAAATACACAAATAAATGTGTTGCATAAAGTTTGAATTAATAAATTATTTTTTTGTGTGTTAGTGACCATTACAACAGTATATCAAAAATGTAGTATATTTATTGAAAATTTTTGTTTGGTGTTTTTTTAAAACTTTGGTACACATATTTATTATTTGTTTCATTCGTTATAAAAAATATTTCTCGTCATTCGTTATTAATTTATTATACATAGTGTAGTTATAAAATATTATTTGCAACATTTTTATGTGTTTTTTATATTAAAAAATTACAACTGGTTTTGGTGCACAAAAATAATTTGAACAGTTGCATAAGTTAGGTGTGTAATAATGAAAATAGAAATGTTAAATTTTGAAAGAAAATAAAAATTTAAAATTTGTAAAATAAATATATTGTATAATGCAACATTATTGATAATTGCTAATTTAGAAAACCTCTCTACCAACATTTGGTAATATTTAATTTTATTTATTTATTTGATCAAACTAAAATATTTTTAATATTATAACTTTTATTCAATCAAAAGTATATATAATCTAATTGTTAAATGTTTGTTTATTTATTTACTGTACAAATTCTAGATTATAAATGTTTTTAAGAAAGTATATTTCAGTTTGACAATTAGTTGCTAGTGATAGTCACAAAACGTAAAACATACTAAAACAATGTCATTTTTTTTTATCAACAAAACAATGTCATTTTAATAGAATAGTATTACTAAAATAAATAAAAAAGACAATCAAAATATAAAATAAAATATTTTTGAAGGGGTGAAAGCAAAATAATTTACCGAGACCACGTCAGAAAACAAAGTATATAATAATTCAGGGGTGAAAGGGAAACAAAAAATCTCGGCAACTAAAGAAAAATTGGAAAAGGAAAGTGCGATTAAAAAATAATCTTTCGACCTGTGTTAAGTCAGGTTAATCACTTGGTTAAATTACTTATGTCTTTATCTCGGGTTACGGTACAATCAAAATCGATTTCATCGTCTTCTTTATCTCTTTCTCTCTTCATCGTCATTCATCATCATCATCATTCATCATCATCAAATCTCAGGATCTTGGAGGTGGCTCTTCTCTTTCGTACCTACCTTCTAGACTGTGATTTCCAATCTTCGAACTCTCGGTGAGTTTCTAGGTTGCCTCTCTTTCGGAAATCCCGTCACACCTCCGCTTTCATAATTGGATCAATTTTATTAGCTTATCAGTTTTAATCAATTGGGCAACAGTAGAGGATTGAAAGAGCTGCTGAGTCCACGAGTTCTTCTCCATCAGTAGCTTCCGGTGATAGAACCCTAATCCATGATGATGAATTCACTCTAACAGAGGTTATATTGTTGTCAACCTATCAAATCCCTAATCAAGAGTTTCTTCAAATTCAGTGTGTCAATGTGATCGAGCACTTAGTGAAGTAGATGAGATTTTTGGTTAATCATATTTTCAAAGACAAATCTTCACTTTCGATCAATTCATGGGTAAGAGATGTTGTTTTCTTCTTTGGGTTTTTGGGAGTTTTCTCCTTCTTTATAACGATTCTGATTGAAGTTCATGCAAAACTGAGAGTTGTTTCATTAATTATTATGCTCTTTGTCTACTTGTTGATTTAGTAGCTGCGTTGCAGGTCCAGTCCGGTTCAAAGACATCACGTAACAGTTAGCACTCCTCGATCAGTTTCTTTATCTTTCATTTTTAACAGAAGCAAATTTCTCAAGATACATATGAAGTAGTATCTAGTTCGGTTCATGGCTCATCAATTACTATTTTTTCCATCTTGTCGGAGCTCTTGAGCTCTCGGTATTACAGAGAACGATATGGTGCTTTTGAGACTTCACTTTCCTAGTATTCTGAGTTTCAATGTCTTCGGAGGCGTCTTCAATCAATAGCAAAAGCACCAGGTGATTTTTTCATTACATTTTACAAAAGTCTGAGCTATTTGTTTTCGATTTAAGATTAACGTTGGAGGACTATCCAGCAAATGGATCAATTAATCATGTAAGTAATCTATCTTAGTAACATAGAACTTACACTCTTTAAGCCGAGAGTTAGACACTTTATTTAGTAAGCATAAAAATGCTATCTAAATTAAAACAACACAAAGGCAATAGAGAAGATAAGTATGTCCTTACTGGTTTACTGTATGGAACTACTTATGCGCCATGATTGGTCACTCGATCAGCCCAGACTGGAACTACAGTCTTCATTCGCTTGTCCATTCTCTCAAATCTGCACATGATTATGCAATCATTTACCATATTTGGCGAGCTCAAATCATTGACAATGTTATCCGTCATCGTATCATCTCTCGCCACAAGGACCTGCCGGAAATGAGGAGCCCCTCTTTCAACGCTGGTCTAATGTCTACTGTCATGGTAGCATAATCTTTCATGATCTGTTTCTTATTTTATGCTCTGTTTCGCCTAATTCTGGTTTGTTTTTTTCCTTTCACTTTTGCATTAGCCCTCAACTTTGTTAATCAAATAATTATCACACATTACAGAAAAAAAAAAACATAACCTACACGCTTCGAAACTTTTACAAATTAGTATGGTTGGAAATAGGATATTTTATTATATTATAAAAATATAAATTAGTCGATAAAACATAACCTAATATTTTACTGATTTAAAAAGTACTAGATTTGGACATTTTTGGTGAAAGATAATTTACGATTTTACGCATGCATATTTAGAACAATTGTTTATGAACTTTTAATCAGCCACAATTGTTTACGCTGAGCTTCATCAAAGTTGAAAGGAAACATATTTCGATTGCAGACCGAAAGCACATTCATACGAGGTGAAAAACCAACGTCGAAATCGTAGATCAGGAAGAACTTTTGTCGAATTGTTGGTGGATTGAAGTCGGTTTTTTAGAGAAGAAAAAAACATAACATAATTTTCTCAGAGCAACTATTGCTAGAAGATAGACAAGGTAGCGGAGAATTTGTTGATCAGATGTCGTACATGAAGAACCATCTGCCGTGGATCCGAGTGTTACGAAGAGAGCTGCATCGTGGAATCGTTATTCGTAGAAGTTGTTCACCTTAATCATTGTAGATAGTGTAAATCATAATAGGATTAGATCAAATACTAGATTTTAACCCGCGGTACACCGCAGGATGATTTAATTTTAAAGTTAGTATAAAAATATTTTGTAAATTGTATCTCCTTATAACATATTTATTTATATTATAGTTTACAACTGTTATTAAGTAACGGTATACCACGAGTCCACATGATAATTATTAATAAACTGAGGATTTAACCCGTATTAAAGCGGTATATAAATATTGATTCAAATTCGTCCGCCATATAAATCATTTCCGAAATATAACCCGTTCCGTAATTTCTTAACCCGTCCTGTGATATGTATTAAAAAAAATAAGGATTAAATCCGCATTGAAGCGGCGGATTAATGATATTTTAATCTTTTTATTATTGTTGATTCAAAAACCCGTCCTGCCAAACCCATCCCGCCAAAAAACTCATTTCTTTTATTAATGTTCTTATTTATGATATGATTATGAATCATTGTCTAAATATTTTAATCGATGTAGAACGTTGAACACACATTTTCGTCAATTGGATAATATATGTCTGTTTTTAAAATTTCGAATCACAGTATATGCAGAAAAAAAATTGATTTTTTTTTTACTTTATGTATTATATGATGATTCAAAATAGTTAAAAACAAATCAAACAAAGATGATAGGAGAATCATAATTATAAATCTTAATCAAATCTTCTAAAAATCTAAATTATTAAATATGGAATATCCGGTGTATGAGTTGGGTTAAATATAACCCGACCCAACAAATTTTTTGTGAAGGAATTTTTAAAATGGGTCGGATATCCGATATACCCGAAAGTTTTTTTACCCACCCGTCACAAAAAGTGCTGCGATTATACTAGTATAGATTTTTAATGATCATATAATAAATGGAAAAAAAAACTTCTACGAATAACTTACGATAATTTACGACATTTTTGGTGAAGGATAATTTACGATTTTACCCATGCATATTTAGAAGAATTGTTTATGAACTTTTAATCAGCCACAATTGTTTACGCTGAGCTTCGGCTTTTTGGTTTTTGGCCGGGAAGCACTTTCATCAAAGTTGAAAGGAGACATATTTCGATTGCAGACCGAAAGCACATTCATACGAGGTGAAAAACCAACGTCGAAATCGTAGATCAGGAAGAACTTTTGTCAAATTGTTGGTGGATTGAAGTCGGTTTTTTAGAGAAGAAAAAAACATAACATAATTTTCTCGAGCAACTATTGCTAGAAGATAGACAAGGTAGCGGAGAATTTGTTGATCAGATGTCGTACATGAAGAACCATCTGCCGTGGATCCGAGTGTTACGAAGAGAGCTGCATCGTGGAATCGTTATTCGTAGAAGTTGTTCACCTTAATCATTGTAGATAGTGTAAATCATAATAGGATTAGATCAAATATTTTTAATGATCATATAATAAATGGAAAAAAAACTTTTACGAATAACTTACGATAATTTACGATATTTTTGGTGAAGGATAATTTACGATTTTACCCATGCATATTTAGAAGAATTGTTTATGAACTTTTAATCAGCCACAATTGTTTACGCCGCTGAGCTTCGGCTTTTTGATTTTTGGCCGGAAAGCACTTTCATCAAAGTTGAAAGGAGACATATTTCGATTGCAGACCGAAAGCACATTCATACGAGGTGAAAAACCAACGTCGAAATCGTAAATCAGGAAGAACTTTTGTCGAATTGTTGGTGGATTGAAGTCGGTTTTTTAGAGAAGAAAAAAACATAATTTTATCGAGCAACTATTGCTAGAAGACAGACAAGGTAGCGGAGAATTTGTTGATCAGATGTCGTACATGAAGAACCATCTGCCGTGGATCTGAGTGTTACGAAGAGAGCTGCATCGTGGAATCGTTATTCGTAGAAATTGTTCACCTTAATCATTGTAGATAGTGTAAATCATAATAGGATTAGATCAAATATTTTTAATGATCATATAATAAATAGAAAAAAAACTATATAAATTTTAAAAACTCGTTGACATTTGTACGTAGTTCTTCTCTTCCATTAACATTCAATGCATATGTCATATTCATCAACTAAATTATAAACATTTAAATTTATTTAATGTGTGATTTAGCATATCAATATTCTTTTCTCCATAAACTAATGTAAAAGGAGAGTTTGGGTGATGGTTTCCTTTGAAGCCAAAGCAATTTGAATAATCTATGCAGTCTGAATCCAAAAGACGGCCTTTTTAATACAAGTCTAAACGTGGCATACCACAAACTATCACCGACAAAAGTTATTTTACAAAATCAAAGCAACCATTATACTTACAAATGCCACAAGAAGATAATGAAAATTTTATATTTGATAATGCACTGCGTCGTGTTTCCTTTGTATGAACGCTCAAACTAAATGTGTAATTTCTTAAACAAAATTTAAAATTGGAAGCCCTCGTAAAGTTAGTAATTCTATAAATATAATTAGGAAAAAGGTAATTTTAAGTTATAATTTGAGAAATGGGTAGTTTGAAAGAACGATTTTACCTTATGAAACATAATGAAAGTATAAAAATATTGAATTGAGAAAGATTTAAATTAACATGATGTTAATATATGGTGTATATTTGAGAAATAAAAGTATAAGTTAGTCCAAATTTGATTTCATAATATCCGTGCAAATTTTGTAGTTTCATATTCAAAAGAGCGATTAGTTTTGTATTAATGCATTTATACTTTTATGAGTGTCAAAATGGTCGAACAATTCCATTTAATGTACCTTGCATTGGAATAAGAATTGCATGTTTTGACAGACCGAGTCGCAAAGGACCGCAATCGTGAAAATCAAATTCTAACCTGTTCCAACATATGACTGTGGGTTTTGTAGACCAACCCGTATATTCCTAAAGTATCAAATATATATATTCAGTTAAGTGTTATATTTTGAACATTTCTACGATTATGTATAAATTTACAAAATTATTTAAACAAATTATATTTTTTATTATATAGATGATGTGGCGATTTTTGTTTTACATATATACAAATAAAAGAAAGATGACTGGAAATATAATGATCAAATAGAAAAATGTTTTGTTGTTATTAGATTCTAGAAATTAAAAATTAAATTATTTTATATAGAACATTTTATCATAAATTAGTATGAGAAATTTTAGATATATAGAATTTCCAACTTTTAGATATATAGAATTTCTATAATAGAAAGTAAATATAAAAATAAATTAAATATCCATAATATATTGTATTGGTGATAATTATCTAAGACTATGTATAATTTAGTTGATATGTATAATTGATGCGTGATGGTTTTCACTTCAAAACTTTTACCTGAAAGACCACACGTTAAATTGCAAGTGCACAGTAATCAGAGTAGTATTTTAGTATCGATCCCACAGAGAGTGTAACTACGAGTTATTGAATTCAATCAAAAAGATCTAGGTAAGACAAAACTAAACTTTGGAGGTTTGGTTTTGTGTTTCCTAATGACTAATGCAATGAAATAAGAAAGCAAATAAATGAAAGCTAAGTAGACTAATGAAAGGTAAGATGATTAACGGTTGTAAACGATATGACTAAGGCGTTGGACGTTCTAGCGTTTATCCGGGTATCATGGTTCTCGGCTAACTAGGGTTTAGATCTCTATATTTTCTATGTTTTCGTTCTAGTTCATAACTACGAAAAGCGAATGAACGAGTTATCCTAGGTTATAGAATAAGCCGGCAAATCTCCCTATACTCCGTTACTCAACTGACGCAGGCAACGACGCATAGATCAGATGCATTAGGGTTGGATTCGGTAAGTACTCTAAGTCATGTTACTCAACTTACGCAGGCAACAACACGAAGGATTGGTAACACTATGTTCGAGATTAGGTTTACCCAATTAGAGCTCCTAACCTCTTGGATCAGCGTTTGGTGATCAATCCAAACACATGCATTAAGTAAAAGATGTTCCAAATGAATCTAAGTATGAACGAAATAACAGATCAATAAACCTAGTATGCTTTGAACCATGAATCCCTTTTGAATCACCCCATAAAACCCAACAAAGAAACAAAAAAGGTCTCATGATGCTAAGAAACGACATGGAGATGAAGTAGAAAAGCATAATAAACGATTGAAATAAACAAAGGGGGTTCAAAGAAGACTTCTCTAGTGTCATAGAACATACTTGTCTCCCCAAAAGTCTTGAAAGAAAGAGTAGAAGAAAGAGTAGAAGAAAAACCAATGAAGAACAAAGGAGAAAGCTTCAAAGGACGACTTCTTCAAAGGGCAAGAGCTTCGACGAGGTGGAGCTAGGAGAGCTGAGAGTCTCATCGGGGAGGCTACTTGGGAGGCTCTCGAGATTAGGGTTGAGAGGCCGTTGGGTTTCTCCACTTTGTCTCGGTATATATAGGTTTCGATTAGGTCAAAGGGCAAAACCGTCATTCCCCACGAATTAGGTTAAGTGAGGCTCGAGCTTCTGGACAGGGCACGGCTAGGTATGACCGGGGTGAGGTGTGAAGAGCAGCCCGGGCACGGGCTCCATGACCGGGGGCGTCAGAAGGCTCCGGACCGGGCGTAAGGCTGTCTGGCCGGTCCGGGACATATCTTCAATCCTATGGGAATAACTTCCGAATGGCTCAATGAAACGCTCTGATTCCACTTTGAGACGAATCGTGACTCTTCTAGCTTTCCATAGCCACCGCGATCTCTTGATTTGGTAATCGGAAATACCTCGAACGGACGCCATACTTCTGAGGTACAGAAACTGTCATGAAACGGGATTAAATCGACTTTTATTCCTTTTTGCTTGAAAACTCATAATTCATCCTTGGAGCATAAATACTTGGAAACATCTTTGAATCTCCATTATCTCTTATTTTCTCCATGAAAAACCTAAATAAAACATATTAAAAATGGGATAAAATACGATGTTATCAATAATATTTGATTACATAAAAATAATTCTATTATTTGATCAACTTCAAATAATATGTTAATTTGTTTTATCAAGTTGAACTATCTATAGTACATTTTGATATTTTCAATGTTTTATTTAGTTAAACTATTTATACTATTTCATTAAGTGAAATTATCGATAATATTTATTGTATTCGATCTAATTATACAGTTCAAAAGAACCGGATGAAACCAATTAATTTTTTAAGATTTCAGATGCTTATTAAATCATGTGTGCTACTCTTACATCTTTTTACTAGTGTGGACCTCCTATAATATGTTTTTGAACACAATTATATGTTCATTAAAAAAAAATCTAAATTTATTTTATTATATGAATGATGTGATCATTCATTTTATTATAAAATAAGGATCAAAGAATGATGAAAGATAAACTATAATGATCAAAAATAAAAATATCATATAATTGGATATCAAATTTTTCTTATTCAATTTTGATTGGCTAATAATTATTTTTGAATTTATTATTAATGGAACATAGAAAGAGAGTTTAAAGTTTTGAAAATTAATAATTATCTAAAAGATTTGTTACCAATTTCTTATATTTAATTATATCGATTTAGTGATTTAATTTTTTTTTATATAATGTATCTATAAAAATAACCTAAATATAAATTACATTTCATGTCATTTTAAAATTTTCTAAGATACTCTTTTAAAATTGTTCCTCAATTAATAGTTTTAGATTCTATTATTTTTTCTTTATTCTTTAAATTTTATTATATTTATTTACTACAAGAAATATCTACATTATTATCAAATGAACTATCGTCGTATGCTATCAATGTGAATATTTATTGTAGTGATTTCCATTAGTTTTTTCTTCATTCATATTTGTGTCTTGGTTGTCACCAATCAAATCTTTGTTAGAGTCGAATCAAAAACCATATTTCATTCAACGATTGTAAACTCTTACACGACATCGTATGGTTAGTAATTGACGGAGGAATTAGGGAGATTTATTGATTTAAGGATAAAGACCACTAGATCCGGACCCGCACGTACGTGCGGGATAAAATACACAAATAAATGTGTTGCATAAAGTTTGAATTAATAAATTATTTTTTTGTGTGTTAGTGACCATTACAACAGTATATCAAAAATGTAGTATATTTATTGAAAATTTTTGTTTGGTGTTTTTTTAAAACTTTGGTACACATATTTATTATTTGTTTCATTCGTTATAAAAAATATTTCTCGTCATTCGTTATTAATTTATTATACATAGTGTAGTTATAAAATATTATTTGCAACATTTTTATGTGTTTTTTATATTAAAAAATTACAACTGGTTTTGGTGCACAAAAATAATTTGAACAGTTGCATAAGTTAGGTGTGTAATAATGAAAATAGAAATGTTAAATTTTGAAAGAAAATAAAAATTTAAAATTTGTAAAATAAATATATTGTATAATGCAACATTATTGATAATTGCTAATTTAGAAAACCTCTCTACCAACATTTGGTAATATTTAATTTTATTTATTTATTTGATCAAACTAAAATATTTTTAATATTATAACTTTTATTCAATCAAAAGTATATATAATCTAATTGTTAAATGTTTGTTTATTTATTTACTGTACAAATTCTAGATTATAAATGTTTTTAAGAAAGTATATTTCAGTTTGACAATTAGTTGCTAGTGATAGTCACAAAACGTAAAACATACTAAAACAATGTCATTTTTTTTTATCAACAAAACAATGTCATTTTAATAGAATAGTATTACTAAAATAAATAAAAAAGACAATCAAAATATAAAATAAAATATTTTTGAAGGGGTGAAAGCAAAATAATTTACCGAGACCACGTCAGAAAACAAAGTATATAATAATTCAGGGGTGAAAGGGAAACAAAAAATCTCGGCAACTAAAGAAAAATTGGAAAAGGAAAGTGCGATTAAAAAATAATCTTTCGACCTGTGTTAAGTCAGGTTAATCACTTGGTTAAATTACTTATGTCTTTATCTCGGGTTACGGTACAATCAAAATCGATTTCATCGTCTTCTTTATCTCTTTCTCTCTTCATCGTCATTCATCATCATCATCATTCATCATCATCAAATCTCAGGATCTTGGAGGTGGCTCTTCTCTTTCGTACCTACCTTCTAGACTGTGATTTCCAATCTTCGAACTCTCGGTGAGTTTCTAGGTTGCCTCTCTTTCGGAAATCCCGTCACACCTCCGCTTTCATAATTGGATCAATTTTATTAGCTTATCAGTTTTAATCAATTGGGCAACAGTAGAGGATTGAAAGAGCTGCTGAGTCCACGAGTTCTTCTCCATCAGTAGCTTCCGGTGATAGAACCCTAATCCATGATGATGAATTCACTCTAACAGAGGTTATATTGTTGTCAACCTATCAAATCCCTAATCAAGAGTTTCTTCAAATTCAGTGTGTCAATGTGATCGAGCACTTAGTGAAGTAGATGAGATTTTTGGTTAATCATATTTTCAAAGACAAATCTTCACTTTCGATCAATTCATGGGTAAGAGATGTTGTTTTCTTCTTTGGGTTTTTGGGGAGTTTTCTCCTTCTTTATAACGATTCTGATTGAAGTTCATGCAAAACTGAGAGTTGTTTCATTAATTATTATGCTCTTTGTCTACTTGTTGATTTAGTAGCTGCGTTGCAGGTCCAGTCCGGTTCAAAGACATCACGTAACAGTTAGCACTCCTCGATCAGTTTCTTTATCTTTCATTTTTAACAGAAGCAAATTTCTCAAGATACATATGAAGTAGTATCTAGTTCGGTTCATGGCTCATCAATTACTATTTTTTCCATCTTGTCGGAGCTCTTGAGCTCTCGGTATTACAGAGAACGATATGGTGCTTTTGAGACTTCACTTTCCTAGTATTCTGAGTTTCAATGTCTTCGGAGGCGTCTTCAATCAATAGCAAAAGCACCAGGTGATTTTTTCATTACATTTTACAAAAGTCTGAGCTATTTGTTTTCGATTTAAGATTAACGTTGGAGGACTATCCAGCAAATGGATCAATTAATCATGTAAGTAATCTATCTTAGTAACATAGAACTTACACTCTTTAAGCCGAGAGTTAGACACTTTATTTAGTAAGCATAAAAATGCTATCTAAATTAAAACAACACAAAGGCAATAGAGAAGATAAGTATATCATAAAAACGATAGAATTTGCGAGAGCAACTTAAAACTCAAAAGAAACAACAAATTTAGGAGTAGTTATCCCTTTTCTCCTTGGTATTCTCATATTTAATTTCCTTCTCATTAGTCTTCTCATCCTAAATGTTCTTATCCTTCATTACTTAGTCCAATGCTTCTTGCTTGTGTGCTTAGTTGCCTCAACAATACCCCTTTTTCTACTTGTAGATGATGCTGTAGATCAAAGTGGACATTGTAGCGTTAATGGTTTGCACTACTATTAGTAAAACCTAGGGGAAAGATGACAATGAGATTAGCAAAAACATTAAAATCATTAGATCTATAGTTAGGATTAGATAACTCTTTATTTTAGGTCTTGAATCTGTAGTTAAGAAAGAAAAACAAAGAATAGTTAGTAAGATTTAGTATACCACTTGTGAATCTCATTATTTCTCACTTGATTATAAGAAACACAACACTTAAAATCATTATATAAGAAGAATATTTTGTAAACTTGGACATAGATCACAAATTAACGATCTAGGAGTATTGATGCAGATTAAGATATCATCTACATAGCATGCCTGTGAGACATCACAACCTTAGTTACACAATAATTGTCAATAAAAAAAGAAGATAAATTAGAAACACGTTAAATTTATCATAGTTGTCTAAAAAGTTGGTTTATTCTTGAAAATGCTTACGCAGTTTTAAATTCCTCAAACCTCTGAAATGGATGGTTAATAATGATCTGAGAACAGTCGAAGGCAGTGAAAATGTTCTTGATATCTGCATCAATATTCAGAAATTATTATTAATCTCTACGCCAAATCATCTATAGACTCTTATAGACCCATTGAAAAATTAAGAATGTTATTTACCTCCCTACACTCTTATATTGGCAAATTTGATCAGAGGAATAATCATTTCATCGCCTTCGTTTTCACGTGTACTGTAGATTTCACTTGAATATGCATCTTGGTTCGAAAGGCTTCAGTAATCGCGGAAGCCAATTGAATTTTTTTAGAAGATGAGGTAATGAGTTTTCGTTTCTTTCTTCAATAATTATTTATAGGGATGTTTAGTCGGCTGCGGTTTAGGTTTGATAGGAAAGAACTTTAGAATATCTTTAAGATATCCGAATTTAGTGGGCATAATTGTAGATTTCACGTAGTTTTGGTTAGAATAGTTATGCTATTAACCCGTTTAGAGTTTAGTTATGGAAAATTCATTAATTATATTGTTTTTTGTATTGGAATATGCCCCTATAAATCCATTAAAAATATATATGGAATGTTAGTTTTGATTTTGTCAACGGAATATTCTCCTATTAACCCGATTATAATCAATATGGTAGGTAATTAAAGAAGATTGCATTAACTTTATCCGCGTCAAGGTCCGTACCATAAGTCCAAGATCCACGTATATAACCGCCCAAATGCATCCAGGATCCGCGTGTTTATCCGACACCAAACCCAGGATCCGCGTTTTTTTGTTTTTTTTGTTCTATTCAAATTGTCAATTTTATCCTTTCACGATCTTTTTCATTGATTCTTTGAATGCAAAATTCCTAATGGCATTCTCTTGTAATTTTTTACACTTTATAAGGTTTATTATTAGGGAATGCTTCCCAATTAATAGTATAGATACTAAGAGAATAGTAACATGTGTAAAAAACTACAAATCATGAAGGTTTAACAGCAAAAATTCAGTAAAAAAACAAAAAGCGCCAAATTAGGAGGCAAATGTCTAAATGAACGGTGTGGCAAAAGACTTGGTCTTATCTTTCTCTCTCGCCCACTCATTACAAATTTAATCACAGTAAAAAAAAAAACAGAAAATCCATATCTCAAATCCACATTTCTATTTTTAATTTCTTCTTCCTTACGTTGTCTTTTGCGGATATTCTTCACAAATTTTACGATATTTTCTTTTTAGATTACTGTCCTTTTTTTTTTGTTTCGCGTGTGATCATTAACTCGAGGTAAATTCTCTAATCCCAGTTAATATCACACGCGGAATATCAAAGATCCGATTTGTACATTGTACCAACATCAGAGGAGGTTTAAAGTGGAGTATTTGGAAGAACAACAAAGCCAAGAAATTTGGTAAAGACAGCTTTTCTTATTTTGTTGTTTGTGTCAACAAATCCAAACAAGGCTTTTGATCATTTCATTTTGATCCTTTTCCTTATTCTGGGAATCTACAAATTCCTTCAACGTCACTTTTTTTGTTTTGTTTATATTTTGAAAGTGAGAATAAAAAAAATATTGACCATTGGGTGTTGTTTCTCTCAATTTATTCTTCTGGGTTTTTTTGTATATTCTTCAAAATCTGCAAATATAAAAAAAAAAACGTGTTGAGCTGTTACCACTTTCTTTTTTTGTTTCTTCTCTCTCTTTTGTCTTTTAAATTTCTTCAAAATTTCTCATTTTTCACTACAAAAACTTTTTGTTTTCTCTCATTATCTCGGGAACAGAGTTTTTTCTCTTCTCTTCTCTTCATTACATCTTCTCTTCCCTTTTTGTTATTACAGTAACACGCGTCTCCTTCAATCCTCTCGCTGTCAATGAGATCCAATTTGTAGCTGTTTCATCTTCTGTTCTTTTTTTTGTTGATCTATCGAAACAAAAATGGCACCAAAGTTTGAATGGTGGGCTAAAGGAAACAACAACAACAACCGTAAAGGAACACCAGTCGTCGTCAAAATGGAAAACCCTAATAACTGGTCAATGGTGGAACTTGAATCACCTTCTCATGACGATTTCCTCGTAAGAACTCATGAGAAATCTCGTAACAAGAACGCAAGACAGCTCACTTGGGTTCTACTTCTTAAAGCTCACCGTGCCGCAGGTTGTCTCACT
Organism: Arabidopsis lyrata subsp. lyrata; assembly: GCF_000004255.2. NCBI lineage: Eukaryota > Viridiplantae > Streptophyta > Magnoliopsida > Brassicales > Brassicaceae > Arabidopsis > Arabidopsis lyrata. The sequence goes on along the minus strand of NW_003302550.1, from coordinate 17,624,421 downwards.
TCTCTCGGTTCTGCATTAATCGCTCTCGGCACTGCCGTACGCCGCCGTATCGCCGCCGGCCGTACAGACACTGAAATCTCCTCCTCCTCCGGAGTACAGAAGCAAAACCCTGCGAAAAAATCGAAACTTTTTTACTCTTGCTTAAAGGTGTTTCTCTGGCTTTCTTTAATCCTTTTGGGTTTTGAGATTGCTGCTTACTTCAAAGGTTGGCACTTTGGAACTTCTAAGCTTCAGCTTCAGTTTATCTTCAATAAAGGATTCTTTGATTGGGTTTACACGAGATGGGTTTTGCTTCGTGTTGAGTATCTTGCTCCTCCGCTTCAGTTTCTTGCTAATGGCTGCATCGTTCTGTTTCTTGTTCAGAGTCTTGATAGACTCATTCTTTGTCTTGGTTGTTTTTGGATCCGTTTCAAGAAGATTAAACCGGTTCCTAAACCAGATTCTATCTCTGATCTTGAATCTGGTGACAATGGTGCCTTCCTCCCTATGGTTCTTGTTCAAATCCCTATGTGTAATGAGAAAGAGGTAGCAACCAAAACCAAAAGCTTTAAAAAAATTCGAATTGGTTAATTTTTTTTACTAAGTTATGGTTTTTACAGGTTTATCAGCAATCAATTGCTGCTGTTTGTAACTTAGACTGGCCAAAAGGGAAGATTTTGATTCAAATTCTTGACGATTCGGATGATCCGATAACGCAGAGTTTGATTAAAGAAGAGGTTCATAAATGGCAGAATCAAGGTGCACGCATTGTGTATCGTCACCGTGTTAACAGAGAAGGTTACAAAGCTGGTAATCTTAAGTCTGCTATGAACTGTAGTTATGTTAAAGACTACGAATTCGTCGCGATTTTCGACGCTGATTTTCAACCTCTACCTGATTTCCTCAAAAAGACAATTCCTCATTTTAAGGTAATAATTGCTAATTTTGGAGCTTAATTTGATCCAAAAGATTGTATACTAAATCAGGTTTGTTTTCTTTGATAGGATAATGAGGAACTAGGATTGGTTCAAGCGAGGTGGTCCTTTGTGAATAAGGAAGAGAATTTGTTGACACGATTACAGAACATTAACTTGGCTTTTCACTTTGAGGTTGAGCAGCAAGTGAATAGCGTCTTCTTGAATTTCTTTGGATTCAATGGAACAGCCGGTGTCTGGAGGATCAAAGCTTTGGAAGATTCTGGTGGCTGGCTCGAGAGAACTACCGTCGAGGATATGGACATTGCTGTTCGTGCTCACCTTCATGGATGGAAATTCATTTTCCTAAACGACGTTGAGGTATTGTAGCAATAACCGTGTTTGTTGTTGTTGTTGTTACCAACTGGTTTGTTTGATTCTTGGCTAATGTCATATACTATGTGTTGCCTTTCTCAGTGCCAATGTGAATTACCGGAATCCTATGAAGCTTACAGAAAACAGCAACACAGATGGCATTCAGGACCTATGCAACTATTTCGTCTTTGTTTGCCCGCTGTCATTAAATCAAAGGTGCGCTAACGGTTTCAGTATTATATGTTGGCTGTTGTGTGTTTTCTGATGCCTTTGTATGTGTGTGTGTTTTGCAGATAAGCATAGGAAAGAAATTCAATCTGATATTCCTCTTCTTCCTACTGAGGAAGCTTATCTTGCCATTCTACTCATTTACCCTCTTTTGTATTATCCTGCCAATGACTATGTTTGTACCCGAGGCTGAGCTTCCCGCTTGGGTTGTTTGCTACATACCTGCCACAATGTCGTTCCTCAACATCCTTCCCGCCCCGAAGTCATTTCCGTTTATAGTCCCGTACCTTCTCTTTGAGAACACAATGTCTGTGACCAAGTTCAACGCAATGGTCTCAGGTCTATTTCAGCTAGGAAGTGCTTATGAATGGGTAGTTACAAAAAAATCTGGACGATCATCGGAAGGCGATCTTGCTGCTTTAGTTGAAAAAGACGAAAAGAAAACGAAACATCAGAGAGGTGTGTCTGCACCCGAAACCGAAGCCGAGAAAAAGGCGGAAAAGACAAAGAAAAAGAAGAAGAAGCACAATAGGATATATATGAAGGAGCTATCACTAGCGTTTCTGTTACTGACCGCAGCAACTCGAAGTCTTTTATCGGCGCAAGGAATCCATTTTTACTTCCTCTTGTTTCAAGGAATCTCCTTCTTACTTGTTGGTCTAGATCTAATTGGAGAGCAAGTTGAATGACACTCAAAGAGACTGAAGTAGTGCTTGTAGAAGAGACGTTGTAGAAGACAGGAACATGAAGAGAAGAAAAAAGGCTTAAGGAAAGGGTCTGGACCCAAAAGAATACAATACATCATTGAACATAGATCGGTTTCACTAAGGAAGGACATGAATTAACTCTGTGGTAATGTGTAAGGTTTTAACTTTTCTTTCTTTTGGGTTTGGCCACAGTTGTTTATTCTTTCGTTTAATGGGGACAATTCTTTTGTAAGAAAGTCTTGTTCAATTAAGAAAGCAAATTATTTTAGCTCTAAAGAGACTTATTATTAACTCTGGGGAAATCGAAGACAACTACACCTTTATAATGAATATACAATTTCCCTTGCTTCGGTAAAGTGTCCAGAGAAAAGGCCCCCTATAGTTGTATAGTCAGGCTGGGCTGCGACTTTGGTTAACAAACCGAACCGAGCTGGTTTCTTCGGTTAACAGTTAACCGAAGTAGTTCTAGAACGTTACCGGAATTAATTGAAAAGCAAAACCAAAACTAACAGTTTGATTTTTTATTTTAAAATTTAGGGTTAAAATAGGTTATTTTCGGTTAACTTTGGGTATTT
>NW_003302550.1:17620306-17621543 GCF_000004255.2 Arabidopsis lyrata subsp. lyrata | reverse complement strand
CATTCCTAAATTTTCAAATGACTCATTGCACATGTGTATTTTTATTTCGATGAGCTTTTTTTTTTAATAACAAAATTACTATAGAAAGTTTTATAAATAAGTAACACTACTATATTCGTACATGTTTTGATATAACTTTTCTTACCTTTATATAGTCATCTCATACTTCATCTCTAGCGGTAAATTTTTTCCGTTTCAGATTTTCACCGAAACCCGTAAATACAACGAAGAAGATCTGCCAAGCTTTGGTACATACAATTCAAGATCTTCCTCCTAGCTATTTTATATTTGTTATAGATTTTGTTAATTCCAGTCTTTTGGTTTATAACTGATAATATTTATGACTCCACCATTAACTTGTTGAATTTATTATTAGCATCACATAATACTTTATTGATTCTCTCAACAATAGGCCACAATAACTTTTTGTTTTCGGCTGTAGATCTTCAATTTTCACATCCTATGGATGAGATAACTAGTCTTTCCTCTATTGAATACAGTGCCATGATTGTGCGGAGACTCCTTTCATCCTTTAGCATCTTCATCTTGATGGGTAACCCGTGAAGTTGTCTACTTTTGGGATGGTAGGATATGCCACTAGCATAACCATACTCCAACAATATCAATACCAATGATCTTGGATCGCAAAGAAAAACAAAGGCTGCAAGTTCCATATTATACATCCCATATTTTTTCAATCTCTGCTCTAGTAAAGGGCCCTCGAATTTGGTTTTAATGCTAGTTACTCGAAAGAAATCTTGTATAAGGCAGGCGGGAGGAACAACATTCATCAAGTCTTTTATGTACTTTGCTTAAGTAGTCATGTATTTGATGTTGCTCTCGCAGATATAAACATATTCCTGAATTTCCAGTGAGAGACTTTGTAAGGAAAAAACATATTATTTGTCCTTCAATTTAATGTGCATTTGAAAAAAACGAATCATTAAATTTTTGAAATTTCAATATATGGTAACTAAATATTATAAGAAATTTAGATGTGTTTGGTTGTAGGTTTGAAGGGAATAGGATAAGAAATATTGTGTTTTAAAATAAAAATAAAAATACCGAAAAAATTATGGGATTGCCAAATCAGCATCAAAAACCCTCTTTTAATATATGAAAAATTAATTAACTCTTACTTTACTATGAATTCACGTGCACTACACTCTAACACCATAAAATAGTTCTAATTTAATTAATCCATACGATAACAAATTACAATTTAAAATATACCTTC
>NW_003302550.1:17463886-17611741 GCF_000004255.2 Arabidopsis lyrata subsp. lyrata | reverse complement strand
AGAAGTTCATAGAGGATATCACAGTACAAGGAAGTTTAACGACGGAACAATAGGCCAAATTCGGAAAATATATCGCATAAATTATTCCACACTATTAGATTCATCTAATCAGGCTTATCGCCACTACGCGCCCATATCCTCATAAACGCACGCATCTGGTACCGGAATATCGTTCTAGCCACCAAATTGAACTGGGTCCAAACCGTTGATGTATGCATTGGTTCCCACGTGTATTTACTCTACAATGAAAGAAAAGATCGTGAATTCGGTTTTCTGTTTTAGTGTGCTCTATATCAAATATCGAAGCTTACCGCGAGGAGCTTAAACCATCGTCTCTTAACATCCTCGGGAATCAAGCGGTAGGTCGGCCACTCATGATGCCAGTTGTGCTGGAGTATCTCTGCAATCGCGACAGAGAGATCGTGATTGAACTTGAACCACGTAACAGTGGTTTTGTCAATCCAGTAACCAACACCCGGGTTTAGAACGGGAAGATTCTCCCGACCATCAGCGATAATGATCGCTACAACCTCGCCGAAAAACTTTAGATCGAGGTGAGGAACAACGTCCATGTCGATTGGAAGATGTACGGGAGATATTTTGTGTAGGGGATTGGAGTCTGGAGACGAAGACGAACGAGAGACGATGAGATGAAAAAGAGACGAAGGCGAACTGATCTGATATAAATAGAAAAAAGGGAAAGGTATACGAAAGGTTGCGCCTCTTACTGTTCCGGCGGCAAAAATGTACATGTGACGGCTGAGTTATATGCTTAACGGAAGACGAAAGGTTGCGTGACGGCTGACTTTTGAGTTAGAGTTTGATGTCTGGCTGTAGAATAATATGTAATGGCTGAGATATTTACGTTCTACGGCTGAGCTACGGCTTAGATAAGTTTAATAGTACCATACCATTATAACAATAAATATACATGTGAATATACTGTTAAGATTTTATAAATCTTTAACTTGAGATATGTGTTGGAAACTGTAAATATATCAAATCATTGTGATAATTGCTTTTCCAAGTTCAATGCTAATGTCAGTAAATAAGTAATCATCATTTATAGAAATTTTCGCGTTTTTAAGACTCAAACGTGACATGGCAGATGTACCACAGATGAATTCGTGGTTTGGCCGAGATGTCTATATTATTTATCGACAAGATGACCTTAACTCAGTTATGATTATGGTGAAAATCACGAATTATATCTACGTTAAGTCAGCCATGACACTGTCATAACTCGGCCAAACCACGAATTAATCTGTGTTTCATGATCATTATGATACAGTCATGTAATTTACTCAGATTAATGAGATGTAATTAAATTTTTATATTCACTTTCCAAATAATGATCATGAAATAAGCCCATTGTTAAATTTTATTATAAAACAGCCGTAACTTGACCTTAACTCAATTATGATTATAGTGAAAATGAATACTTTCTCAAAAATGTTGTCATTTATGACTGATTCGACGACTTGCCGTCTGCGGGTGAATATGTCAATAATTATTAATGGCGTCTCCCGAAAAACCACTTTATGTAATCTCGAAAATTAATATGTATAAATTAATGGGATGTTCGTAAGACAGCTGTAACTCAGCCAGTACTGGTATGTCTCGAACGGCGTAGTTTTATTAGTATACATGACTATATTGATTTAGTGAGTTTCCGAACACCTAGAGTCATCATTTAGACATTTATCCCAAAATAAACAATTAGGGTTCTTCGTCTGTCTCCGAATAACGAGAGAAGATGGAATTAAGCTCTGGATCGACGAGTAGCTTTGGGAGTAATTCTGGAGTTCGGAAACTGTGTGAATGTGGATTGCCGGCAAAGGTCTTCAAATCCAAAACGGATAAAAATCCAAATCGAAGGTTCTTTGGGTGTCAGTTGTACAAGGAAGGTGGTAATGCTCACTGCAAATTCTTTAGGTGGCTCGACGAGGAGGTCATAGGGTGGCCGAAAAGGGCGTTGGCAGAAGCTCAATCTGTAATTAAAGAGAAGGCTGAGAAGATTGAAGAACTTAATGCGACAATTTTGGAGCTTCGTGGTGATTTGGAGAGGCAAAACTTGGAGATATCATCAATTAATACAGAAGATGAGAAGATTTCGATTGAGCTTGGATTACAGAAAAGGATTGACGAAATGGAAACAATAGTTTATCGTCAACGCATCGTCATCAGGGGATTGACAGGATTGCTTGTATGTGTCGTATCAGCCATTGTCTTTTGTATTGTTAGTGATGTTTGAATTTTATTTGGCTTGTTAGTAATGCTTTTTGTTATTGTTGTTTGTTTGAATTTTGCCAAATAAACGTACATAACTCAGCCGTACAAAAGTAATTTACTCAGCCGTTAAATGTATAAAAACTCAGCCGTGACATCAAAAATTACTCATAAGTCCGCCGTGTCACTGGAATAACTCGGCTAAAAGTAAATAACTCAGCCATTAAATGTATAAAAACTCAGCCGTGACATCAAAAATTACTCATAAGTCCGCCGTGTCGCTGGAATAACTCGGCTAAAAGTAAATAACTCAGCCGTTAAATGTATAAAAACTCAGCCGTGACATCAAAAATTACTCATAAGTCCGCCGTGTCGCTGGAATAACTCGGCTAAACCACGAATTCATCTGTGTTAAGTCAGCCATATCGCTAGAATAACTTGACATAAATTCAGTAACATAGATTCATTAACATATCAATAACATAGATTCAAAAAAAAAAAAAAAAAACAAATAGAATGGATATCTCCATTCTTAGTCTGATTCCGACCCCGACAACTCGGTCGGCTTAAACCCCAGTTTGTCCCAGTTGATCCCCGTCACGTTGAATGCCACCTTCTCCTCGTAAGCCTTCCTTGCCTGCTCCTTCACGATCTGGAACTCCTGCTCCATGTTAAATCCGTCCTTCAAACTCATCATCTTCCTTAGGAAATCCAGTTTCGCATTCTCCTCACGTAGCGTGAGATCCAAAGCGTGGGCTTCCTCCGTCTCTTTCATGTTGTGTTTGATGAGAGAGATGATGCCTTCGAAACGTTCTTTCTGCTCTTGCATCTCCACTGCATGCCTCCTGCTGCGAGAACCGTCTTCAACACGTGTCCTCTTGCTGCTAGACCCTGATGCATCCATGATCGACAAGAGGAAAGACAAGATAGATTATATAGATTAGTTGCTAATAATCAAGAAGAGAAAAGACGAGAGAGAATTGTTTTACAAGAGTTATATTTAGAAGAGATATATAAGGGTATCTAGGTATAATGATAACTTGAGTGGGTAGTTATTCGAGGTGGGGAGTTATCGAGGTGGGGAGTTATACAACATTTGTATAACTCGACAATAATAAACTCCTAATAAACCATAACTCAGCCGTGTTGTTAGATTATCTCACCCAAATAACGAATTAATAAACATCAATCCAGACGCATCACACAAACCTAAAGCATTATCAACCCCATACATAATCATCACGAGAACTCAAAAGCATAAATAGTTAGTACAAAAGAAAATCACATGTTCGAAACACTAATATTTTACATATCATCATAATGTATCATTGGACATCAAACGCAGCGAGCAGGTCAGGTGCCTCATCATAGATCTCTGTTGCCATCTTAACCCGTATAGCCTGAATATTTTCATCACAGATGCCAACGAAACTTACACCAAGCGCTAGACATTCAATAAATTTCAACGCGTACACGCCACAGTCTCCAACTTGGACGTTCTGAGGGACCCTCGATTTATTCCTCCTTCTGAATGAAAACTGCTCGAACCTAGGTGAATAGATTTCAGGAGGAATTATTTCATTCATCATCTGAGGAATCATCCTCGTAAACGGCCTACAAGCCTCCAGCACAGATAATTCATTTTCCTTGGTATGATGCCCCACGATGCTATCATAGCAATCAATGTGCCCCCTAATCAGGTCCACGTCCAGCGCCACCCAGTGATTGCCTCCGATTTGGTGAACTATATACAAGTGATCCACATCTTCTATCCATTTCATATTTGTCTGCTGATCTTTTGGCTCCAAACCGTGTACCAGCCTCTCGTAAGGGGTGCCTTTGAATTTAAACCTCTCGGGTTTTATCTTGAACTGGTCATACTCTTTACACCAATAGCTCACGAACCACGAGTCTATAAACGCAATGCGTTTGGTGTGGAATGGGAAGGGAACTCGCGTGATGAACCTCTTTCTAAGAACCCTCAAATTCGCAGCAATATGCTACACACAAAAAAAAAAAAGAAAAAAATAACAACTCAGACAAAACATAACAATATCTCAGACATAATGTAGAAAAACATACCAATAACTCAGCCATAATGTTGAAAAAACACAATAATAACTCAGCCATTATCTAGAAAATCTCAGCCAAAACACACCAATAACTCAGCCAAAACACCAACTCTTACAATAACAAACCAATAACTCGGCCACAACAGCCACAACACCAACTCTTACAATAATACTTACGTCATCGAAAAGCCACTCAGCCAAAACAAACCAATAACTAGGCCAAAATACTTACAATAACACTGTAGAAATCAACAGTGTCTGTTGCCCTGCCTAATGGGAGATGCCTCAGCCATAATGTTATACTTACGTCATCGAAAAGCCATCCATATTTTGGATCTGGCCAGTCCTTTCTTATAGAGGGTCATACTTGAATGGGGAAATCAACAGTGTCTTTTGCCCTGCCCAATGAGAGATGCCTAACAGATAAACACAAGTTAATATACATAAATAGTGTAAACAAGCCGTAATTAACAAGGTTAAAAGGTATAGAGGGTCATACTTGAATGGGGCCATCATTTCCTTCAGTTTCTGCAATTTGGCCGGATCAACTGGTGACAGAGGATCATATATTCCAGCTGAAGGCACACAATTCTTCCTCATGCACGTCAGTCCGTTGTCTCCGATATGAGGAAATATCCGTTCAGAGACATTAGAGAGTGGATTCAATGCACTCCCAGCCGGAGACAGCTTGACACTCTCCTTCCTTAGAGCGTTGATTCTTTCAATCCTTATATGTTCCTCTTCATCATCTTCAGACTCAGATAACCTGTGTGCGTTACCAGCTATCAACTGGTCTGTGACATCATATACCTCATTGTCACGTTTAATGCCAGCCTTTTCCAATACTTCCTCATCTTTGTCGGGGACATCAGCAGCCTCTTTCTTCTCATCAAGAGCAGCTCCTCCCTCCACCGGAGCAGTAGCTAGTTTTCGTACCACCTTTTTAACCGTTGTAGAAGAAGGCTTCCTACCTCTTCTACGTCCGACTGCTGCCTGATCTTTGGGGGCCTTATCTTTGACGGGCTTATCCTTGCCGGTATTCTTCTTTCCCGCTGCGTATTTTTGCTGTGTCAATTTTCCTGGAGCGTAATTTCCTCATACTATTAGGTAACATATCTATGAAATCAATAGCAGATTTGCCATCAATGACATTAGCAATTCCTTTTCCAGATTCTACTGACACCAGCAATACCAATGTCCTTCTCAACATCGACAGTATCCTTCGCCTGCATAAACATACCGATAACTCAGCCATAAGATAAAGATAACTCCGCCGTTAGGTGATTAATATAATAATAACTCAGCCATAATGTGATTAAGATAATGATAATCAGCCGTAATATAATGATAACTCAGCCGTAAGGTGATTAATATAATGATAACTCAGCCATTATGTGATCAAGATAATGAAAACTCAGCTACAAGGTTATTAAGATAATAATAACTCGGCCGCAATGTATTTATACATATGTCTGGCACTGTTAGCTTATCAGAGGACTAGTAACAGACTGGTTTTGTGGAGGTTTCGCTGGACCTTTTGGTGTTGTTTTTTCTTTTTGATTCAGCAAAAGGTCGACTTGCGTCGGCTTTTCGGGAGGTTCTGTTTGTTTGAAGGCTGAGTTTTCCTCAGCGTTTTCACCAGATTTCCCTACCCCCTGCTCAATTGCATTCAGACGCTCTTTCATCTGTTTCAACTCCTTCTCCATATATTCAAACTTTTCATCCATCCTCGCTTCTACTCTATCTCCAATCACCTTCTCCATATTTGAAGACACTTCTTTGATGCTTGTATCAATGGTGTCAAACCTTGAGTTTAATTGCTTCACCAAATCCATGACTGTTTTAACAGACACATCTTCCAGAATATCGTCCTCTGCACTACCAACCTGCAACACATACACAAAAACGCATAAACAAGCTACCCAAACATTACATCAAATATAAACTCACTACATACCATATCATTTACCTTTTCTTCTTTCTTCTTCTTCTTCTTCTTTTGTACATCTTCTTCATAAGATTCACTATCCTCATGTTTTTCCACCAAATCACTTACATTTCTTTCTTTCTTCTTCTTTTTCTTCTTCTTTTCTGCATCTCCTTCACCAGATTCAACACCCTCACTGTTGATCACATCCTTGACATTGTGGACTTTCTGCCTCTTTGCGGAAGATTCAGAGTCACCCGCTGCATTAGAATTTACATTTTTCTTCTTCTTCTCAGTCTTCTTCACATCCCAATAACCTTTAACAAACTTATCCTCATGTATGTCTCGGATCAAATTATCAAGTGCTGGGTCCTCTTCTTCATCTGGACACGTATGAAATAGCTCTTTGACATCATCCTTCATAACCAATTTACTCACACGCAGCTATAACATAGGAGATTATAAAACCCATTAGTAAGTTTAAACTGAATCATCAATAATTATAACTCAGCCATCACTAACCATCACTAATATAACTCAGCCATCCATAAATCATAACTCAGTCATCAAAAACGATAACTCAGCCATCACAAAATTTAACTCAGCCATTACTAAACATAACTCAGTCAGTAACTATCATAACTCAGTCATCAAAAACGATAACTCAGCCATCACAAAATATAACTCAGCCATTACTAAAACATAACTCAGTCAGTAACTATCATAACTCAGTCAGTAACTTTCATAACACAGCCAAAACCTTACCTCACCATGCGCTTTGATATCTTCAGCAATGGTCAATTCCATTGTTTTACGTGTACGGTTTCCACCCCAACGAAGCAACGGTATCTCATCCTTGTTGACTACTCTCCCATATCGCTCTCCAAAGCATTTGACTGAATCATACGCCAAAGCCTGTAACACGTAAACCATACCACTGACGGTGTACGTCTTTCCAACAGGCCTCAACATCTTTATAGAATTAACCAGGGCTTCAAATGCTGACCGACCCCATGGATAAGTGTTCATGGCTTCCTCATCAAAAACTCTTTTCGCACTTTCAAATGGTATTCTAGAGTTATGATGCAAGCCATACAGTCCAATGGCTTGAAGAGTCAACAGCCCCAACCACTTACGCTTTTCAGGAGTCCATGTCCTGCACACTAGTAATCCTGCCCTCAGTTCATCTAACTTTGGACCTTCACCACAAGGCACATTCAATTCACTGAAGAACGCTTTGTAGTCAGCTTTAGGTTCAAACTTTTCTGTAGGGATTGAACCTGTGTTTAACCCCGTGATATGACCAAATTCGTTCAAGCCAAACCTGATAGGTTGACCACCAACTAGAAACCAAATCTCCTTCTTGTGTATTCTTAACTGTCTACACAGTAGAAAATGTACAGTCTTACCAGACCACACGAATTGGCTTTCAGCTAGCTTAGCAATTATTCCAATAGGTGACCCCTTCAGTTCATTCCACGCATCTTGTCCTATTGATTCTATAATCACAGGGACATCTCCCATCTTGATATTGTGATTTAACAATTTATTCTCCAGAATAGACTCCCCTTCTGCGTAAAGTCTTGGAGGGTAATCCCTTGGTTGTTCTTCAGAAATAACCATAGCCATCTGATAAACCATAAATCAGCCGTAAACATACAGTAACTCAGTCACAACATAAAACAAACTCAGCCACAGTTGAGCAGATAAACCATAACTCAGTCGTAAGCATAGAGTAACTCAGCCACAACGTAAAACAAACTCAGCCACACCATAAAACAAACTCAGCCATAGATGCATTGATAAATCATAAATCAGTCTAAAGCAAACAATAACTCAGCCATGGAATCGAGTAGATATAACAAATTAGCCACCATATGAAAATCAACGTTGGCGATAAATCAGCTGTAATAAGCGTCGATAAAAACCCTCAATTTCTTTGCGATAGTTTTCAGAAAACGGTTTCAATCACAGAAATCACTCGCTATTGAACTTAGATGCGGGAAAAATGTCGGAAAATCCAAAATAAAGATTCGACACATACCTTAAACAAGTTGAGTTGAGACGAAATGGTCCCGACTTGAGGTGAGGCGACGAAGTAAAAGGTCCCGACTTGAGAAGAGCGAAATGCGACGGAGAGAACGAGAGAGTTAAGAGTTTCGGCCGGAATTAGGGTTTCTTAGTGTTAGTCGGAATCGCGTTTCCGTCGGAGAAAGAAAAAGTATTTTACAATTTTTTTTTTTCGGAGATGAACAGTGATAGAGAGGGAAATCGAAAGGGTTCTCTTAATGACGTTAATGACATGACTTTAATTTGTTTTTCTTTTAATGACGTGGATTAAAAAATCTTTATAAAAAAAAACTAATCAAGGGTGTTAATTGTAATTACACAAAGAAAAACTAATCAAGGGTGTTAATTGTAATTACACAAAGACGCTAAACATATGAGTAATTTTTAAAAAATGTATGATATTCTAGTAATATTCGAACTTTTGGTTAACATCTGAGTAAATATTTCTTAATAATATGACTTTGCCCATTCGTATGGAGAGCGTTAGGTCGCTGGTCTGGTCACATTCAAAAAAGAAGAAAACAAAGAGATTTCTTTGCCAATGGCACATGACACATTGTCATTACATGGGCCCTATGGCCCCTAACTACTAAGCCTCGTGCTATTTGGATCGTTAATATTATAATGTCCCACATTGCTTGGGATTAAGATCTTTGGGTAATATATAAAGGATGTGGCAATCCTTAACTCTTGAGCTAGCATTTGGATTAAGTTAGGTCACATTCCTAATATGGTATCAGAGCCCAAGGTTGTAGCCTCTTTGAGTCGTAGAGTATCCTATGAATACGCATTTAGTACTCTTGGGCTCTAGCTTGTTCCTTAAGTCACCTGGGACAAACACAAAGCAAACACTTCCAAATACCCTTAAATGATCTATGTTAGGACTTTGTTTATTTAAAACTTGGAAAGGAGATTGATCATTAAGGATACAGGTTGGTATTCGGTTTATGAGATAGCATGCCGTCATAACCGCATCTCCCCAAAACCGTTTTGGCATGTGCTTGTGGAACAACATGGCTCTTGACACCTCCATTAGATGCCTATTCTTCCTCTCGGCAACACCATTTTGTTGAGGGTTATAAGGGCAACTCGTTTGGTGTAGAATTCCGCATTTTTCCAAGTGTGCTTTGAGCTTAGTGCTTGTGTATTCGCCTCCGTTATCTGTTCTAAGAATCTTTATCTTGGCATCAAAATGATTAGTCACATAATTTTGGAAGTTTATGAATGCATCATAAACTCTATCCTTAGATGGAAGCAAAGTTACCCAAGTATACTTAGATTTCTCATCTATGAATGTAACAAAATACTTATGATTATCTCTAGATGCACAAGGTGAGGTCCAAACATCCGAATGCACTAAGTCAAAGCACTTCTCATAGATAGTATTCGATTTAGGAAATACTACTTTACAATGTTTACCTAAAATGCATGCTTCACACTTCGCACAATCATAAGAAAATCCGGGTAAAAGCAAATTTAAAGCTCTAGAATGAGGATGGCCAAGCCTATTGTGCCACATCACAACGGAAGATTGAACATTGTTTGCAAAAATTGAAGAAGCAACATTATTAGAGATAGAGTTAAGAGAGGTGTCTTCAAGCATGTAGAGATCATCTTTAGTACCTCCTTGTCCAAACACATTACCACTCTTAATATCCTGCAATTTTACATCGTTAGGACTAAAGATGGCAAGGCAATTCAAATCTCTAGTAGTCTTCTTAACCGAGAGCAAATTTGAAGTAAATTTGGGCATATAAAACGCACTAGACTTCTTATTGAACAAGTTTATGCACCCTACTCCTTCTATTGGAACATTGTGACCATTTGCAACTTTAACTCTCCCTAAGGCCGGTTTGATGTTCTCTAGCAACCTAGGATTACTTATCATATGATGAGAAGCTCCCGAATCTAACACTAATGAATTTAAATCACGAGAGTTAGAGGTAAAGAGAGAGATACCGCCGGGGTGTATCTTAGATGCAATGGATTGAAGAAGAGCTTCGAGATCCGCCTTGTTCATCACAATGGTTTCTTGAGAAGTAGAGCCGACACCTCCTTTGTTTTGATCTGAGGCTTGCATCGCCTTCTCTTGATGACCATATTGCACAATGGCCCTCTCTTCATTCTCTAATCCTCCATCACTTGTGTTCGCAATGTTGGCTTTAGTCTTTTTGAACTTATCTGGCTTCAAGTGAGGGTGTAAGATCCAACATTTGTCTTTAAGATGACCTTTCTTCTTACAATGGTCACAGATCCAAGTCGTCCTGTCATCTTGTTTCACCACCCCAACCTTATTAGCCGTTGGACGATTCTCCCCCTTAGTACCGAATAGGCCTTGCGAGCCAAACTCTTTTTGTATCTTCGCACACACTTGTTCCAAAGTAGGCACCTTGTCGTCTCTCAAGATGTGTTGTATCACATCTTTGTAGCTCGAGTTAAGTGTCATCATTAGCCCAAACACAAGGTCTTGCTCCCTACGATCCTTAAGAACCTTTGCTTCGGTAGTGAATGGCCTTAGCATCTCTAGCTCCGCCACTAGAGACCGATACTTCCCAAAATGAGTGTTAAAGTCGTTTTCATCTTGGCTTAAACTTCCAAGAGCCTTCTTGAGTTCATACACTCGAGTCAAGTTAGACTCATTACCAAACACACTCGCAAGAGTGTCCCAAAGCTCTTTTGCCGTTTCACAATAAGAGTATCCTTCCAAGAGTGAGGTCTCGAGAGAGCAATGCAAGGTGCTAAGCACATTCAAGTCTTCTTGTGTCCAATCATCCTTGTCTAGAGTCTCATCCAACGCTTTCACCTCCTCATAAGTAAACTCTATGTGTTTCGTGAGCTTCCTTCCACCGAGAACATTCGTAGTTGTTCTCTTCCACAAGAGATAGTTGTTTCCATTCAAAACAACTGCAAACTTCAAATCCTTGAATACATCTTTTGTCTTTGGAACTGTGAGAGCCATTCTACTCTTCTAACCCAAAGATTTCTTAAGAAATATCCAACCTTTAGCTTTCTATGACTAATCGTAACACCCCACAAGAGTAAAAGACTGATTTTGAACCGTTTACAACCCACACACTACTCGAATCTTATACTAACTCCCTTAACTCTCCGGATCTTCAAGTATCAGGATAAAGTTCTGACCTTTAGATGAGAAACCAACCTAGATAGACTGAACCACCTTCGAGAAGCTTCAAAGACGACCCAAATCTCTTCACCGGAAGTACACACCCAAGATTCTCGAAGAACTTAACCTCGTTGAAGCATAATCCGAGAGATAACCACACAAGAGTAGTAAAGCTTCAAGCTTTAGACTTTTAAATGAGACTGAATGTCTTTTGAGAGAAAACGAACCAGAAAGAAAGAGAAATCGAAACAGAAAGATTTAGAGAAGATATATTTAAGAATCAAGATCACGCTCTGATACCATGTAAAGATTTAAGTTGGAAATGTTGAGAAAACCATGATTGAAGATTGAGAGAAAGAGATAATGTATTGATGAGAAAAGTTTTGTTACTTTAAAAACATTACAATGGTGGCTACAACCTTTATATATAAAGGAGATTAGGTTAAAATGACCTAGAGGAAACCACCGGGTCTCAGCCAGGCGGGTGTCTCAGACAGGCGGGTTTATACTTGTCCCTGCCAGTTTGGATATCTTTGCCTAGCCAGGCGGGTGTCTCAGCCCGGCGGTTTCTCAATATAAGTAACTTGTGTTAAATATCTAACTATTGATTTAGTTAGTATTAAACACCTTCTTGATTAACAACCATAACTTCCAATTCCTCATCGTCTTCCTCATTCTTCTTCAATTTCTTTCATCCTTCTCCCGATATGGTTGATCCGGTTCCAGTAATTGGGTATAAAAACACAAATACGTATTTAACACCGATGAAAGAGGGTGTAGAGTTGTGCAGATAGATGCGAAAACAACGCACGAAAAACTTGTGAAGTTGGTGCTCGATGATAAAGTTAGAGGAAATGTTGCGTCTCTTATTGTTTCGCTGCAAATTTACATGTCACGGCTGAGTTATATGCTTAAGGGAAGACGAAAGGTTTGGTCAATTTACATGTCACGGCTGAGTTATATGTTCCAGGGAGGACGAAAGGTTCGGTAAAATTACATTACGGCTGAGTTATATGCTTAAGGAAAGACGAAAAGTTCGGTCAATTTACATGTCACAGCTGAGTTATATGTTCCAGGGAAGACGAAAGGTTCGGTAAAATTACATTACGGCTGAGTTATATGTTTAAGGGAAGACGAAAGGTTTGGTAAATTTACATGTCACGGCTGAGTTATATTCTCCAGGGAAGACGATAGATGGGTGTAAATTATATGTTACGGGTGAGTTATATGCTTCAGGGAAGACGAAAGGTTCGGTAAATTACATGTCACGGCTGAGTTATCATTCACGGAAGACGAAAGGTTGTGTAAATTATATGTTACGGCTGAGTTACATCACGTTACGGCTGAGTTACATCACTTTACGGCTGATTTATAATACAGATCGGAAAGCAATATTTTTTTGGAGAAGACAATATGAAATTTATTGGTCAAATAACAACAATCAAATTAAGATTCGTAAAAATATGTTTGAGGGATACATAGGAGGAAGACTAAACCGTATGAATCAAAACATAGATAGAAATAGAAAAGTCTCCAAATAGATCGATTGAGAGGAAGATTAAACGAGAGACATGTAAAATCAAAGTAAAAGAGTAGCTATTCTTGATTTCAACTCAAACCTGTAACGAATCATGTAGAATTTCATAGATCTCTTTGTTTTGGGTTTTGATTTTTGATGACTTTTTTCGTGAGCGTGGTTGCGAGTAGATCTGACGAAGCTTTTGATTTGGGACCCTATGGCAAGCGTTGTGGCTGTGAGGTCTAGGAAGATCCAGCCCAATCCTGCAATTTGAAGATCTCTGTCAATGTTGTACCCAAGTTAGTTGCAGATTATTAGATCTAAAAGCTTTTCTTGGATTTGGAGACAAAAAAAAAGAGAAGAGGAGAAATGATCTAAAAGTTTTTCTTGGATTTGGAGACAAAAAAAGAGAAGAGGAGAAATAACGTGAGTTCGAGGAGTGTGAGATTGGTGATGTGGATTAATGACATGGATAATCAAATTTTTATTTATTATTTTTAATTAAAAACGAATTAAAAATTATTAATTAAAAAAACTAATGAAGGGTGTTAATTGTAATTACACAAATGCTCAAAACATATGAGTAATTTTTAGAAAATGTATGATATTATAGTAATATTCGAACTTTTGGTTAACATCTGAGTAAATATTTCTATATTTTTTTACTAAAATTTACCAAGATTGACTCAAAACTTTGCAAAAATAACTAGATTGACTCTCAATGGCAATGAAGAACTAGAATAACTCAAATTTTGTGTAAAAAGACTATTTAACCTCAATCTAGATTTCTCCAACAATTTCTTTTACCAAAAAAGCTTTTTACGAATTAGGAAAAAAAACAGAATAATTAAAAAAAATCATAAAACCAAACCAAACATTAACTCAATTTAGGGTTTAATTGTTTTTCCCCTTTTCACAGACTTGAGTCTGTTTCTCTTCTCCTTCGTCGATTTTGAGTGGAAACCCTAGCAATCTCTCCTTCAATCCGCCGCTCCTGCAAACTACGGTGAGTATTCCGTCTGTGTTGATTTCGTGTCGATATGCTAGCCTCCGTGGGTAATCGTTTCTGACTTTTTCTCCCTTTTCTCTCTTCTCCGGTGGTGACAGTTCTGCGTCTCCGGCCACATAAACGGCGGCGAGGCTGCAGGCTGCAGGCCTTTCTTACTTCATCACGGTTTTTCTTATCTCGCGGTGACAGAAACTCGGCTTCGGTGTCATCGTTTTCTCTTCAATTCACTGGAGGATTTTTAGACTTTCAAATTCGATTTCTTCATTCAACAGTGTCTTATTACCCATATCGGTGAGAACTTTTCCCATTCAAATTTCAATGTAGATTTCAATTTAGATTTCAATTTTGATTTCAATTTTGATTAACCCTTTTTTTTTTTTTTTGCAGATCGACCACCGTCATCTGAGTACCTATAGTGTTCTTCCAGTTTCCGGTAAGAGTATACCTATTTTCGTCGGATTCTTTTTTTGTAAAATTATTTCGCGCCTTTTCCAATTACATGACCACATATTTTGTTGAAGTAGCTGCAGATTTTTTTTTCATGTTTTTGTCTTTATGCAAATTGCTATTTACTTAGATCCTCTATTTTGCTAAAGCTCTTAATTTTATTTATCTATGTTTAGGGATGGCATCCTCCAGTACCATCTTCAAATATCCTCCTCGCCTCTATGACGAAGGAAAATCTATTTTGCAACATCATAGCATGAACCACAACTGTTATTTGTCGAAAATTGGGCTCATTCGAGAAGGATTAGGTCAGGACGTCTGGGACAAATTGAAGGAATCATCTCTTGGTGTATTTATAAAGCTTGCTGATGCGGAATACACATGGGCTGCAAAGAAGGTTCACTTTATCCTCACAAATCAGCTGCGAGTAAACAACTTGCATGAGATTTGGTCTTTGATTGATGGTAGACCAATCCGATTCTCTTTAAATGAGTTTGCGGATATAACAAGCCTAAACTGTGGTGTTATTGAGCCGTCAGACATTTGCCAAGCTGATCACAGTGAGCTTTGGGAAGCAATGAAAGTGGGAACCTCTGACGGTCCTATGTTTACAGAGCTGCAAAAGGTGATGGATTTTAGCAAGGCGTGGGTGTTTGAAAAGAGAATGATGGTTGCTAGGTTGTGCTTATTATTGATATCTCTGTATTTTACCTCTTTTTAGCACACATTTCTTATGCATTTAGCTTAGTTTCCTCTCTGTTTCACTGCATTAATAGTCCTTTTTCATAAGATTTTCATCACTTAGTACGATTTGCATTGCATGGCATAGCATGTTGCATATTGGATGAGTTTTAGGTACTTTGGAGCTTATTTGGGACTTAATGGAGCAAGGAGGAACCAACACGACCTTGGAGCTAGACTTGGGATCGAATTGGAGAGGAATGAAGTCGTTCAAGATCACCTGGGAGCAGTCTCGACCAGACAGGCTCGACGTCACGTAGAGATGGACGCCAAGAAGCAGCCTGGGAGCAGTCTCGACCAGACAGGCTCGACGTCACGTCGAGATGGACGCCAAGAAGCAGCCTGGGAGC
Source organism: Arabidopsis lyrata subsp. lyrata (assembly GCF_000004255.2). Lineage (NCBI taxonomy): Eukaryota > Viridiplantae > Streptophyta > Magnoliopsida > Brassicales > Brassicaceae > Arabidopsis > Arabidopsis lyrata. The sequence goes on along the minus strand of NW_003302550.1, from coordinate 17,596,253 downwards.
AGACTCGACCAGACAGGCTCGACGTCACATCGAGATGGACATCAAGGCGCCACCTTTGAGAATCACATGGTCTCGACGTGGTAGGCTCGACGACACGTCGAGTTGGCCTCCACCGACTCTCTATTTTGTCCTGTAGCCAATTAGGGCAACCTAGTATTTCCTATAAATAGGGGTACATGCTATTGTCCAGCGGATATTCCTTTTACCCAGCAGATATTCTTCTTTTCTCTCATAAACCCTAGTTTTTGTAATCGTTTTTCCTGTTGATCCTTTGAGTTTTTGGATTTCGTTTCTTCATCAAAGTTGTAGATCTGCCTCTTATCTATAACATACTTGCTTTTTAATGATTTCTGGGTTTGAAACGTTTTCTGGGTTTTTATGCATGATGTTCTTCAGTGTTCTTGAGTAGTGGATTAGGGTTCTTGAGGATGGGATAGATTAGGTGTGGAATCCTTAGTATATTTAGGTGGTTAAGTGTAGAATTGCTTGATTTCCCTTCTGGTTTAGTAGATCTTAATGCTATTTCCTCTCTGATCAATTGGAAGCTGATCTCAGACATTTCCACACCCAAAAGGTGTTTGATGAAATGTCTGAACCAACTATTCCAGAGATTTGCATACTCTAGCCCAAGAGATTGGATGTTTAGAATGCTTATTGACTCTATTAGATTGAATCTTAATGCCTGCTAGGTTATATTTCTTCAATGAGAATTGAGTATGAAAGTGATTTAGCTTGAGAATCTCTGTCACGAGAGTGGATTGATTTGAATTCGAATCTATTGTCTAGGGATAGCTTGATTGAGTTTGTTAACCACCTAGGTAGACTAAAGAGACTGCCATAATCGATTACCCCATTCCTCAGGACCCTTTATCTCTATTGATTGTTTAAATCTTGTTTCTGTTAGTCTCTGTTGCTTAGCTCGACCTGTTAGGCCTAGATCGTTTCTCTGCATTGTTAGGTTGCTAGTTTCTTTTCCAAAGCTTATGCATGATAGTTTCTGGTCTTTAGTTTACTTCTTGCTCTTGTTTACTTGCTGTTTAGTTCTTTTTTTATGCTTTTAAATTCGGTATTTGCATGATAAATTGGTTGCTTAGGATCAATAGAAACACACAAAACTGTTTCATAATTGGCTTGACTTATCTGCTTTCTGTTTCATATCTTGAATGTTTGCAGTCACACTGAGATTGGATTGATAACCTAATATACTACAATGGCATGTGTATTAGGGATTGATACCTGTTAGAGAGAGAAATCTTAGTATCAATTTGGCGCCGTTGCCAGTCTTGTGTTGCATTGTTCCATTTAAGATTTCAGAAACGTTTAAGATCAAGTTCTTTCTATACCTTGGTTACTAACTCTTCATTTCATCTACTTGTTTTTGTGCTCCAGGTACCATCTCGACGACACGTCGAGACTGCCACGTCGAGACTGCCACATCGAGACTGCCACTCTGCATTGTTAGGGACCATCTCGACCTCACGTCGAGACTGCCACATCGAGTCTGATCACTCTGCATGCAAACTCGATCTAAAGGCTCCAACAACCTCATCAGCTACAAAGACAACATCAACCAGTTAGCTCGTGAGTTAAGAGAAGGTAGAGCCCGAGACTACTGTGAACCGCACAATCCAGTCGCCATGGAACCACAAGATCACGATAATCAAGGAGTTGGTATACCACGGAACATTGGTGATGGTGATGCACCACGCAACCATCAACAGAGACAGGGCATCGTTCCACCTCCTGTCCAGAACAACAATTTCGAGATCAAGAGTGGATTGATCTCAATGATTCAAGGTAACAAGTTTCATGGGTTGCCTCTGGAAGACCCCTTGGATCACTTGGATAACTTTGATAGGCTCTACAGCCTCACCAAGATCAATGGTGTTAGTGAAGACAGCTTCAAGCTACGTTTGTTTCCCTTCTCGCTGGGCGACAAAGCACACCACTGGGAGAAGACACTACCTGCTGGCTCCATCACATCTTGGGACGATTGCAAGAAGGCATTCTTAACAAAGTTCTTCTCCAATTCCCGGACTGCACGTCTACGAAATGAAATCTCCAGTTTTACACAGAAGCAGTCTGAATCCATTTGTGAAGCCTGGGAGAGATTCAAAGGCTACACTATACAGTGTCCACACCATGGTTTCAAGAAGGCTTCACTACTCAGCACACTCTACAGGGGAGTTTTGCCCAAGATCAGAATGTTGCTAGACACTGCCTCTAATGGGAATTTCTTGAATAAGGATGTTGAGGAAGGCTGGGAGTTGATAGAGAACTTAGCTCTATCTGATGGTAACTATAACGAGGATTTTGATCGCTCCAACAGAAGCATTGGAGATCCGGATGCAAAGCATACTAAAGAGATGGTAAAGGCTCTCAATGACAAGCTGGATCAATTTCTGCTTACTAACCAGAAACCAGTCCACTATATCACTGAAGAAGAGTACTATCAAATCCAAGAGGGGGAGAACACTCAGGCTGCAGAAGTCAGCTACGTTCAGAACCAAGGTGGCTACAACAAGGGCTACAACCCCTATAAGCCTGCTCATCCTAATCTCTCTTACCGGAGCACGAATGTTGCAAACCCTCAAGATCAGGTTTACCCTCAGCCACAACAGAACCAGTCCAAGCCATTCATACCGTACAATCAAGGCTTTGTCCCAAAGCAGCAGTTTAGTGGCGGTTATCAACAATATAATCCACCACCCGGTTTTGCACCGTAACCCCAGCTAGCTCCACCTGCCCAAGATCAAGACATGAAGCAAATGCTTCACCAGCTTCTACACGGCCAAGTAGCTGGTGATAAGAAGCTGGCTGAGCTTCAAATCAAGATTGAGGCTCTAAACTCCAAGGTGAAGTACATGGAAAGCCAAGCTGCTTCTACTTCTGCACCTACACACCCCGGACAACTACCAGAGAAAGCTATTCAGAATCCGAAAGAGTATGCTCATGCTATTCAACTCCGCAGTGGTCGAGAGCTGCGTACTCGACCTAACCAAACTCCTGTCACTGAGGACAGTGAGATTCAAGATGGGGAGGATTCTCTTCAGAATGAGACTCAAGTAGAAGACACCACTAAGCTTGACCAAGATGCTGTACCTAGGGATCAAGCTAAGAGCCCCCAGATCAAAGAAACTGTTGTTGATAAGAGTAAGAAGAAAGTTTTCGTTCCACCACCCTACAAGCCCAAAATACCATTCCCAGGAAGATTCAAGAGGGATATCATTGAGAAGTACAGAGCCATGTTTGCTAAACACATCAAGGAGATTGAATTAAGGATGCCTCTCATTGATGCTTTCATGCTGATTCCGGATTCTCACAAATACTTGAAGGACATGATAATGGAGAGAATTCAGGAAGTACAAGGAATGGTAGTGTTGAGCCATGAATGCAGTGCTATCATACAGAAGAAGATTATACTGAAGAATCTTGGGGATCCCGGCTCATTTACTCTACCTTGTTCACTAGGCCCTTTGTTCTTCAACAAATGCCTATGTGATCTAGGTGCATCAGTCAGTTTGATGCCACTCTCAGTAGCAAGAAGACTCGGGTTCATCAAGTACAAGTCTTGCCAAATCCAACTAATCTTAGCCGACAGATCCGTACGAGTCCCTCATGGTATGTTAGAGGATCTACCAGTCAGAATAGGAAAGGTAGAGATTCCTACAGACTTCGTTGTTTTAGAAATGGATGAAGAGCCAAAGGACCCTCTCATACTAGGGAGACCTTTCTTAGCTACTGCTGGAGCTCTCATTGATGTCAGAAGAGGTAAGATCGACTTGAACCTCGGTGAAGATTTCAAGATGACATTCGACATCACTAAGACGATGAAGAAACCTACTATTGACGGACAAGTGTTCTACATAGAAGAAATGGATCGTTTAGCTGACGAACTACTTGAAGAGCTTACTGAAGAAGACTACCTACAGAGTGCTCTTACCAAAGACGGGAAAGAGGGGTTCTTACACTTAGAGACATTGGGGTACAAGAAGCTGCTAGACTCCCATAAGGAAGAAGAATCATCAGAATACTTTGAGCAGTTAGAGGTGCCAGTAGCAGAAGTCAGTACAGTGGAAGAAGACATTTCAGAACAGTCTCGACCTACCTGCTCGACCACACGTCGAGTAGGCCTTCCCAGCCCAATTCCTGAAGAAGTCAAGGAAGCAGACTCGACCTGCAAGCTCGACGACACGTCGAGATGGCCTTCTCCTACCTCAGATGACTGGTCTGAGCTCAACGCACCTAAAGTAGACCTCAAACCACTTCCGCAAGGGCTAAGGTACGCATTTCTTGGAACAAACTCTACTTACCCTGTGATCATTAATGCTGCATTGAATGATGATGAAGTGGATTTGCTGTTGTCTGAACTTAAAAAGTATAGAAGAGCAATTGGTTATTCATTGTCTGATATAAAGGGAATCTCACCTAGTTTGTGCATGCATAGGATCCATCTCGAAAACGAATCTCATTCTAGCATTGAACCTCAAAGGAGATTGAATCCTAATCTGAAAGAAGTAGTTAAAAAGGAGATACTTAAACTATTGGAAGCGGGTGTAATCTACCCTATTTCAGATAGCACTTGGGTATCTCCGGTTCATTGTGTGCCTAAGAAAGGAGGTATGACTGTTATAAAGAATGATAAAGATGAATTAATCCCTACAAGAACTATAACAGGACATAGAATGTGCATTGATTATCGAAAGCTGAATGCTGCATCTAGAAAAGATCATTTTCCTTTACCATTCATTGATCAAATGCTTGAAAGGTTAGCTAATCACCAATACTACTGCTTTCTTGATGGATATAGTGGTTTCTTTCAAATACCAATTCACCCTAATGATCAAGAGAAAACCACTTTTACTTGCCCTTATGGAACCTTTGCTTATAGAAGAATGCCTTTCGGATTGTGTAATGCACCTGCTACTTTTCAGAGGTGTATGACTTCAATATTCTCGGATTTAATTGAGGAGACAGTGGAAGTCTTTATGGACGATTTCTCTGTCTATGGCTCCTCTTTCTCCTCTTGTTTGTTAAATCTATGCAGGGTTCTACCAAGGTGTGAGGAGACCAATCTAGTGCTGAACTGGGAAAAGTGTCACTTCATGGTCAGAGAGGGTATAGTATTGGGACACAAGATATCAGAGAAAGGGATTGAGGTTGATAAGGCCAAGATAGACGTCATGGTGCAGTTGCAGCCTCCAAAAAGCGTGAAGGATATCAGAAGTTTTCTAGGTCATGCCGGCTTTTACAGGAGATTCATCAAGGATTTCTCAAAGTTTGCTAGACCACTTACTCGACTTCTCTGTAAGGAGACCGAATTCATCTTTGATGAAGAGTGTATGAGAGCTTTCAACTTGATTAAAGAAGCTCTAGTGTCTGCTCCAATCGTCCAAGCACCAAACTGGGATCATCCTTTTGAAATCATGTGTGATGCTTCAGACTACGCGGTTGGGGCTGTGCTGGGTCAGAAGATAGATAAGAAGCTCCACGTTATCTATTATGCAAGCAGAACCTTGGATGATGCTCAAGTGAGATATGCTACAACAGAGAAAGAGTTGCTGGCTGTAGTCTTTGCATTTGAGAAGTTTAGAAGCTATTTGGTTGGATCTAAGGTTACTGTCTATACAGATCATGCAGCTTTGAGGCACATCTATGCTAAGAAGGACACCAAACCTAGACTGCTGAGATGGATTTTGTTACTTCAAGAGTTTGATATGGAGATTGTTGATAAGAAGGGTATAGAGAACGGAGTAGCTGATCACTTGTCCAGAATGCGGATTGAAGATGAAATCCCTATAAACGATTCAATGCCTGAAGAGCAGCTGTTAGCCGTCAAATGCTATAAAATGGTGTACAACAAGAAGGAATTCGATGAAGCATTGGCTGTAGAAGAAGAGAAATTTCCATGGTATGCTGACTTTGTAAACTACTTGATCTGCGGAGAAATCCCCAAATACCTTGATGCTTACCAGAAGAAGAAAATCTTTAGAGACATCAACCACTACTACTGGGATGAACCTTATTTGTATAAGAAGGGTACTGATGGCCTATTTAGAAGGTGTATTGCTGAAGAGGAAGTTCAAGGAGTGCTGGAACACTGTCATGGTTCAGCTTATGGCGGTCACTTTGCTACCTTCAAGACAGTACAGAAGGTTCTCCAAGTCGGCCTTTGGTGGCCTTCCATGTTTAAAGATGCACATGGATTCATTGCTAAATGTGATCCCTGCCAGAGAATGGGGAACATAACTAGGAGGAACGAAATGCCACAGACCCCGATCCTGGAAGTTGAAGTCTTCGACGTTTGGGGAATTGATTTCATGGGACCATTTAATCCTGCTTCCTATGGTAATAAGTACATCCTAGTTGCTGTGGACTACGTCTCCAAATGGGTTGAGGCCATTGCATCTCCAACCAATGATCATAAAGTGGTCTTAAAGCTGTTCAAGAGCATCATATTCCCCAGATTTGGTATCCCTAAGGCTGTGATCAGTGATGGAGGTTCTCATTTCATCAACAAGGTCTTTGAGAGTCTGTTAAAGAAGCACGGTGTGAAGCACAAGGTAGCTACTCCTTATCACCCTCAGACTAGCGGGCAAGTAGAAGTATCCAACCGACAGATCAAAGCCATACTTGCTAGAGTTGTTGGTGTTTCAAAGAGAGACTGGTCTACCAAGTTAGATGATACACTTTGGGCTTACCGGACTGCATACAAGGCGCCGATAGGAAGGACGCCATTTCAGATGCTGTATGGGAAGTCATGTCATCTTCCAGTTGAGGTAGAGTACAAAGCAATCTGGGCTACTAAGTTGCTGAACTTGGATATCAAAGAAGCTCAAGAGAAGAGATCTGTTGACTTGCACGAACTTGAGGAAATAAGGCTTGAAGCTTATGAGAGTTCAAAGGTGTACAAGGAAAGAACAAAAGCTTTCCATGACAAGAAGATTTCACCAAAGGACTTCAAGGCGGGAGACCACGTGTTACTATTCAACTCTAGACTCAAGCTATTTCCCGGAAAGCTCAAGTCTAGGTGGTCAGGTCCTTTCACTATCAAAGAGGTTCTACCATTTGGTGCGGTATCGCTATTTACTAAGGACGGGTCAGAGTTTAAGGTGAATGGTCAGCGGCTTAAGAAGTATCTCGCAGATAGCGTCATTCCTGAAGGATCTACGGTTCATCTTCAGGAACCTCAACTCGCCTAAAAGAGTAGTAAAGTCAAGCTAAAGACTTTAAACAAGCTCACTTGGGAGGAAGTCCCATGTCTATCCTTGTAAATATTAGTTATTTCCTTGTTATTTTTGATGTTTTTGCTTAAGTGTCTCAGGATAAAGCGTTTTAAGGAAGCCAAGGCGCAAAACAGAATGGGTGGCCTTGTCTCGACCTGCCCTACTCGACGTCACGTCGAGCTAGCCCAATGGACCAACTCCAAGCCTTAAACGAAGCCCAACTCGATGCTAAGCGAAGCCCAAGACCACCAAGCCTTTTAAATCGAGTCAAACTTCCAACAAGTCAACCTTGGAGCCAAAATTCAAATTCAAATCCGGTCAATGAGTCAACTCGACCCCACGTCGAGCCCACCACCTCAAGATCGCGCAAGGAATCTTCCAGAATTCAAATTCAAACTCGCCGCGTCCTACTCGACCCCACACGTCGAGCCCACACGTCGAGACAACGCCAAAACCGTTCAAAATTCAAATTTGAATCCCAGATCCGACAATCCCTGCTCCCACACGCTCCACCCTTGCTTTTGGTCTCCTTGGGCGTCTTTAAAAGGGAAGAAGCACTCCTCATCTCTCTCACTCTCTCATTTCTTCAAATTCTCTCATTTTTTTCACCTAAAACTCTAGTTCTCTCATTTCTCCCTTGCATTTGCGTTTTAGAGCTTTTAAAGTTCTCAAACTTTGGTTTTAAAACTCGATTTCAAAGTTTAAAACTCACTTCTCTTCTTTTAAAAACTCTATTCTCTGCTCATTTGATCTACTCTGCTCGTTGTGTTCTTCTTTTGAAGGAAACACCATGGATAGTGACCAAGAAAGAAAGAAAATTGCTGCAAGAAACGCTGCACGTGGTTTTGCTATTATCAACAAGAGGATTCCAGCCTCTGCTTGGACCGGTCATGCCAATTTCGTGAGAGAAGATAGGCCAGAACATGAAGGAGGAGGCTCCTCGAGCTCAAGAACTGACGATGCTGAACGTCTTGCTAGAAGGAGAAGAGAGATAAGCCGTGGTAAGAGGATTAAGGAAGCAGATTTCGAAGCCACACCTGAAGAAGAGGCTGTTGAAATGGAGGAAGAAGAGGCTGTTGAAACTGAAGAAGAGATCACACCTGCAAAGCCCGCCAAAAGGGATAGAACGAAGAAGAAGCCTCCTACTCCTGAGGAGTACTATGCCTACCTAAAGTCACTGGATTTCGAAGGCACAAGACATCCTCACCGAGAAACGATGGCTGCTTTGGGAATTGCTGAAGATGTGGACTACCTTGCTGAGATGTGCGGTTTAAAAACCTTCCTGGGGTATAGTTTTGAGGGTTATCAAGTGGAGACCTGCCAGCTCCTAGCTACTCTCAACGTACACTTCTACGCGGATGATCAAGAAGAAGAGAATGGGAGAGGTTTTGGGTACATCACATTCTCTGTCAAGGGAAGAGACTACTCGCTAACGATTAGGGAGCTTAATCTCCTGTATGGATTCCCGAGCAAAGAGGGATTGGTGCAAGATTTCGATAAACGCAAACTTCAAGCCTTGTGGAAGACGATAGCTGGACCTGGAGATTACAAACCTTCGAAAAGAAAGAGTTCCTCTATTAGAAGCCCAGTGGTGAGGTATCTACATCAATCCATTGCTAGCATGTTCTTTGCAAAGAAGATCACCGGTACCGTAAGCGAAGGTGAGCTGCAGCTTCTGGACTTAGCTCTCCTATTCACCTTAAGAAACACTAGAGATGGAGCAGAAATGGTGGGAGATAGAGGAAACGCTCCTCTAATCGCTGTGTTCTTGGATCATTTATTGGGATACAAGGATTATGCTGCAACAATGCATAGGACAGGGCGCAAGGGAAGCTTGACTATTGGCGGAATTCTGACACCGATTCTGGTAGCTGCGGGTATAGACGTGGGAACAGGCGATGCTTCCCCAAATTGGATCGATATGGCATACTTAAGGAAGAAGGGCTACCTTGATAAAACAGCTCCTGAAGGCGTGTTGCTCTATGTGTTCAACCACCCTGAAGAAGGGGATTCTAGGCTGCTTCTACCATGCACGAATCACACCACGATTAGGGCTGGTGAGAACATCGACTTCGGGCCACCATCCTTCATTCTTTACGATTCACAAGTCGCCCCTGCCTCCCCACCGCCTCAAGCAATGCATGAGGACGACCAGGAACACACCCAAGACGCTCCTGATGATTATGCACCAGAGCGGTTCTTTTTCGAAGAATACAAAGCCCCTAGGCAGACCAAGAGCGAGAGAGAAGCTCACAAGCGCATAGGACTCCTGCAAGGGTTGGGAAAGTTTCAAGGGAAGGCAATGCGTGGATTGTCAAAAAAGGTAGATTCCTTAACCACAATGGTGAAGAAGATGGCGATTCAGATCACGGAGCTGCAAAAGAAGTCCAAGCATTCGCCACCGTTATCAGAAGAGAGAGGTACTTTGAGAAGAAGCGGTTCCACAAGCATGGCTCCAAGACACCCGGTCAAGGCTGATCCTCCCAGATATTCATCCTTTGAACAACGCCAGAGGGAAAGCCAAGAGGAGTCTGCACAACTCCCTAGACATTCGCAAAGGCATCGCAATAAGCGGAAGGTTCGGCGGCCAAGCCTAGAGGCAGACTCGACCATGGAGCTCGACGACACGTCGAGTCTGCACGTCGAGCCTGCTCCAGAGCCAACAAATCCTTCTCAGACGCAGACGGGCTTTGACAACGAGCAGGAACCTCCAGAGTCAAGCACAGCTCCTTCTTACACGCAGGAGAGCATGGATGAGTTCCTCGACCACTACTTCGCCTAAACCCAAAGTATCACTCATCCCTAAACCATTGTATTATTTCATTGCATTAGTGTGTTTTTCCGTTTAGCTGTTTGTTTCTCTTGAGCTCTCTTCTGAATTTTTATTACACAAGGGACTGTGTAATTTAAGTTTGGGGGAGAGTCCAAGAAGTATTTGATGTTGTGTTCTGTTTTCTTATTGCATAATCATCTAAGGCATAGAAAAACCAAAAAAATTTGAAAAATTTCGAAAAATGTAATACAAAAGAAGAGTGTTCATGTAGTTCACATTGCCATTTTAATACTGTTTTAGTATGTTTTCATTTAGGACTGTTGCATCATGCATTTGCATCGGAGATTATGATGATTATAACCTTGTAAATATGCCTAGTCACTAAGTAGAACTCAGTGCCCTGGTTGTTAGTTCTCTAATGCATAATCGACTGAACTTGAAGTAAGACCGCACCATCTTTTGAATTCAACGCTTAACTTTCTTGTTTTTAGTCGAATCTCGCTTTGATCTGATGCCATTCCCTATCTATTTGAACTTGAATTTTGACTTATAATTATCATGCTGTGCATTGTGCTATGAACTCATGGATACCTTAAAATACTTGGACTTTCTTTTACCTTTTGATCACTCTTGCTAGTCCAAGTAGCTGACTCCCATCTTTGGAGCAGTTATTCCCCACCCTTAGCCTTAACCTTCTTTCAAGCCATTTATCATTTGTGTGTGAATGTGAGGCCTTATTCCGATTGAGCTTGGTAGAAAGTGTTAGGTCTATAACGACAAGGATAGTATCTCATGTAGTTCTGGTTCACGTTATCTGGACCAGATAGGACTAGGTGGGTGCTTAATTCTGGGTTTGGGTTGTGTTTAAAAGAAAGAAAAGGTTGTGTTCATCATTGAAAGAAAAGAAAAGGGAAAAGAGTCCTAAGGAGAAGTAGCTAAAGTAAGAGAAGTCTAGTAAAGGATTTGGGTGTGCTATAAAGTAAAGGAAAAAAGGGTTCTGTAAATAGCTTAAAGAGTTTGGGCAAAAGCCTTGTGTTTATAAGAAGAAAGAAAAGGGAACCCTAGTTGTTAAAGAAACCTGATCCGCTAGACAGAGTAGTAAGAAAGCTTCTCCTAGGATAGAAAGCAAAGAAAAGAAAAGGGATGATTTGAGTAAAGTCTGTAAATGCTTTGAATGCAAAAAGGGTAGAGTTAAGTTCATGATTCTGGGATTAGAAATAGGACCTCTATTTGGGTTGATATTGATTATATTCTGGGTAGATGGGGTCTTATCCTTGTATGCATAACTTGATACTCACCTTTAGCATTCTACTAAAGCTCAATCATTCTTGAGAGATCCCCTGTTGCGATTTAAACCAGAACTTTAAGGGACCATCTTTGTCTCTAAAACCTTTACCCTTTAGCCAAATGTGTTCATATCCATTGCATAGTATGATTCACGGTTCCCACTTAATAAATGTTAAAGGGAATGTGCAGATTTGAATGCTTGATTAGATTAAGACAGAGGTTAGGTTGAGATGTGAAGGAGATGGCTAATGTTTTTAAGTAAGGATCAGTCAACCTTGCATTCTATAATAAGCAACCTGGACATTGAATTCACTTACTCTATATGCATGTTTTGGTTCTGAGTCTCCACTTTCAAACCTCTTCTCCAGCTTGGTTCTATTTGTTTGCTTGAGGGCAAGCAAGAGCTAAGTTTGGGGGAGTTGATATCTCTGTATTTTACCTCTTTTTAGCACACATTTCTTATGCATTTAGCTTAGTTTCCTCTCTGTTTCACTGCATTAATAGTCCTTTTTCATAAGATTTTCATCACTTAGTACGATTTGCATTGCATGGCATAGCATGTTGCATATTGGATGAGTTTTAGGTACTTTGGAGCTTATTTGGGACTTAATGGAGCAAGGAGGAACCAACACGACCTTGGAGCTAGACTTGGGATCGAATTGGAGAGGAATGAAGTCGTTCAAGATCACCTGGGAGCAGTCTCGACCAGACAGGCTCGACGTCACGTAGAGATGGACGCCAAGAAGCAGCCTGGGAGCAGTCTCGACCAGACAGGCTCGACGTCACGTCGAGATGGACGCCAAGAAGCAGCCTGGGAGCAGACTCGACCAGACAGGCTCGACGTCACGTCGAGATGGACATCAAGGCGCCACCTTTGAGAATCACATGGTCTCGACGTGGTAGGCTCGACGACACGTCGAGTTGGCCTCCACCGACTCTCTATTTTGTCCTGTAGCCAATTAAGGCAACCTAGTATTTCCTATACCTAGGGGTACATGCTATTGTCCAGCGGATATTCCTTTTACCCAGCAGATATTCTTCTTTTCTCTCATAAACCCTAGTTTTTGTAATCGTTTTTCCTGTTGATCCTTTGAGTTTTTGGATTTCGTTTCTTCATCAAAGTTGTAGATCTGCCTCTTATCTATAACATACTTGCTTTTTAATGATTTATGGGTTTGAAACGTTTTCTGGGTTTTTTTTATGCATGATGTTCTTCAGTGTTCTTGAGTAGTGGATTAGGGTTCTTGAGGATGGGATAGATTAGGTGTGGAATCCTTAGTATATTTAGGTGGTTAAGTGTAGAATTGCTTGATTTCCCTTCTGGTTTAGTAGATCTTAATGCTATTTCCTCTCTGATCAATTGGAAGTTGATCTCAGACATTTCCACACCCAAAAGGTGTTTGATGAAATGTCTGACCCAACTATTACAGAGATTTGCATACTCTAGCCCAAGAGATTGGATGTTTAGAATGCTTATTGACTCTATTAGATTGAATCTTAATGCCTGCTAGGTTATATTTCTTCAATGAGAATTGAGTATGAAAGTGATTTAGCTTGAGAATCTCTGTCACGAGAGTGGATTGATTTGAATTCGAATCTACTGTCTAGGGATAGCTTGATTGAGTTTGTTAACCACCTAGGTAGACTAAGGAGACTGCCATAATCGATTACCCCATTCCTCAGGACCCTTTATCTCTATTGATTGTTTAAATCTTGTTTCTGTTAGTCTCTGTTGCTTAGCTCGACCTGTTAGGCCTAGATCGTTTCTCTGCATTGTTAGGTTGCTAGTTTCTTTTCCAAAGCTTATGCATGATAGTTTCTGGTCTTTAGTTTACTTCTTGCTCTTGTTTACTTGCTGTTTAGTTCTTTTTTTTATGCTTTTAAATTCGGTATTTGCATGATAAATTGGTTGCTTAGGATCAATAAAAACACACAAAACTGTTTCATAATTGGCTTGACTTATCTGCTTTCTGTTTCATATCTTGAATGTTTGCAGTCACACTGAGATTGGATTGATAACCTAATATACTACAATGGCATGTGTATTAGGGATTGATACCTGTTAGAGAGAGAAATCTTACTATCAATTATTTGTGGCAGTACATGGCATACATCACGGATCAAGAATCCCTTTGTCTAGTGCTAGAAGAGTTCTTGATCCTGTGGGTTTTGAGAAATATCCTTGGGGTCGAGTGGCTTTTGATAGTCTAGTAACCTTAGTGAAGCTTGTTAAATATGACCAAGAGTCCTATGTTATTCACGGATGCGTTCATGCTTTGCTGATTTGGTTGTATGAGAGTGTCCCAGGAATAGGAGAGGATTATGGGATGAGAAGACCTACATTGACGGGTGTTCGACTACTCGATTGGCAGTCAACTCGGAAAGGTATAAAGTTAAAAGAATTCCTCATAAAGGAGAAGACTAAGCATGGTCAGGTTAGTTTTTCTTTTTTTTTACATCACTAGTTAAAACAATTTTTGGTTTGTAATTGTTTTGCAAGATTGGCACAATTGTGTCAAGTTTTTCTTTTATTATTTCATGTTACCATAGTTATATAAATGGATTAGTACCTAATAAATTGATTAAACATGTTTGTCCTTTTTTCTTGTTTAATGCAGATGCGTGTAAGGCACATGATTCCTGTTTCAGAGGATAACATGTACCCTAAATGGGGAGATGCGGATGCTGATGCGAATAAGGATCAATTACTAGACAACCTGATTAAAGATATCATCAATAACCAGTTACCTTTGAATGCTTGGGATGGTGTGGGCTCTGTTGTTGTGGCAAACAAGAATGTGGCAAAGAAGAAAAGAAAATTAAACATTGAAGCTGAGGTGGAGAGTAGTATCAAGTGCCAGAAAAACAAAATGAAAGTGGCTGTCCATATTGCAGAGGAAGATGAAAAAATCCCAAATAAGAAGCAGAAAACATCGAAAGAATATGTGGAGGTATATTGGTCACAAATCTCTTTTTAATTATTTGGGAGATTTACTCAGATGTTATACATTTTATATGAAATTACCAGAAACATACAGATCTTTTTTTTATTACTATCATATTTCGGGTATATTTTTTATACCCAGCGTACCCTTGTTAAACGTTACAGGAAAAAACGTAATTACAAAGAATGCCACTGCCACGTCAGCAAAGCCGCGTCGCCACGTCAGAAATCGCTGACGTGTATTAATGAACTTAGCCGTCGAGCGATATAGCGGCAGTGACGGCTGAGTTACGGTATGTTGCGGCTGATTTATGAAAAATAGCTGAGTTATGAGCAAACGGCTGACTTACGAGTATAACCCAGCCTGGAGTTACGGCTGACTTACTGAAATCTGTCTGAGTTATGATAAAATGGCTGACTTTCGAGCATAACCCACCCTAAGTTACGGCTGAGTTTTCACCCGATGGTTGATTTGTCAAATTTTTGGCTGAGTTATTGCTTCGACACGGCTGACTTAACTTTCTCCGGCTGGCTGAGTTATCAAAGACGGCTTAGTTATGGGATGACGTTACGGCTGATTTATGTTCGAGTATCATAAATCAGCCGTAATGAGCTGGATTAACGGAAAACTCGGCCTTATTATGGCTGACTTAGTAGCGAAAGATTAATTACTAGAATAGCATGCAATGACGGCCGACTTATTAAACGACACGACTGAGTTAAATATTTTTGGTTGAGTTACGACAGTAAACGGCTGAATTTGGCTGCCGTTTTTTGTTTTTTAATTACTGTAATAGTATTCATGTTGCGGCTGAGTTAAAGTTTTGTTTGATGGCTGGTTTAATTAAGCTGATTTACATTTTCGTTTGGTGGCTTACTTGCCACTTCATCAATTAAAAAATGACGTGGATGCAACATTCCATGTCATCATCATCAAAGGACAAAAAAATAGGGCCAAATTTTTTCAACTCGTCTTCTTCACCTGAGTTTATCACATCACCGGAACTTCCAATTCCTCATCGTCTTCCTCATTCTTCTTCAATTTCTTTCATCTTTCTCCCGATATGGTTGATCCAGTTCCGGTAATTGGGTATAAAAACACAAATACGTATTTAACACCTATGAAAGAGGGTGTAGAGTTATGCAGATAGATGCAAAAACAACGCACGAAAAACTTGTGAAGTTGGTGCTCGATGATAAAGTTAGAGGAAATGTTGCGTCTCTTATTGTTTCGCTGCAAATTTACATGTCACGGCTGAGTTATATGCTTAAGGGAAGACAAAAGGTTCGATCAATTTACATGTCACGGCTGAGTTATATGTTCCAGGGAAGACGAAAGGTTCGGTAAAATTACATTACGGCTGAGTTATATGCTTAAGGAAAGACGAAAAGTTCGGTCAATTTACATATCACAGCTGAGTTATATGTTCCAGGGAAGACGAAAGGTTCGGTAAAATTACATTACAGCTAAGTTATATGTTTAAGGGAAGACGAAAGGTTCGGTAAATTTACATGTCACGACTGAGTTATATTCTCTAGGGAAGACGATAGATGGGTGTAAATTATATGTTACGGGTGAGTTATATGCTTCAGGGAAGACGAAAGGTTCGGTAAATTACATGTTACGGCTGAGTTATCATTCAGGGAAGACGAAAGGTTGTGTAAATTATATGTTACGGCTGAGTTACATCACGTTACGGCTGAGTTACATCACTTTACAGCTGATTTATAATACAGATCGGAAAGCAACATTTTTTTGGAGAAGACAATATGAAATTTATTGGTCAAATAACAACAATCAAATTAAGATTCGTAAAAATATGTTTGAGAGATACATAGGAGGAAGACTAAACCGTATGAATCAAAACATAGATAGAAGTAGAAATGTCTCCAAATAGATCGATTGAGAGGAAGATTAAACGAGAGACATGTAAAATCAAAGTAAAAGAGTAGCTATTCTTGATTTCAACTCAAACCTGTAACGAATCATGTAGAATTCCATAGATCTCTTTGTTTTGGGTTTTGATTTTTGATGACTTTTTTCGTGAGCGTGGTTGCGAGTAGATCTGACGAAGCTTTTTATTTAGGACCCTATGGCAAGCGTTGTGGCTGTAAGGTCTAGGAAGATTCAGCCCAATCCTGCAATTTGAAGATCTCTGTCAATGTTGTACCCAAGTTAGTTGCAGATTATTAGATCTAAAAGCTTTTCTTGGATTTGGAGACAAAAAAAAGAGAAGAAGAGAAATGATCTAAAAGCTTTTCTTGGATTTGGAGACAAAAAAAAAGAAGAGGAGAAATAACGTGAGTTTGAAGAGTGTGAGATTGGTGATGTGGATTAATGACATGAATAATCAAATTTTTATTTATTATTTTTAATTAAAAACGAATTAAAAATTATTAATTAAAAAAAACCTAATGAAAGGTGTTAATTATAATTACACAAATGCTCAAAACATATGAGTAATTTTTAGAAAATGTATGATATTCTAGTAATATTCGAACTTTTGGTTAACATCTGAGTAAATATTTCTTAATTAAATTCAAACCAATGAAGGATTCCGGTCGGGTCGGATCAAATGCGAGCGACCTAGACCCGTACCCGTAACCGTAAGGACCCGTTTTAAATTGCCGCCCCCATAAGGTCCTTAGGTAAAACCCTCAAAAACCTAATGCTTCATCGCCTCCTCTTCTTCTTCTCTCATCTCCGTCTCAAAGAGTGTACACTTCTCCTTCTTCTCCGTCATGCTCGAATACCGTTGCAGCTCCGTTGACTGGAAACCATCACCGGTGGTAGCCCTAGCTAACAGCTCCGACGACTCACAAGTCGCGGCGGCTCGCGAGGACGGTTCTCTTGAAATCTGGCTCGTCTCCCCCGGCGCCGTCGGATGGCACTGTCAACTCGTACGTACTCTACGGTTTCCAAAAAAACCCTAGCTCTTCTCTTTCCGATTCAATCGAATCGGATTTCGTGAAGTATGTTCGAGTTGATTTGTGTTTTTTGATTGGCTTTTATTAACCGTTGCTTCTTTCGGATTTTCCGGGGTTAGACTATCCATGGCGATCCAAATTCGAGAATCTCGTCTCTTGCGTGGTGCTGTTCTGGTTCTAAAGGGCTGCCTTCGGGTCGGTTGTTTTCTTCTAGCATCGATGGCTCCATTTCTGAATGGGATCTTTTCGATTTGAAGCAGAAGGTTCTTAATCTCTCTGTTTCAGTCTTTTGTGATTCACATTTTCAGTTATATTTATATTTTTTTTGTTTTGTGTCTTTATATGTAGATTGTGCTCGAGTCTATTGGATTCTCGATATGGCAAATGGCATTGGCTCCGATTAGTGTAGCCTCCATTGATGTAGAAGGTATTAAGAATGGATACTCGAGTGAGAATGGGGAAGAGAGTGGGAGTGAAGAAGATGGTTCTGACTCGGATGAGTTTCATGAGCAATCAGATGGTTCTGATACAGATAGGCTTCTTGCAGCTGCTTGTGATGATGGTTGTGTGAGACTGTACCGTATCTCTGACTTAGACAAGTTAACTTACTATAGATCATTGCCTAGGGTCAGTGGTGAGACATCTTCACCACCCTTATTATAATAATGTCAATTGTCAATTATTTTTTCGTTTACTTAGTTTCTTGGAAAATTATCTTCACAGGACGTGCTTTAAGTGTAACGTGGAGTCCGGACGCAAAGAGGATCTTTTCGGGTAGCAGTGATCGGTGAGTTTTGTAGAATTTATTAAAGATCCATGTTTACTTGGATAGGTGTTAAGTTATTCGGAGTAACTGTTTCTTTTGTTGCAATGATCATTTGTAGGCTGATAAGATGCTGGGACGCTAACTCATGTCAGGAGGTATACCGAATTACAGTTGGTCTTGGTGGACTGGGGAGTAGTTCTGAGATCTGTGTTTGGTCACTTCTTTCGTTGAGGTACTGATTGTAATGTTCAGCTTTAACATTATGTCTGTTTTTTTTTTTTTTGCTCTTGCTGAGTATCTACATGCTTACTTTAGGTGTTCAGTTCTTGTGAGTGGAGATAGTACAGGAACTGTCCAATTTTGGGATAGTCAGCATGGAACCCTTTTGGAAGCACATTCTAATCACAAAGGTGATGTCAATACTCTTGCAGCATCCCCAAGCCATAATCGAGTCTTTTCTGCTGGTGCTGATGGACAGGTGAATGAAATTACTAGAATGCAGTAACTGTTATACAATGATTTCTTACAATATAGTTGATGATGATGTATCAGATTATCAAGGTAATTGTGAAAACCTGTTTCTAATGTGAGTTCTTTTTGCTGATTGAAATATTTCCTTTTGACAATAAATGGGATCTATTATTATACTACTATACTAGAAACAAATACTTTGACCAATTGTAGAAGTTAATTATATGTATCAGAAAAGTGCTTTTCTGAAAGGTTTGTTGTGTTTGTTTTATTGCATTGGATTTCAACATTCTAATTCTCTGGTCATCCTATCTGTAGGTTATTCTTTATAAGCTCTCCAGTAGTACTAACGGTTCTCAAGATTTGAAGCCTTCTTCCTCTCAGAAATGGGACTATATTGGGTATGTAAAGGCTCATACACATGACATCAGAGCTCTTACAGTTGCTGTACCAATTAGCCGAGAAGGTCAGAGTCTTATTGAGTTTATGGTTATTCAATGTCTGAGGATGTCCTGTTAAATATGCTCTTCAGTCAGATTCCTTTTCAGATGCATACTTTTGCCATGACACAAACACACATATATATCTAAAAGCTGGTTGGTCTTTAGTTCTTATATTAAATGTCCTTTTTTTTTTGCAGATCCTTTTCCGGATGATATACTGCCAGATAAAGCAAATCGTAAACAACGCAAAAAGGGGAAGCCGGTTGACTTTACTTACCATAAATGGGCTCATTTCGGTGTTCCGATGCTTATTTCTGCTGGTGATGATGCGAAGCTTTTTGCATATTCAATTCAGGAATTTACTAAGTTCTCCCCACATGATATATGTCCTGCACCTCAGAGAGTACCCATGCAAATGGTACATAATTCGATGTTCAATAAGACTTCTCTTCTCCTGGTTCAGGGTATTAGTACTTTAGATATTCTTCGACTTAATATAAGCAGTGATTCTAGTGGACGTGCCTCAACAAAGTCATTGGTTCGTGTTAAAAGTAGAGATGCCCGAAAGATCATATGCAGTGCAATTTCTAACACCGGATCACTTTTTGCTTACTCTGACCAAATTGGCCCCAGTCTGTTTGAGCTGAAGAAAAATGAATTTACAAAGTGTCCATGGAGTGTTAGTAGAAGGCGACTTCCTGAACTTCCATTTGCACATTCCATGATTTTCAGCTCGGACTGCTCTCGCCTAATAATAGCAGGGCATGACAGAAGGATATATGTACGTGCTGGATTTTTGCTATTAATCTAATTCTCATGTTCAAATTATGTGTATTGTTTTGAAGTTACCCTAACTTTGTGTATCATATTTTCTTGGCAGACTATTGACATAAGTAGTTTGGAACTAGTATATGCATTTACACCATCTCGGGAGGAGCATGAAGGTGAAGCTCCACCCAAGGAGCCTCCAATAACAAAATTGTTTACTAGCTCAGATGGTCAGTGGCTAGCTGCTATCAATTGCTTTGGGGACATCTATGTATTCAACCTCGAAACACAAAGGTGGGAACTTTGTGAAGCTTTGCTTGTTTAATATTATTTATCATGCTCGAGAAGATTTTACTTTTGTATTGATGTATTAATTAATTCTGGTGTCGGCTTTAATTCACAGGCAGCATTGGTTCATATCAAGACTCGATGGTGCATCTGTTGCGGCTGCTGGATTTCATCCCTGGAATAACAATGTGCTTGTGATCTCAACCTCCTCGAACCAGGTCTTTGCTTTTGATGTAGAAGCTAGACAGTTAGGCAAGTGGTCGTTGCTACACACATATGTTCTGCCAAAGAGGTATCAAGAGTTTCCCGGGGAGGTCCTTGGACTCTCATTCTCCCCATCACCAAATTCATCGTCTGTGATCGTTTACAGTTCCAGGTACTGATTGCACTATTTAGCCTAGTCAATCTGCATCTGCCTTTATACATAAAACCTTTTTAATTCATATCCTGTTGGCATAGCAGGGCGAAGTGTTTAATCGACTTTGGGAAGCCTGTGGAAGAAGATGAAGAGAATGATTTACCAAACGGCAATCTTTCTAAAACGCTAGAAGGTAAACTTGTCAACTTGGGTTTGAAAAAGGGAAAGGGTACAAACCGAAAACGTCGGTTAGATGAGTATCAGTTAGAGGGTAAGACTAACGAGAGAAAGAACTTTGAAATCTTACCCTCAAAGCATCCAGTTTTATTCGTGGGTCACCTTTCTAAAAACTCAATCCTGGTGATAGAGAAACCGTGGATGGATGTTGTCAAGAGTTTGGATTCTCAACCAGTGGACAGACATATTTTTGGAACTTGAAATCAATGGAGTTGTTTGTCTGAAGAACAGGACCAATGACCAATTTTTTGTTTGTCTGGTGATATGGTACACTAAGTAGAAAGGCTGATAGAGATGTTGAGAGTGAAGATGCAAACTGTTTTAGTCTTTTTTTTTTTTCTTGTCTTTTTAACTCTTCGATGAATCCATATGTTGTGTAATGTCGCCTAAGAAAATGAATTTTTTTTCAACTTAAAAGTTACTAGTTTTTTTGGAGACTCGTTAGTTCGGAAATTTTAGATTTTGTTAGATTAGATATATGAGAATCCAACATTTTTAACATATTAGCAACACAGTCGAACTTTAACTAGATCATATAGCATTGTGCAATTGTGTTATACAAACAATTCAAACAAAAGGAAATTGTTTCAGAACTTGCTTGTGACAAGAGCACATTCAAAATTGATAAAAGTTACTGTCGCAGCACATTCAAAATTGTTTACACTATGGAGGGAGAGAAATGGACGGTGGTACGGGGAACAACCAAATACACTGAATCAAATGGTGGGGTGGATAGACAAACAAGTACGCAATCTCGCATCGCAAAACTTCTTTGTTCAGCAGAACATGTATGCACATCAATGTACTTTCTAATCCAGAAATACTCTGTTGTTTCATCCTTTGTGGTTGCTCGCACCATCCAAGAACACCCATTATTTTTGCACACAACAACAATCTTTGTAGGATCTGATTTTGAAATTCTCCAGCCAAACTTATATTTTACTGAAAGCATCCACAACCTCTGCTGTATTTCATATTTGCTTTTAAAGTATTCACCCACTTTAATGTCCGTGTTGTTAGAAGAAAGAATATTGTTGTTGTCACCACCATCGTTTTTATCATAATGATCACCAAGATCAACATGATCTCTAATTTCACCACGAGTAACAAATAACTCATCAGCGACCTGAACTTTATGATTCTCACCACTCATAGCAAATAACTCATTGACGAGCGAAACTTTACGATTCTCTTCGCCTTTTTTTTTCATTGAAACACAAAGTCGGACAGGGTTAGATTTGCTAATTTCAATGAAACTCCTTACTTGTCGATCACTTGTCAGAAACACAGGAGGAGGCGTTTCATTTGACATATTGCCTAACATTATCTCAGGTAGTGCATAACTAAGTTCAACATTATGCACTGAACTATCTAACTGGTATTTTTCTTTAGCTATCTGAAGTAGTCCGGCATACGACATATCATCCACTAGAACGAGTAATTTGCAGCCCTTGGTTTGATCTACTGTAAAATGCCATACGTTCTTTAGCGCCCAATCACCAAAAACTGCAATTGCAATTGTATGTACCATGTTTCTGTGGAAAAAAAAATTTACAAATTAGTTTCACACTCTACATTATAACTTTACGAAACTGACTTTACATAATAACTTTACCTAAAAACTTTAGCAAACAACTATACTTAAAATCTATATAATAATTGTGTGAAACTAAATTATTAGAAAACTTTGCAAATTAACTTTACCTAAAAACTATAGCAAACAACTGTATTCTTAAATCTATATAATAATCGTGTGCAATTAAATTATTAGAAAAATTTGTAAATTAACTTTACCTTAAAACTTTAAGGAACAACTATACTTAAGATCTATATAATAACTGTGTGAAACTAAATTTATGAAAAAACTTGATAATTAACTATATTGAAATACTTTATGAAACAAATATACTTAAAGATCTACCAAACAACTATCAACAACTCAAAATTTTCTCATTACTACTAGATCTACAACAGTTTGCAAAAATAGTTTTCCAAAAAACTAGATCTACGTTACAACTCTTCATGGAATAACTTAAATACGCTCCTAATAACAACAACTCATGCACGTACATAGATCTACGTAAAACACATAACAACTTTTCTCAATAACTTTACCTAATAATTCTATTAAACTAGATCTACGTAACAGTTTTCCAACAAACTTTACCAAACAAATATATATTAAACTTTATATAATAACTGTGCAAAACTTTCTATATTATACTCTACTAAATAACTTTTTCAAAGAACTTTAGCAAAGACTGCATCTTTAAATAACTTTGCAAGAAATTTATGTACATAAACGTTATAAAGAATATGAAACTATGCACAATACTTACTTTTCTTTAGAACTGACAAATCGTTTTTTAATGGAGTTTGGTTTGATAAACACTTATATATACGTAACTAACAACATAGTTCACATAGGATTAGGGAATTAATTTAGAGTTATATTATTAAAAATTATTCTAGATTAGTTTGGCACATTCTCCAGATTTTATCTTCAAATTTTATCATAATCAATAAAAAATAAAAATTCAAAAAAAATCTCTAACTAACGTGGGCTAGATAGAATTATAAACGTTAATTTAGAGTTATATTATTAAAAATTATTCTAGATTAGTTTGGCATATTCTTCAGATTTTATCTTCAAAATTTATCATAATCAATAAAAATAAAAATTTTAAAAAAATCTCTAACTAACGTGGCTATAATTTGTTATTATGTTAAATCATATCATAAGGCTAATTTTGTCTTTGTTAGTGTACATCTTAAATTCTAAAAGATATGGCCTAGATTAATAATTTGGGTTTGTTTTTAGATTTTTTTCGTAATTTTCCCTAATAATTTCTCGAAATTCTTTCTAAATTTCTATCAATCAAACGCTTCACTAGTTGTAAAACCGTTTATTTTTTAAAAAATAAACTAACATTAAATTCAAAAAAAAAAATTGTTTACACTATGGAAAAACATATTTTTTATCTGTTTAAACTATAATGTCGGAGTTAGTATCCAAAAATCAGTTGCATATATAAGACATAGACTGCTAATGCATTTGTACATTACTAGAATTTAATCTGCGGTATACCGCAAAATAATTTTTGTTTTATACAATCTTAATTATATCACTCTGATTCGATATGTCTGATATTGGTAGTGTTAAAAAATAATAAAATGAGAGTTTAACACGTATAAAAATATCAGATTAATGGTATTTTAAATTTTTACTAATGAAATCAAACCTGTCTATGTCATATTACCCTGTCTCACAAGATAACCCGCCCATGTTATTTTAAATATTTTATATGTATAAACATTCGTAATATTTCAAACTTTTTATTGATTTTAAATATATCATTCTTAATATTTAAATTTTTTTTAAAGTTTAAAAATTTATTATATTCGGTAAAATTCAAAGTTTAACTAAAAACGAATTAAAAACGTATAGAAACTTTTAGATTTGGATGCTTGTTAAGTTAGTTTCATTCTCATTCGGATTTTTTATTTATTTTTATCTTAATTATAATATGACTTTGAATATCATTGGCTAAACATTTTAGCCGATGTAGAACGTTGAACACACACTTTTGTTTTTTATTAATTGAGTAATATATGTCCGTTTTTAAAATTTTGATTCACAATATATGCAGAATTTTTTTTGAGATTTTATATGAACTTATATATTATATGATGATATAAAAAATTAAAAAAATCAAACAAATATAATAGGAGAATCATAATTTTAAATCTTAACCAACTCTTCTAAATATCTATATTATCAATTGTGGAACATAGTATGGATATTTTTTATTTTATAATTAATGTTAAAATCTTTTAATCGTGTGTGGTTATATGGATAGTAGAGAATTAATGGTAAAGTTATTTGGATACATAGATATAAGTAATGATTTAGCTGATTTTTTGTACAGAGCATACGTTCGGCATACTTAAGACTAATGTCCCTTAGTGCCACACTTGAAACAAGCACTCTCACGTTTCTGGGAGGTACTTGCTTGGATTTTTTTTCTTTCTCTCGGATCTTTTTTTAGAACGAATCAATTAGTATGACTTCATGCTTTGTGGGTTATAATTTCTACCGCGTCCGCGATAGTTTCGGCAATCACGTCTCCGGATCCCTTTTAGACGCTACGAAATTTTCTCACAAGCTTCCACGTCGTCAACAACCCTTCAAAGGAAAGACTATGTTTCCATCACTTTTAGACTCGTCTTTCACAACCTTGCATATAAATAACAAGATTGTCATCTTATTCCTATCTAAACAGCTCATACTCATCATCTCATTCAGCTTCTCTTCCACGTTTTTAATTTTAATTCTCTCAGCCCTCTCAAACATTCTTTTAACACACTTCACACTACCCAAACTCTCATACTTTTTGGGTGTATTCATGGTAGTC
This sequence comes from Arabidopsis lyrata subsp. lyrata, assembly GCF_000004255.2. NCBI lineage: Eukaryota > Viridiplantae > Streptophyta > Magnoliopsida > Brassicales > Brassicaceae > Arabidopsis > Arabidopsis lyrata. The sequence goes on along the minus strand of NW_003302550.1, from coordinate 17,571,349 downwards.
CAATCCGGTCAACAACGTATGTTCTTTCAAACAACACCTTATAAGCACTACATTCACCACAAACCACCACTCTCTCACAATCTCCGTGCTAGTGGTGCAAAACAAAAACATCCATATGCCTTGAATCATGTGATTTGGTTCTTTAGGCATGTGGAATATATGCTTAAACTGATCATGCTTACTAAACCAACTCAACTCTGAATCCAATTTCTCTATCATTGCCATAGTTTGGCCCACACTACACCTAGTTCCTACCTTACAAACTTTGGTGTACTTAGTTGGACCAAAGAACATCATCCTTGGCGGCAGTGGTTGGGAATCATCATCATCTGTATTCTGCATATTCAAACACATACACGCATTTAGTTGTTCCAGTCATCCAGAAACTATCAATACCACATTATATTACAAAGTTGTACTAATTGTTTCTGAACCACCATTCCAAAATTTATTATATATTTCTAAAACAATTCAAAACTATACCTCAGTATCAGCATCGACATCACTGATTCTCTCTTTTTCTTCATCATCATCATTTAATTTGTATCCTACATATTCAAACACTTAGAGAAAATGAGGGAATTAGGGTAAATTAATTGGGATTTTTCTGGGTTTTGAGTCGGATTATCATTTTCGTTGGGCTTGGATCAAATACGGGGATTCGTGGTTTAATGCTATTGGTAAGACCGTAAGAGTATTTAGTCATTTCCTCAGATACAAGAAATTCAATAATAAATTACGAAACATAACGGAGACATAAGTGATCATTTGTTTTTCGATTTGTGGCATAAGTAGCTCGTCCTCTAATCGATCACATTTCAAAAATTTACTGACAGGCTGCATTTATTTCTCCAAATCCCTTAAAAACTATTGAAGCTTGTGAAAAAAATAAAAAGTTGTTGGCAACAATTATCCAAAACCGGAGGGAGTAGGCGGGAACACTGTGAACCGCATCGCCGTCGAATGGGCCAATCCACTTCCACATTCCGGCGATCTAAAGCTAGCTTCACTTCTCCGGTACTACCTAATGAAGGCGAACATAACTCCGGTGCCGATGAGCCGTACGATTGTACTTCTAACTTACCAGACGAATGTTTATCGTTGATTTTCCAATCGCTAACTTGCGCCGACCGGAAACGTTGCTCACTTGTGTGTCGTCGGTGGTTAACGATTGAAGGACAGTGTCGTCATCGTCTTTCTCTCAAAGCTCAATCAGATCTTATCTCAGTCATACCTTCTCTCTTTTCTCGGTTTGATTCTGTTACTAAGCTTGTTCTTAGAAGTGACCGTAGATCTCTTGGTATTTGTGATAACGCATTCGTTATGATTTCGGCTAGATGTCGGAATCTGACGCGGTTGAAGCTGCGCGGTTGCCGCGAGATCTCAGATAAAGGGATGGTTGCTTTCTCTGGGAATTGTAGGAGTTTAAAGAAAGTATCTTTTGGATCTTGTGGGTTTGGGGTTAAAGGAGTGAATGCTTTGTTGAATAATTGTTTAGGTCTAGAGGAATTGTCGGTGAAACGGTTACGCGGAATTAATAATGTAGCTGGTGCTGGTGTTGAGCTTATAGGCCCGGGAGCAGCTGTGGGTTCGTTGAAGATGATTTGCTTAAAGGAGCTGCATAATGGTCAGTGTTTTGCTCCGTTGTTAAGCGGAGCTAAAGGTCTTAGGACTTTGAAGATTTTCAGATGTTCAGGGGATTGGGATCGGGTTTTTCAGGCGGTAGGTAATCAGGTTAATGCTATTGTTGAGATACATTTGGAGAGGATTCAGATGAGTGATTTGGGTCTAACTGCGTTATCGAAATGTTCGGGTGTTGAGGTTCTGCACCTTGTGAAAACTCCTGACTGCACGAATGCTGGTCTGGCTTTGGTGGCTGAACGTTGTAAACTTCTAAGAAAGCTTCACATTGATGGATGGAAGACAAATCGAATTGGCGATGAAGGGCTTATAGTAGTTGCTAAATCCTGTTGGAATTTGCAGGAGTTGGTTTTGATTGGTGTGAACCCTACGAAGTTAAGTTTGGAAGCAATTGTCTCAAATTGTCTTAACTTGGAGCGATTGGCATTGTGTGGAAGTGATACTGTAGGTGACACCGAGCTATGTTGTATTGCTGAAAAATGTTTGGCATTGCGGAAGCTTTGCATCAAGAACTGCCCCATTACTGATGATGGAATCAAAGCTCTTGGGACCGGATGCCCGAATCTGCTAAAAGTGAAGGTTAAGAAGTGTAGAGGAGTAACCACCGAAGGAGCTGATCTGTTAAGGACAAGAAGGGCGTTGCTTGTTGTCAATTTAGATACTCCCGAGACACCAATTGCCGAGGTCAATGAAGGTGGAGCACAGGCGGATGCAGTTGAGTTCCCTCCACCCAGACTCCAAATACCAACCCTAGGCATTGCATCTGGTAGCACCAGCCGGTCAACCTCGTTTAAGTCACGATTGGGTTTTATGAGTCGGGGAAACTTAGTTGTTTGTGCACTGAAAAGGTTGGGAAGTCGTAGCAGGTCCCGGAATGATTAGAGACTATGCAAGGATGTGGAAACCACTCAATTCCTACACATTCAAGAGTATGAAATCTGAGTTTGACGGTTTTTTATGTCTATTTTAAAAAGTGTGCTTCGTATTGTGTAGCAGTTGTTTTTTGTTGTTATATTGATTGATTCAGAAATTGTTTAGAATGCTTGTGTTCTTTGTCAATGCAAGTGTCTTCACATCATATCGTCAGAGTTAATCAGATGCATATCTAAATGAAACATAAACATACATTAGACCAAACCCAAAGGTCGATCGGACTTGGATCTTGGTCAGCAGATCAACGACATTAATGCACCTTTGTAGTTTCAGATTTTAGCTAATATCACAACATAAGAAAGAATCAATCAGACCTAAAACAGCTACTTCACTATCAGATTCAAGTCCAACCCATAATAACATAATGTAGTAGCTGGGTAAAGTCTGAACATCCTTGCACAGTGATATTAAAAGAAGAAAAAGACCGTAATTGCAACATTGACTAATCTCTTTTTGGAGCCTACAACACCAGTATTTGATTTAGGACATCTTTCTAATCAATTAGCTTTCTTCTCCTTTGCTGCAGCAGGCTTAGAATACAAGAGAATCTGCGTCAGGATGCTTCCGTTGGTGACGACTCCAAGAGCAAAACCGGTAAGAACTATGGAACGGTTGAGGAAAAGGAAAGCTTTTCATAGAGTAAATAATACCATATATGACAAAATTGTGTTTGTATGATGATTTCAGCATGCATAATAAGAAGTAAAGATTATCTGAGAAGGATACTGCTTAGTGGAGCCTTTTCCTGGAGGCTGGTGAAAACTCTCACTGCGAGCAAAACAAACATGTATTACGAGACAAGAAAATATCACACATCAAATGGAATATAGAAGAGTCATCCAACAAGGGAGCCCTCTTACCTATGGACCCGGCGAAGTTCATGAAGAAAGTTAAGAAACTAAGTTCTCCGGTGCTTTTGTTCTGTAGATAGAGAGAGAAATGTGAACCGTAAGCATATATAGTTCTGGAAGTATACTTCTGCAGAATCTATAGAAATCTTTGTATGGTTCAAATGAGCATATATGCATCATAAAGTTTGAACCATAATGTGTATATGCATCTAATAATCAGTTTTTGTCATCCAGCAAAGTATTGCAAGGTAAACTATACTATGGCAGTTACTCATATATCGATCAATGGAACATAAAGCCGTGAAATGAAAGATTACTGCAACCATTGGAAACGTGACTCAAGTGCAAAACACCATTCAAACTTAGTCGAACAAGAAGATTCATCAACGAAACAAAAGAAGGAAAATGAGTATTCTAGTATAGACTCACTTTGAAGTTCTTCCATATCTGAGGGAGTCTTGCAAAGAGAAATATCGCATGTTGTGAAGCCTACAACAAATATACACTATCAAAATGTATCCACAGACACACAGAGAGCCTAAAGTGAATAATACAGGAACTTTTTCCTCACATAAAGAGCTTCGAAAAGCGTAGGATTAATCTGTCCAGCAAGCACAGTTGGCGCCACAGCGCAATATCTATATTGGCGTAACATTAAGAAAAAGCTAAACCAGAAATTCTAAAGTCAAAAGGTAAGAAATTCCTAAACCGAAAGGATACAGAAGTGGTCTGATCCAAGTTGTTACAGGTACTGGTTGAGAATAATAATAGATACAAGCAACCAAGATTAAAGCTGCAAAAATAATAAGAGACAAGAATATCAGAAATCATAACAATAAGCATACATATATCATAAAGTTTTCCCATTTATTTATAAATCATATTAGTGTCAATTGTCGTATATTAATGATAAACACAACTGTTAAATAGTATAATCAAGATTCAAGAGTAGGGTTCTTGATTGTAATTCTCCTACCTTGAATCAAAAGAAAAGCCATTTCGCCGAAAGCCGAAAAGGGAAGACCTTTATGCAAACAATAAGCAAGTGAAATTGTGTAACCAACCACTTCAAGCTCAAATGCCATAACACTTAAGCCTCGCACACTCTTATGTTGCACGATTTTCATTATCTACAATATAATCAATAAGCAAAAACGAATACAAGTCACAATTTTGGGATTAGGGTAAGAGTTTATAGACGAAGTTGATTTTGATTATATACCTGAGGGAGCTTGACGGTGATTGAAGCAGCGACAAGGCAATAACCTAGAAGCTTTGAAATTAGAGGAAGAAGACAATCTTTCTCCGGGAACTCACCGTTCCGGAGAGATCCGATCGCGCAGCTCATGTCGATTCCGAGATAATCCATTGATTTTGCGCTTGGATCTTTGGTCGGAAAAGCTGAGCAGAGACCAGAGAGGTTGGTTTGTTGGTTTGGTTAAGTCACGTGAAGTTGCCTCTATCTTAACATTCCGAGCAGAACTGTTTGGGCTTACAACGTGGCCTTTTTCATATCGGCCTCTTTCTCAACCCAATTACGTCGTTCCCGGTTTTTCTTTTCTTCCATTTCTTTTTTTTTTTTGGTATGAAAGGGGGAGACAAGTCTCCCACCATTTATTTAAAACTGAAAAGCAAATTACACTCTAACAAATCTAGGAGTTGCAGATCCTCGAGCGTCTTCAGAAAGAATCGAGTTCATCAACTCCGGTCGTCCTTGAAACATGTGAAAACCCAAAGGTAACGAAAACGCATAGTTCGCCAATCCGTCGGCTAGACGATTGGCCTCCCTATACACGTGAGAAATACGGACACACCAGTCCCTTGATAAGAAGCCGTAGCACAAACGTACTAGGAAAGATAATGGATGAGAATCCTCAATCCCTATCGTAAGAAAACCGACCACCACCTCCGAATCCACTTCTACCTCCAACTTGCGAATTCGTTTCTCCCAAGCAATATATAGGCCATAGTAAACGCCCCATAACTCGGCCAAAGGGGCTGAACATATACCTATATTCAAGGAGAAACCGCCACACCAATTCCCATCCCCATCTCTCATAACTCCTCCCGCTGTGGCTAACCCCGGGTTACCATGCGAGGCCCCATCCGTATTCAACTTCATCCAACCATCCCGTGGAGGCTTCCAACAGATCAGCCGTTCCACCCGAGGTGGCTTCCTTGCCTCTCCCGCCATATTTAAATATGCCACATCGACTTCTTGAGCTAGATCCTTAAGAAACCTCACTCTGTCACGACAACGACCATTTGAACCAAAAAACATTTCCACACCGCCACTTCCATCCCCACCAAACACTCATCGCGAACTTCGTGGACCACTTGCTACCATCTCTCTCCGTCTCATCCCCTAGATTCGCATACAACCATTCCAACAAGGATGATGCGAAGAAGCTCTGTCTCTTACTTAACGGAACAGTCCTGGTCCAAATACCTTCCATAGCCGGGCAGTCTCTAAGCACGTGTATAATAGTTTCAGTCCCGCCTTTACAGACTTGGCATATCTCCGTATTCCCTAGATGCCTCCTGTATCTCTCTGCATTCGTCATTATGGCATATCTTTTCTTCCATTTCTTGTCTTCAATATACTAAACAGTTTCTTTTTTTGGGAAAATTATAAAAAAATTCTAAAAACAAACATAAATTATTAATCTAGGCCATATATTTTAAAATTAAAGACGTACACCAACAAAAGACAAAATAATCCTTATATTTATCTTTTTTTTTTTGACGTCTAGATTTATTATTTATTGCAAATTATGAGAACTGTTACATAGACGATTCTACAACGGACAATTCCTTCCGACCCTTATTAGATCCACGACAGACGACACTTCATTCTCCACTCTCTTGACGGACACCTTCAATGATCCATGACCTGACGACACTTCTCTCTCGGCGTAGAATCCTGGCGAACGGCTATAATTGTACTTCGCTGGAGATCTCCTGCACACTTGCCTCCTTTAATCTGCAAATTTATTAATAAATCGCAATATCTGGGACTCGAACCCCAGACCTCTTGGTGTAGAAGCATTAATTAACCCTTGGTCAACCAATGGGCCAAGGGGGCTTCCACAATATTTATCTAATGATATGATTTAACATTAAAACAAAATTTAAACCTACCTTCACAATTTTAACCAGCCCACGTGAGATTTTTTGTTGATTTTTTTTTTTTTTGTTTTATGGATTTTGATAAAACCTAAAGATCATGACATACTAATCTAGGCTAATTTTTAATAAAACTTCAATTAATTTCCCAAACTTATATAAAATATGTGGTTAGGTTCGTTTATATAAGTAATAATCAAATCAGACTCCCTAAAAACGATTTTTTCAGTTCTACAAAAAAGTAGGTATGTCATAGTTTCATGAATCCTAATGTATAGTTGTTTAGTAAACTTAATCTGCAAAATTGTTTCATGAATAGTTTTGCACAATTATTATATAGATCTTTCATGTATAGTTGTTTGGTAAAGTTATTGGGTGAAGTTATTTTGCAAAGTTATCTACAGATTTTAATGTATAGTTATTTGCTAAAGTTTTCGGGTAAAGTAATTTGGCAGTTGGTAAATAGGTTTGGACAATTATTTTAGTATATATATTTGTTTAGTAAGGTTTCTTGGAAAAATTAATATGGACAGTTGTTTAGTAGATTTAGTTTCTTTGGTTAATAAAGTTTTTCGGTAAGTTGTTCTGCAAAGTTTTCTAATAAATTTAGTTTCACACAGTTATTATATAGATCTTAAGTATAGTTATTTGTTAAAGTTATAAGGTAAAGTTATTATGTAGAGTCACTTTCGTAAAGTTATTATATTGACTTTGTTTGATAGAGTGTTTGTGTAGAATGTTAAACTAATAAAAAATTTCTTTTTCAGTAATATTTTTACATAAAAAATGGTACATACAATTGTAGTTTTAGGTGATTGGATGTTGAAGAACGTATGACACTTTACAGTTTCGCTCGTCAATGAGTTTTATTTGCTACGAATGGAGAATCGTAAAGTTCAGATCGTTGATGAGTTATTTGCTATTTGTGGTGAAATTAGCTAGAGATTATGTTGATCTTGGTGATCATGATGATAAAAGTTTGCTTTGGCTTCTTTGAACCAAAAAGTCAGTCCTCCTATAATTCTCTTGGAATGTGGAATCAACCATGACACCAACTAAAATGCAAGGAAATATGAAAGACCCATAAACGTAGCTTCTTGTGAGTGTAATCATCATTATGGCAATGCTCCATCGCTGACTTGATCTTTTAGATTTATAAGAAGAAAAAAAAAGTTTTTTTTATACGATTTGTTTTCAAAAAAAAAAAAAAAGTTTCAGTATTTGATAAAGGGGAAGGGTATTTTTTTTCAAAAGATAAAAAGCACCAAAAGAGCTAAACCTGCGTTTAGAGTTGTTTTATAAAGTTTTAGTTTCGAAGTGGTTCTTATGTCTGATCTTGTGAGAACAGTTTTAAAAAGCTGAGGGAGCATTTCACTCAGACACCTATACTGGTATTACCGAAGGCTGGGGTACCTTATGCGGTTTATACAGATGCATCGTGAACTGGGTTAGGATGTGTACTTAGGCAGGATGGTCAAGTCATCGCCTATGCATCAAGGCAGCTGAGGAAGCACGAGATTAATTACCCTACTCATGACTTGGAGTTAGCTGCAGTGGTTTTTGCTCTTAAGGTTTGGAGAGCCTACTTGTATGGGGAGAAGTACAAGTTTTTACTGATCATAAGAGCCTGAAGTATATCTTCACTCAAGCAGATTTGAATTTGAGACAGAGGAGATGGACATAATTTCTTGCAGACTATGATTTGGATATTGCTTACCATGCAGGCAAAGCTAATCAGGTAGCAGATGCACTAAGCAGAACGAGACATGATGTGAATGCAACAAAAGAAGTGGAAGAGCTTGTTTCAGCCTTGACAAGCCTCAATATTTGTGAAGCCTCGGTTGAAGATGAAGTAGTTGGCTTGAAAGCGGTAAACCAAGCTGACTTACTGTGGAGAATTCGTGAGGCACAGAAAGAAGATGTCGTATTAAAGAAAGAAGTTGAAAGTGAAGTTGAAGGATACGATATCACAAAGAATGGGACGTTCGTTTTTAAGGGCCGAGTATGCATCCCAGATGATAAAGATCTAAAGGAAGAGATCTTGAGACAAGCGCACCGATAAGGTGCTATTTCTTCAGTTCAGCCATTTCTGCTGGAGCTAAACGATAAGATGCCTTGGATACTGGAGCAGTCCCTGGCTCTAACTCAATGGTGAAAGCATCTCCTCGATCTGGTGGCGGTCCTTGGAGCGGTTCAAAAACATATGTATACTCTGCTACTACAAGAATATCTTCCAATTATATCCTTGTATCTCCTCCGTCAATAGAGATTGTTGCCAAGTAAGCTTCAGGCCCAGTCCACTGTAACTTCTTTGCTTGGATCATCGAAATGATAAGCCCGCTTCGAGTATCGACTCCTTGAAACATCAAGTTACCCTCTGCTCGAGTAAAATTGACCCGCAATCTTGGGCAATCCAAATTTGCATTATGTCGTTTCAAAAATATCATATTATTATCCAATTTCTTATAAGTCTTTAAAGCCTCCCGGACGTAACGGACCGGCCGTCGGATAGGGGTGGACCCATGGGCCTGAGAGAGGACGTGGGGCCCACTGGTACCGGGGCGTTACAAGTGATATCAGAGCCGAACCCAGACGAGTGTGGAGTCAAGAGGGCTCATACCGTCAGGGGTTACGGTCTTGGTGCGCAACAAGGACGTTGCGATCTGTTAGTGGGGGTGAATTGTAACACTCCGGTTTCAGAAATATGGTGGTGCATGCAGAGAGGTTTAAAAGAATTGATTTGGACACCTATATCACCAAAGTGCACTTATCTTTTCGGTCAACCATCCTAAGAGAACTCCACAGTTAAGCGTGCTTGGGCTGAAGTAGTTTCAGGATGGGTGACATTCCGGGAAGTGATTGTCGGAACTGTGTGAGTGAGGACAAAAATACAGGGAAAGATCATGTGGTGATTTGTAGGGTCGGTAAACAAGTCTTTAAAGTCTTCCGGACGTAACGGACCGGCCGTCAGACAGGGGTGGGCCCATGGGCTACCCCTGTCCAAGCAGTCTGTTTTGTAATAATATTTGGAAACATTAGACGATAAAATATGATATTTGGAAGTATATATTAAAGCAAAAAGAGATGGAGGGAAAAAAAGTGAGCTTGCCGGGCACACCCCTCTTAACGAAATGATATGCACAATACATATGAATGTTTTAGCTAGCGCTGGGAGTTCGGTGAAAACCGATCAAACCGACCCGATCAAACCGACATTTTTGGTTATCGGCGTAAACCGAACAATTTCTTCCTAACCGATCGGCGTAATTAATTTGGGTAATCAGATTTCGGTTCGGATCGGTTCGGTAATCGTAACCGATCGGGTTTACTTAAACCGAGAATCTGCAGCCATATATAAGGATACTGAGTCATTTACCCTAATTTGGTTTCATTTTCTTCTACGCCTCAGCCTCTATCTAAAGCCGAGTTCATCTTCTTCTCCAACCTAAGCCATAATCAGCACCACGTTTCTTTTTCTTCATCAATTGTTGTTAGCTCTTCTTCTTTCTACACCCGTAACCACAATTTTTAGGGATAAGCTCTTTTTTTCTTCCCTTAATCACTTCTTAGTCTGATTATTTATTGTTTTCTCGCTAAGAATATATCTAAGAATTAAATATTTTGATAAGAAAACAGAAGTTAAGACCAAAGTGATGGAAGGAGAATGTGTTGCATTTTGCATAGTGGTAGCCGGAAGAATGGGCTGCCACGTCGGGTGTCCAAATGTCGACAAGCCGTCACACAGCCGTTGTCAGCTGCTTATTAAACCGCAATGCCAACAGTCAATGTCTTCCACACTAAAAAAAAAGTCAAACAAGAGTTTTAGGTTAAATAGTAAAATTGGAAAGAAAGAGGGTTCTTGAGTACAGTATGTCGGCTATGTTTTGAGTTTAATTAATATAAAAAAAAATTGGGAAAGAAAAAAGTGACGGCGCAGCCACATAACGCATATCTTTAGCCGCCTAACATGACACATATCTTCTCGCTCTCTTTATATATAACACACGTAGACATGTCACGTTTGGTTAACTTTAGGGTTTTATGGTGATTGAATACAAACGAAAACAAGACTTTCCTATGGTGAAAGAAGGAATGGTCATGAACGAGAAGCCAAAGAGAAATCTCATGAGCCCCAATGAGAAGCGATACAAAGGGATAAGGATGAGGAAGTGGGGGAAGTGGGTGGCTGAGATAAGAGAGCCTAACAAACGATCACGGATCTGGCTTGGTTCTTATAAAACCGCGGTTGCAGCGGCACGTGCCTATGACACCGCTGTGTTTTACTTACGAGGTCCATCGGCGAGACTCAATTTCCCCGAACAGGTCTTACAAGATGGAAACGGCGGTGAAGGTGTAGGAGGAGACATGTCTGCGACGTTAATACGGCAGAAGGCGGCTGAGGTGGGAGCTAGAGTCGACGCGGAGTTGCGGTTAGAGAATAAGATGGTTGAGAAATTAGACATGAATAAGTTGCCGGAGGCATATGGATTGTAATTTTTTATAGTTTGGTAGTTTATAGGTTGGAGATTGCCCGGAGACAGAGTTAAACAGAGGTTCTCTGACTCATATGAGGCTTAATATAGTTGAAATTTGCTTTTTTTTTTTTTTTTTTTTTTTCTTTTTGGGAAAATTGAATTAATTAGATGATCATATATAGTAAATTTTTCATAACATGGATCCTAAGAAACAAACAAATAAAGAAACAAATGCTAATAACCAATGATTATAACGGATGATTAATGTCCAAGTAAGGTGGAAACCATTGTTGGTGTTTTTTTGGCGATATAGGTTTCTTGTAAACCATAATTTGTAACAGTTTGTGCAACTGCTAAGTGCTATGTCTTCCCGACTTTCTTTGATTTCTTGTCATGACCTTAAAGTCTTGTTTTCTAATGGAACAGTAAAGGCAGCTCCACATAATGATTGGCGTTTTATCCATGAGAAAACCGAATGTGTATTTTGTATGGGCCAAAAACCTGCGGGCCTAAACGTTTAATTATGTGATCAATTTTATCTATAACGTTTGTAAAATAAACGACTCAAAAATGTTTTTGGATAAGTTCTAGGCCTGGACATATGGGTAACCCGTTCAGGTTCGGGTTAAATGGGTAATGAATTTACGACCTATTCGGATATTTCTAAATATTCGGATCCGGTCCGGTTCGGGTATCGTTTGGTTCGGGTCGGTTTGGGTAAAAAATTTTAGACCCTATACATACCCGGAAAATATGGGTATCCGTTCGGTTCGGATATTTTATATGTAAAATGTCGGGTTTTATACGTAAAATATCGGGTACCCAAAAAAAACTTTAAAAATTTGTTAAATTTTAATAAATTTAATTATATTTGAATACATTTTGCTAAACTTTGACAAACATAACAAATAATTTTTGGATAGTTTGGTTGTTTTGGGTATTTAAGTCTAAAGTTAATTGACATATTTAGATTTATAATTGTAATTCTAGATAATTAAATTATATTAAAATTATATATAATTAATATTTTTGATATTTAATTATATGTTCGAGTATTCGGGCACCCTGTTTGGGTAATGGGTATTATCCGGACCGACCCGATACCCACGGATTTTCAAAAACTGTACCCAATGAGATAATTTCCTCTTACCCATACTCGCCCCGAACCGGTTTTTTTGGTCCGGGTTTCGGATCCGATTTTTTTGCCCATGCCTGAGTTCATTTGGATGCTCTTCGAGGACCTTAACGTTTCTTTCTTGGCAAAGTTCAATGATCTAATATACTCCCCGACAATGGATTATTGTTGATTTTGTCACCCAAATATTTCAGATTTGTTAAAAACTATACATTTGTGAATTGTTTTTGTATATAAATACATACTTAATTAATGCTAAATAATTATTTTTTAAGAGTTTCTCTTTCTTCACTCTCAAATAACTCTTCATCAGTTAAATGTATTATGTCGTCTGGTTAAATATGGCAAAGCTGTCCAGTGTGGTATCTGGCTTTTATCCAACATACAGTATATTGGCTTTCATAGCAGTGCATGGTCGGCTTTTCGTCTAGTATCGTCGGCGCTTCCAGTGGAGATGGCTACCTTACGGTTTCTATCCGGTACGGTGTAGTCCGGTTTCCTTTTTTTTCTTTCACCTTTTTCTCTTTTCTAGTATATCCGGTTTTATTTTCTTTAGGTTTATATCACGGTTATGTTAGAGCGTTGATTATATCTGTTGGGGTCAGATTCTATCTCTTAGTACCGAACCAAACTTTGGACACCTCAGGGAAATTCCGAGGTGACCTCGGGGCAGCATGCTAGTCACCTCGGGGCAGCATGCTAATCACCTCGGGGCAACATGCCAATCACCTCGGATTCAGCATGCCAATCACCTCGGTTTCAGCATGCCAATCACCTCGGGTTCAGCATGCCAATCACCTCGGTTTCAGCATGCCAATCGCCTCGGGTTCAGCATGCCAATCGCCCAGGGTTCAGCATGCTAATCGCCTCGGGTATCTGCCAGTAAGCTCGGGAACCCGAGCCAGCTCCCTTCGAATACCCGAGCCAGTTATCTTCGGATTCCCGAGCCGGTTATCTTCGAACTGTTTTTTGTTGATACCCGAGCCGATTCTCTTCGGAAGCCCGGCTCGCGTCTCTCCGATATCCGAGCCAAACGCCAATCAGCTTCCGAATCGCCCGAGGAGAGATCATGAGTCACCCGAAGCAAGGACTTGGTAAAATATTCGCCCTCGAAGTATCATTTCCAAGCAAAGTGTCATTTCCGAAAAGAAGGATCATTTCCGATAAACCCGGAAATGATAGGGAGGAATCTCGAAGGATCAACTCAAATCAGGAAATGTTCCAAAAAACTCCGAAGAATAAGGAAACTATCCTAATCCGCGATATTCTAGCCGACTTCAAGATAAATGGAAATCTTCCGAGAATATCGCTGGAGAGGCGGTTTATCATCGCTATATAAAGAGACTCAAGGCTCTCATAGAAGGGCAAGCAAGATCGCTCTAGATCGCTCTGTATTTACAGAGAAGATTTCTAAACCCTTTTCTATACTCATACTCTTTTATGCAATCTCTTATTCATATGATGTTGTGTTTTTTGAGTATGTGTGAGTAGTTTATTCGTTGGGTATAAGGGTTTCAAAGGGGATTTATGGATCTGTTTTATAGGGTTTCTTAGATCTATATTTAGGTCATCTTTGTTCTTCGTTCTAGGTTTGTTCTTAATGCATATTGCTTGAATAGCTAACTTGCAATTGATCTAAGGTGGTTTTATGCATCAAAAGTATATAAACCCGTGTTCACTAGCCTAGATGTGAGTATCGTGTTATAACAAACACACACCACTTAGTTATAGGGCTTTACAAACTATAATCGAACTCGTTATTCATGCTGGTTTAATCTCCTCGTTGTATGCTTTACTTTAGTAACATAGTTGTTAGACTTAGATAGTCGTTTAGTCATAAGCTAAACGGTTTTACATAAGTGTTTCGTAGTTCATGAACTCTTTAAAAAGCATATGTATTCCTTTGTTTAAAACCCTAGAATAACCCGATCCATGATACCCTGAGAAATTTCTGAAGCCCAACTTCTCGTTTATTGATAGCCCTAATCGTTTGCTTTGCTTTAATTCTCTTATTTTGTTAGTTACAACCCAAAACCAAACCCCTCTTTTTATTTGTTTTAGACATATTCCTTTCCATTGAATTCATATCGTACTTATAAGTCTATGTGGGATCGATCTTTAAATACTACATCTGATTAACTGTGCACTTGCAATATTCCGTGTAGTCTCTAAGAAAAAACTTTGAGGCGAAATAAATCACGCATCAGTACGATTTTAGTTGAAGATTCAAAGCACGTTCCTCAGCTTATTACTATTGCATGCCTTTAGCTGTATCTTTTATGTTAAAGCTTCGATTGATATTTATTCAACAGAAGAGTTGTCTGAGAAATACAAAAAAATCTATCTTTGATCTTCACTCGGTCCTAGTTTCGATCAGAAGGATGATGATGGAAAACTTTTCTCCTCATGTTACACGCGTCTTTGATGTTAACATGTGTCTTGGGATTTTTCTAATTTGATCCAATCTTCTCTTCTAAGTGACGCAATGTTAGGCTAGTTGGACTTTTTTGTAGTCTTTGTAAACTATTTGATGATGTTGGGCTTTTTCTTTGTCGATGTATGTTATGTTTCTATCAATACAATCTTTGTTTGAGGAAAAAATACATAATTACAAACACTAAACCCTAAAAAATGGAACAAAAAAAAACTCAAACATAGTGTGTAAAATTGTGTTTTTAGATATAAAAAAATGGCAAATATAAAATATTTAAGATAAATTGGCAAAACCCACAAATGTATAACAAAAACAAAAAATTAACTGGCATAAAGTTAAACAATATATATATATATATATATATATATATTCAAAAATATAGTCCATTTAATAGAAATTTACATATTTGGATATAAAAAAAAATCAAAAAGAAATGTGAATTTAAGAATTATAAAAAATAAACAGAATGAAACTTAAAATGGAAAACAGTACATGCAAAAAACGTAAGAGGTTTTATTGTTAATATGAACAAAACTAGATGATTATCAATTAATTGAGTACATCCTCTTTATTGTAATTCTCTATTTTTACCTCTAAAATATAGAATTCTATAATAGAGGTGGCTTTTACTCTAATGTATTCCTCTATTTTTTCCTCTAAAAATGAACATTCCATATTATTTCTATTTTTATTTTAGGTTTAATACCTTTATTTATCAAAATTATTGCAAATTAACCCATTTACTTTAACTTTTACATAACTATGCTATTATTCAAATTAAATATTTATTATTAAAAATACATTATATCATATAAAAAGAAGAAAACATAGTACATATTGTTTAACCATTGGTATTAGTGTATTTTGTGTAACTATCGGCAGTACTGTATTTTAAATTATTATAGAACTAATAAAAAAATATAATTTATATATTTGTGACTTTATATAATTTCTCTTTTGAAAATAGTAGTCTCAAATTTTTAGAACATATATTTATGGGGTTTTTGCAAAAATGCCCCTTTTTCAATGCCACTTTTCAAAAATACCCCTTCTTTAAAACCTTATAAAAAATGCTCTTAAAAATATAAGATTTACCCAAATATGTATGTAACATTATTAAAACATACACAAACTACATTTCTATGTATCTAAAATCTTATAAATACTTTATAAATACCTTATAAATGCATTTTAAATATCTTTGAAAACCTTTAAAATATCTTGTAAAACCTTTGAAAAACCTTAAAAATCCTTTAAAATAACTTGTAAAACCTTTAAAAACACCTTATAAAACCTTATAAATACTTGGATCGAGTCTTCAAGTAGTAGTTACAATCCATAAGTACCTTATAAACCTAATAAAACTTTATAAAAATTTCAGATTTTAAAAGGGGCATTTTTGAAAATGGACATCTAAAAGGGACATTTTTTAAAAGGGGTACACCAAAAGGGGCATTTTTAACAATTTCTCTATATTTATACTAAAACCTCTAAAATCAAGCCAAAATATTAATTTCATTTAGTTTAGTCATAAAAAAAAAATTAAAAGTTAAAGAATTATTTTGTAAATAAAAAAGTTTAACTCTATTATAGAGATCCTCTATATATAGAACAAAAAATAAAGATCTCAGAGGTGGACATAGAGATATGTTGGAAGAGATTTTATTCTAAAATAAAGTATAAAGATAAATATAGAGGTAGGTTAGAGATGTTTTAATGCGTTTATGTTATAAAAAAATTAGATGTCTTTGATACCGGATACGTACTTTGTTTAGAGAAAGTGACATGTAAGTTAACATCTTTGTCATGTTGTAATATAAAGTGGGATTGTTATCATTTTGTATTTTACTTCCCAATGATTTATAAATTTTTATAACGTTTTATATTTCATAAACCTAGTGGCTAGTAGTAAGAAACTCTCAAGAAACCTACCCACCTAAAAAGAGAGAAAAACAAAACAAAAAATAGTAAGGCACAATAAACACTAAGACCACCTCTTCTCTTGTATCGTCGACAAAGTTTTGTTCAGTGGCAAAGATGAAGAATCCTTTGCTTTTGGCTCTTTTCCTTGTTGGCACCGTCGCTTTACCAGATAGAAGCAGCAGAGGAACTCAAGAATTGACCAACGATGGCCTCACCGGCACGAGTCAAGCAATACTCTCTTTCTTTGACCAAAGACTTGCAGTGGTGTACCCAGTGATCCAGAGATTCAAGTCACTCATCACTCTCGACCCTTATAACGTAACCAAGACATGGATTGGTTCAGACATCTGTAGTTATAGAGGCTTCCACTGTGACAATCCTCCGGACAACACAACCGCAGTTACTGTCGCTTCTATCGATTTCAATGGCTTTCAGCTCTCTGCTCCCTCCATCGAAGGATTTATCGATCAATTCCCTGACTTAGCTCTGTTTCATGTTAACTCCAACAACTTTGGAGGTACCGTGCCTTCCAAGATAGTCAACCTCAGGTATCTCTACGAGCTCGACATCAGCAACAATCGATTCACCGGTCAGTTTCCGACCGCAGTTGTCGGTATGTCCGGTTTGACGTTTCTTGACATCCGGTTCAACTCTTTCTCTGGTTCAATTCCACCACAAATCCTCGGTCAGAACCTCGAGGTTCTCTTCATCAATGACAATGGCTTCACTGCGAGCCTCCCCGAGATACCTGGTGATGGTACTAGTACAACACACATTCTTTTCTTAACTTTTGCAAACAACAAGTTCAACGGTCCTCTGCCGAGAAGCATCTTAAGATCAATGTCAACTTTAACTGAAGTACTCTTCTTGAATAACGATTTTACCGGTTGTATCCCTCACGAGATCGGGTTTCTCACGGGGGCATCAGTGATCGATATTGGTGGAAACAAGCTCACAGGGCCTTTGCCCCTTTCCCTAATGTGTCTAGAGAAAGTAGAGCAGGTCAACTTTGCTGGGAATCTCTTGTTTGGGGCAATCCCGGAGGCAGTTTGCATGCTGCTCCGGGACAATCTTGTCAACTTATCGTTGTCTAATAACTATTTCACGCATGTAGGGCCTTGGTGTAGGGGTTTACTTGACAGAGGTGTACTTGACGTTAGTAACAATTGCATTCCTTTCTTCCCAGGACAAAGATCGATGCAAGAATGTGCGGAGTTCTTTGTCAAACCTAAAAAGTACTACTGTCCTCACATGTGGTTCCATAGTTTTTTCTCTTGTAGATATTCTCACATATCTTCTTCCTCTTCTAGTGCTTTCATGCCCATGGTGGCTCCCTCACCTTAATGTACATTTCAGCGTATTTTCTCTCTCTCATTGTAAGGAAAAATAATCGAATTATGTTTCGACCTACAAAATTATGGTAACGGAAGGGCCATAATGGTGGTTGTGTTGCAAAATACATGTATAGTTTTCTTTTTTTGGGTAGCTAGTATGGTTTCCATGTCCATGAATGAGTAAACTAACACCATCTTGTGTCATGTCCTATAAATTCATGACTTACTCATGACTCATGATAAAAAGATAAGGCCAATGTTATGAGTTAAAACTTAAAAGCAATGCCACTAGGATTTCCTCTCTAATGTAACATACGTTTCTATCATGATCTTAGGATCACTTCGAGCTTCTTCAAACCTTTCCTATGATTTCACTTGTTGAATGTGAAATAATTGTGAAACTTTCAACAAAGCGATGCCGACGAACATAATTAGTTTTATAAGAAACAGTGTAAAATCTTAATGATGAGTTTTCATTATATTGAGTGCTAATGTAAGTAGACCCACTAAGGGACCATCATATAAATTATGTGGAGTGGGCACCATTCCTCCACGTCTACTGCATTTGATGGGTTAAAATTTAAATCATTTAATGTACCAAAAAGATAAAGAGAGATGAGTAAAGGTGACCCCATTCCTACCAAACCCATTGACATTTTCTATCGACTATCTTATTAAAACTTCTAAAAAGAATTAGTAGTCTAAACGAAATCCATTATAGCGTAATCATATATATACACTGCATCCAGCTAAGAAAAGGCTTGCCGCAACTACAAAAACAATTTTCCATTCGTTTCAAAATATAAGATTTTTTAGCTATAAATACGTAGATTTAAAAATATCTACTTTAAAAAAGTTCAATCACTCAAAAAAAAACAATGCATAATATAAATAATTATAAATATAGAAATAATTTATAATTTGTATAAAACCTTGAAAAAATCATATATTGTGAAACAAAAGTTTTCTCCAAAATATTCTATAATATTATAAAACAAAAAAAGTATTATTTAACTA
This sequence comes from Arabidopsis lyrata subsp. lyrata, assembly GCF_000004255.2. NCBI lineage: Eukaryota > Viridiplantae > Streptophyta > Magnoliopsida > Brassicales > Brassicaceae > Arabidopsis > Arabidopsis lyrata. Next base: position 17,552,480 of record NW_003302550.1, on the reverse strand, counting down.
GGTTTGTAGTTGTATTGTGGGCAATTATGATTCTAAAAAAAAAATTTGTGATATTTTTTTGTCAATACTTTTTATAAGTATAACGGTTTAGTAATCCAACAATAATATTTTAATTTTAATAAACAATTTATTGTAACTAATATAATATGAAATATATGTATATAAATTATAAAATGGTAAAACAATAACAAGTAACGAGTCAAACAAGACGATTATTAGTTTTTTTAACTACTTTGTTATTTGGCTTGTACTTACAAGTATCTAAATTATATTATTTGGTATTTGCTTTGACAACAACGAGTACTTGTTTTTTCAAGGCGGGCACCAGACGAGTAACGGGTACAGGAGAGTAATGAGAGAGATTTATTGCTGGAGCACATCAGGACTAATTTATAGAGAGCTCAGGATGTTATGAAACGCAATGCAGATAAGAAGCGACATTATTTGGTGTTTATGGTTGGTGATTGGGTATATTTGAAGTTGCAACCCTACCGACAACAGGCGGTGGTTTGCCGGCCTTGCTATAAGCTATCTGCAAAGTTCTTTGGTCCTTTTTAGATTGTGGAGCGTATTGGCATTACGGCTTATTGCCTTAAGCTTCCTGATTCCTCGAAAATCCATTATGTCTTCCATTTCTCTCAACTTAAGACCAACAGATCCCTTCTTATGTATCAGCAAAGACTCTTTCTCTATCCGAGTCTTCTTCTGTAGCAAAGCCTCCCTTTCGATCAAAGTCTTCACTTGTTTTTGTGTTTCGATTCCTTTCAGCTTCCAAACTCATCAGCAATCACCTAACTTTGCTTGATTCTCTTCCTCAAATACGAATTCTCTATGACGGCACGATCCTGCCACTGAATGAGAAATTTCATGCCCCCAGTTTCATTAAAAAGAACCTCCACATTCTGCTCATGAAATAGAGATTTATCTTCAACAATTTCTGGTGGAAGCTTAAATAACCGTTGTAGTTCATTTGTGAGATTCATGCTTTTATGCTGAGACTTTTGGCTTGGTGATGTGCCAGAGAAGGGATTTATGCTGATCTCTTGTAAACGTCTTTGTGTCAGAGCTTGAGAACAATTGATCCTCTTGATTACTAGCAATTACAGTCTTTGTATTTGTTGGATCTTATCTAATTGAATATGAAGTTCTGGGTTTCATATCGGAGTAGTTAAAACTTATCACTTAACCTACACATATGACCGGAGAACACTTTATAGCTTAGATGAACAAGTAAAATGACTAAAACACTAAATACGGATTCTATTATTTTACAATCAAACACTTCTTGTAATATGAGTCTGGCTTTCTTCATGTCTGTTGCTTTGGAGTTTGCAGCAGCATGTCGGCCATGAGCGTGCGTGTCAGATGACCATACCTCAAAGCCGCACGGAAATTGCTGAAGCACAAGTCTGTACTTGACATATCACCAAGAAGACGGTATCGACTATCAACACAAATGCAAATAATCTTCTGACTAGCCTCGAAGACTGAGAGATGCAGCGATAATGTTTCAACTTCAGCCTGTCTTTTCAAGTTAAATCTCGTGCGGGGACTCCAACCGGAAGATAGACAACGCCAACATCCTTGAATAGCAAAGGCAGTTATTTGTAACTTAAGCTTAGAGACTTAGAGTTTCAGCCAATGAATAAACAAAACACACTAATAAAATCATTATCGCAAGTACTGGTTATATCCTCATGGAAACACAACTAACATTTTTAATGCAGTGAATAATGAGGATTGTTTCTTTACGAATTTGAATTTACTAGTACATGCTTTTATGAGACCAGTAGAGATTTTAGATACGAAGCTTTAACATCATGAGATTGAGAGAGAAATTGGCTTACGAGAGAGTGTCAGCTACATAGAATATTGGAAGCCTCCCTAAACCTGCACATTTCCACGTTCTTCTCGGGGCCCCAATCGATTTTTCAGGTCCTGATCCTGTAGCAGTTAAAACAAACTGCATACATTCTGTTAACACTGGTTCTGTTAAGATACAGTATACAAGACAGTGAAAAAGGGAAGAAAAAATCGTTTACCAATGGAAACAAGATGGCCATAAGCGCTCCGCTCACAAGCGGCGAGAGAAAGAAAATGGCCAACACGCAGGGGCTTCCTGAAAACCAAACAAAAGCCAGCATTTAGTTTCTCCTTATATCAATGTCGCCAATGGACCAATAATGTAGAAAAGATTACCAAAACCAGTAAAGAATGCCCAGTTAGATTCAAAGAAGTCTAGCCTTTTCTCCAGAGGAATCCCAGAGAAGTTCCATTTATATCTGCAATGAGAACCTGGAACTGGTGAGTTTTCAAAGTCTAACTAACTTCATTTCCTGGCACCATCAACTAGGCTCAAGTATATGATAGAGATGACAACTTACTCGTAACAATAATAGGCATACATCCATGAAAGAAGTAAGAAATTCAGTATCTTCCCGATGTATGGTATAACACCAACAACATAAACCTGCTTTGTTCAGCCCATTAGCTTATCACATCTGTTATCATAGCCGAATAAGAAAACGTATAAATTCAATGGAGATTTACAAAGAGAAACCATTTACCTCTAGAAAAAAAAATGTCAGGAGAAGTATCGAATACACCTGCTCTCCTATACCGATCATCACCCTGAAAAGAATCCATGGCAAAAGGAAATTGGTTAGCACCTACAAACAGTTTCGTTCTTTTTGGTTTTGAAGTAGTGACATGGTAGACCAGTACCCTCCAAGACCAGAAGGCCTTTCAGAATTTGCCGAGTTCAGTGACGCCGGAGCTTCACCTTCTCTTAATGCTTCTGCTGAGCTTATGTCAGATTTTTCAATTGCCTCGAACCCATGTTTTGCAATATCATTATACCTGAAAATTAAATGGTCCCCATAACCTCAATGTTCGCGGAACATAAAAAAGATGGAGACAAGAACTGCAAACCTAACATAATGGAAAAGAATATAAACTTGTTTTCGATTGGCAATTCTCAGCTTGTGAAGGTCCAGAGGTACAAGATTTTTTCAACTACTAATTATACTATGTGAGTTGAGTGATATTCAAGGATTTTGTCACAATTCTGAGAAGTAGAATAAGGAAACAAAAGGCATAACTAAAGAAAAGATGCAAGAAGGCTACCAGATGTTACTCAAGATGAAGCTGAGCATGTACAGAGGATAGAACCAAAAAACCTGTAGCCATAATAAGAGCATTCTTTCTAAGTCAGATAACGGAAAAAAGGATATACACTTCTGAAGACTGATGATCAAAACAAAAGACAAAAAGGAAAATACAAAATCCTCCAACAAGAAGGCTCTTTAAACCTCAAACACACAATAGACTACCTAAATCTCTATGTGGGATACTTACGTAAAAGAGCTGCAAAAGTCCACCACGTAGAAAGGCATAAAATCCACCATACGAACAAAATTCTTGAGAAGTGAGGGGAGAGCACTGATCAGGTAATATCCACTGAAGGGCTGGATCTATAAACCACTTAAACACACCTAAACTGCACCAATCTCGAAAATAAAAACCAAAAGTAAGCTAAAAGTAGACTTGATAGAACCTATTCATACAAATCTCTCTGCTTTAATTTAAATCTCATCCCAAAATCAATACTTATTCTCTGGATCATAAACTATCAGAAAGTCTTCGTTTTTGAAGCGAAATCGAGTCACTTGTATGCAATCAAGCAACCAAAACAACGGCAAAATAGACCATAAAGATGAAATTTTTACCTTCCTAAGAATATCAAACCACTCAAAAGAAAACACTGCCATGTTCGTAATAGAAGTTTTCTTGAGTTAAAAGTATCGAATTGAGCGAATTCAATTCATAACAAGCCCTCTGCTTTAATCAAGTCTCAAACTTTCTATAGTAGATTTGACCCAATTGCAAATTAATCTACCTCATACTAAAATCCAATCTTCTTCTCTGAATCACAAGTCAATCATAACGTCGTTTTTTCCAAGCGCAATAGGATCACTTATATGCAATCAAACAAAAGAAAGGCAAAGTAGAGAGACCATAAAGATGAAATTTTTACCTTCCTAAGAAAATCAAACCATTCAAAAGAAAACACTGCCCAGTTCGTAATAGGAGCTTTCTCGACCTATACCACCAAATCAAAACCAAACGACTTTAAGATTAGTATGAAATTAAGTTTCTCAATGATCATCAGGACACGAATCACTTTGAGAGAGGGACCTATGACAGAGAATGACAACACGGTGAAGAGAACAAGCTTCTCGGAAACCCTCAAGCCATAGTGACAACACCTGCTTCGATTTTGATCTCATCTGGTCAAATCAAAGGCTTCGCGGTTTCAATTGTTGACAACGGAAGTGATTGAGAGAAGAAGACGTTGAATCAGACAAGCAACAATAAATTAGGTTTTTTTAAGAAGGTGGCTTTAATCAAATCAAATTTTTGTTTCTGTTTTTTTTTATAACTTGATTATTTTTGTTACAATATATTTGATTAAGAAATTTTTTTTTTTATAATCTTATGTAGATTGTATTTGATTTGTAATAAAGCTAGATTTTACTCTATGGTACATTACGGTCCATTTTTTTGTAACTAAAAAGTTTAAATTTTAAGTTGTACTTGTTTTGTTAATATTGTTTGTTTTGTTTAGTGTGTTTAAAATTGTACAATTGTGTTTTGATTGTTAATTCTAGGATTTCACCATGGTATACCGTCCCGTATTAATATCGATCCAAATCCATGCCATCATATAACCCCGTATTATAAAATTAAACATCATTTTGTGATTTTACTTTGTAATAAAATTTTATTTAAAAGATATATAATTCAAGTTAATTTAAAATTGCTTTTAAATGGTTCACATAACGATTACTATGTGATTTTGGGTCACACCGAAATAATCGGATCGGAGAAAATCTATAGATCCAATTTGAAACTATGTTTTAGTTATATTGATAGTAAATATTAGTAAAAGTTTAAGTAAAACCAATTTTTAGTGACGACATGAACGTACAAATTTATTTATTTTTAAATTTAAGTAAAGATGTTGAGAGATTTGGTAGTTTCTTTATACTTGTACCAAAATCGTAACCATAATTTTGTTTCGAATTCTTAGATTTCTACAGAAATAAAAATAAATATGGTTATAATTATTAATTTTTGAAAATATAGAATCCGTCCAAAAAAAAAGGATTTTAAGTATTGGTAACATTAACATATACCCAAAAGAGGATATCCATTCTTTTTTGAAAATATCCATTCTTTTTGAAAATATCCATTTTTTTTTTGTTCAACGATTATTAGTCAAAGATCAATGATTATTAGGCAATAAATGTGTGTTTTTTTTTCTGGATAAAACAAGATTTAATATCACTAAATCGTGTAAGTTTAGATACTAATGGTGCTTTACATTTTAGTAAAATAAAATAAATACTAATGGTGCATTACATTTTATTATCACTTGTCTGTTATATAGTCAACTTGCTTTACAATTTAGCATACTAAATAGACCATTAGTTTGCTGGATTTATGAAATAAAAAATATTTGTTTGATTTTAAGCTTAAGCATGGACGTAGCATGGCTTACATTTTAATATCAGATAATTAATACAGATTTATTATTTGTTATGCATATATAGAAAAAATGTAAGGATGTGGTATATTAAGTTTAGAAAAAATGTAAGATTTGTTATGTTTACTAAAATTAGAAGGTATCCTATGTTACATTTAATTGTTTTTGCTAGTATAGAGATAATAAAAGTTGTCTTGTATAGATTGTGTTTTTTTTTTTTAATTTTTAATTAGAAATTCGTTTTTTGATTAGTGGGAATGTGGGATATATGTATGTATGAGATTAATGACAAATTATGTAAATAGTCTAATGAAAGATGGGTAATTATTTAAATTGGAGCCAAATCATTGTGAGAGCGACACATCAGCGTGACAATCTTGTAAATAACACATCATGGTAAGGTTTATTTTTAGAGTGTTTCTCTATTAATATATAGGGGATATATATATATATATATATATATATTTAGAGATATTTTTGAAATAAATATTAGAGTTGGAATGTATTTACAAAAAAATGTCATTGGTGGGTCAGATCAAAATTAAATATTTCAACAAATTTAAAAGTTTGTATACCGTTTAATTCATTGTTTTAGTTGAAATATTTAATTTTATCAGCTATAATAAATATGAAACTTTTAAGAAGTTTTAAATACTATAAAAGATATATTCAAATAAAAAAAAATTATAATATTATGAAATTTGAACATATAAAAAATGAAAATAACACGAGACGAATTATATTGCAGGACGGGGTTATATGACATGGTGAGTTTGAATCAACATTAATAGAAATTTAAAATATCATTAACACGCAGCTCAATACGGGTTAAATTTTCATTTTGTTATTTTAACACCACCAATATTAGACATATCGAATCATGCTGATTTAGTTAAGATTGTATAAAACAAAAATTGTTTTGTGGTATGCTTTTACTTAATGGCAATTTTAAACTATAAAATATAAATGTCTTAAAAATGATACAATTTGCAAAATTTTATATATAATACTTAATCATAAAATTTTAAAAATTACAAATTTTGAAAAAAAATTCGTCCCGCGATGTACCGGGGATCACTCTCTAGTTAGATGTGTTTTTATAAACAACATTCTAAAATATAATAGTTCAGCGCGGGATAATAAATAATTATGGTGTTATTAGGAAAAGAACATGTGTTTTTTAATCAACAAATAACAAATTATAAAGTTAGCTATTTTTTATATATATTTAAAATGTAGATTATTGTTTAAAACGGATTTTTTGGCTGATAAGCTAAAAGAATTACATGAGTTACAAAATAGAGAAACCCAAATCGAAACCCTAGCAAAACAAGATATGCAAAAAGCAGTACAGTGGAGACGCAGCCCTCGCCTTCCAGATCTGATGCTAACCAAGACGGTTTCTTTGCAGACAAGACCTCGACAAGAAGTCATTGGCTGGAGCTAGCAAAACCCGCCGAGAACAAGCCGAACCAAGATCTCGATAACAAGTCACAACAGTAGATGATGGATTTCGACTCAAACAAGCCATCAATCACCGAGATCCAGTCAAAGATCACCCGCGATTAGCCATCTAGGATCCGGCCAAGGCAGATCTGGATACAAACCATCCCTCACACCACCGGAGAAGATAGTCGCTCACAACCACTTCACCCACCCTCCTACCCAGCAACTTGCGATGAAGACCTTTAAATGGAAAAAGCAGAGAAAAAACGAGAGTAGATCTAGATCTAGTTTTTAGGAGAGAGAACAGAGGTTTTTCAGAGAGAAAGATTGTCACTGTTTTTCTTAATCGTATTCTGCACCGAACCAAGTTAATGCGATTGAAAAGTGAAACATAGTAACTGTTTTCTTCCTTAACCCCCATCTTCTCCGGTTGTTTAAGGGTCGGCTGTTGGCGGTTCCTGTTTCTTCGCTTTGATTTTACTTGGCTTTCTCTTTTAAACTAAGTTAAGTGTTTCTTTTTGTTCTGGATTTCGAATTCTGAATTTCTTCTTCTCTTTTGTAAAGAAAAATCAATTATGTTTGGATTCAAAGCGTCTCTATTCAACATCCATGGCAAACGATATACAATTTCTGACGGCTATGCTGTATTTATTCCGGCATATTATCCCATTATATAAATGTTAGAATTTAGAATTGTGTTAGTTTCTGGTGGTCATCCTGATCGGTTGATGGCTTTCTGATGTTTGAAACAAATCTTTACAAATTTGTTGTGGAAACGGCGACTGCCTTGGAAACCGCCATGGAATCAAATCATAAAGACCTTTCATTTCTGGTCGTTGAAGAACGTTAACAAGAGAATCGAGATCAGGGTTCTATCATGGGTGATATTTACAACCAAAACAATGTCATCACCTAACTCAGTAGATGGAAATGTTTGCATGTTTTGCGATGTAACTGATGGATCGCCACCAATTGATATTCAGAAAACGTATTGGAGTTTCATAAAAGAGATGATAGCCAAACAAGAATATCAAATTAGACTAAAGACGAAGACGGTCAAGGAAAATAACAGATTTATCAATATGTTAGCGTGTAAGCCTTACCTAAGAAAGGAAGCAACGTGTAATTTCAGTTTTTCAATTATTTCGTTTAACTTAAGTATTATTAGTTGTATGGATTGTAGAACTTTATGTGTATGCTCATTAATATATTTGTAATCTCTCATTAAGCTTAATAAAGAAGACGTTTTAAAAAAAAACTAATTAAATGGTTATAAAATATTAAATAAATGTAAATTTTGTCAAAAAAATCAAATAATATGAAACAAACTAAAACATCTTATAAAAAATAAAAAATGGAGTATTGTGTTAAAAATAAATGGAGTATTATTTAAGATTATAAAATTATTGGATGAATTTGCTATATATTCAAAAGATTGGAGGACAATCTCAATAATACCATTATTACGTGACTGATACACGTCTCAAAAACATGAAACACACGGGAACAAAAGGCTCAAAGGCTTGTTGTGAATGAATGAAGATGATTGTATCCAGTTCGTGATTCAATCCAAAATCACAATAACATATGCTTGTTTTGTTCCTCACAAAAAGCCAAATTTCACATGAATCTTAAGTGAATGAATCCACAAAATAGAAAGGACTTCATAAAGAGAACAAATCGAAAGGCATATAAAGCATTTGAAGCAAAAACAAAAGTTCTTAGATTGATAAAAGCATGAACTAAAAGTACAAAGTTATTGAATTTATGTAGACTCAGAAATAAGACCTCCAACGATCAGTAATATACCAAAAGAGATCACAATATAAGCAAAACTCAATCTAGCCGTTACACTTTATTGGAGATGGTTTGTGACTGATGGTTGCAAAATGTGTGATCTCTTTAGGTCCTTTAGGGTGCAATGGACGTCTAAGGTCAATTGAGATGATTGGTAGATCTATGTAATATGTCCATATTTTGAAATATGGCATTGCATGAAGAAATATTACAAGAATTAATGTGGTTTTATATTACCAAAGTGCACTTAAAACCGAAACCCATCCAAAAATTAAAAATATTGGTTTGGTCTAGTTTGGGTGCCTTGGTTCGATTATTTATTCTCTATAACTAGGTATTCAATTGGTTGGTTGGAGCCGTGTTCTAAAAAGCAAGTGAAGTTGTTGCTAGATAAACTCAATTTCAGGAGAATTGAGCTTACGCCATGTCTAAATTTTTGCTAAGATATCTTACCATTTACGCACAAACAATTAACTAAAAGTTGATTATATGAATTTTTTGGAATATTAATAATAATTATATAAATTTATGTAAATGATTAAAAAATTATCTTAAAGATACGAATATAATGCTTCCACTCATATTGGTTAAGGATTTAAAAGCTTCTATACCAGGTCGAACATTCGAATCCTAGATAATACAATTTCTTGCAGTCTACCGGTGCAAAACTTATCGGAGGTTCTAAAGTACTACAGCGAGAGCCGTTCGTCGTGGTCTCGTGTGCTGCGGAGAGAGTCTGTCCATCGAATGTCATATATATATGTAGAACCCTTTGTCGCGAATCGCAGTATTGCGGGGAGAGCTGCATCGTGAGATCATTGGTTGTGGAAGTTGTTCATCGTAATAGCATATGTTGCAGGTAGTCTACATCATAAGAGGATTAGATCAAATATTTCTAATGATGATGTAACACATGATAAAAAAAAGAATATGAGTTCAACAATTCTAAAATGTTAATAAACATATTGATGTTCTAATTTTAGATAAATAATTAACCTAAATTAAAATTAAAAATAAAATAAAAATTAAATGCACCTAAAATCTTGAAACACACACCATCTATAATGCATAGTTTTTAATCTGTATAGGATTCTTAATTTAAAAGGATCTTATTTCAAATATGATTTGATTATGCCTTCTAATTAATTGCAAATTTGGCATGTTGTTTTATTAAGAAAATCTTGATCAAATGGAAATTTGAATTTTGTTCTATGTGATATATTATTTTCCAAAGTTATTTGTATTAAGTGGTGATTGAGCTGTTTCCATGTGTAGTAAAGAAAAAATCGTTATAGTCATGGAAAATTTTCTATAAGAAGAAGATGTGTTGTGTTTTTCAAAAGACATACAAAATTGCTGTTAAAACAGATTTTGTGATAGCTTATGTTTGGAATGGTGGCAACGGGTCAAATAATACATAATGATTATATTAAGTGGTGTGATGCAGTTAAGTGGACTTTGTTGAAGAGAACACAATGGGTATGAATGGAAGACGTTTAAATAGTGGGTCATCCTCAAAGTCGAGGAATTACAATGAATTTCAACATTCAGGCATTTTTAACGAAATTACAAAAAAAGCAGATGAAATGCAAGAGGTTCCATTATTTTTGTCTTTATGTGAGAAAAATGGATGACTCATGCTCCACTCCATACACACCAATTTAAGAGCGTTTTTACCTACAATGCACACTGTTCAAAACTTATTTATTTTAAACTACATTAAAAACTATTATTTTCTTTTCTCCAAAGTTGTATATAAATCACCTCTTGCATTTCATTTCTTCAAGCTTCATATCACGTTTCATCTTTTCAAAAAAATCATCACCTCTTTAACATATTCTCCAAGTTTCAGGTAAATATTTATTTTATGTATAGCTAAAATTATATTTATTTACATTCAATAATAAGTATAGTTTCTATATATGTTATATAAATTTATTACTATAATATATCATAGTTATTTATACAAATTTTTTACATGCAATTATAACATATTCTAAAAATAAATTAACTATATATATATATATATATATATATATATGTATTTCCTATCATTGTTTTATTTAAATATGACGAATCAATAAATGGTACTTAACCAATGATGTTATATATGTTCAATAGATTTTTATATACACATGTTATTTTATTTTATTTTGTTATTTTTTGCGATAATACACATATCTTTTATATAATTCAAATTTTACACATACGTGAATCTTTACAAATATGAAATTAAATTTGATATATGCTAAATATAAATATATATATATATACATATATATATGTATATATATAATAGCTTCATATATGGTATAATCAAAACATAGTTAGTTAATAAAAAATATCAAAATATCAGTTGTCATTTATATGAGAAAATATGATTTAAATTTGTCAAATATATCCAATATAGTTTTAAAATGAAACATTTATTGGTAAAATAACTCAATCATTTGTTATGGTTTTATTTTGTTCCATATATTCTTAAAATAGTTCATAATGAATCTAAATAATATTTTTAATATTGCAGATATGACGTCTAATCGCCGACAAAACACAAATAATATTGTGGATGCTGATACAAATTTTTCTGCTGAAACATCACAACGGGTAAATATCTCCTATTTGTTTTTCTAAATTTTAGCGTAGTTAAAGTTTAATTTAAAAATATGTTTGAATTTTAAAAAACATTTGTAGTGTGGAGACAATTTCAAATGGACTCCTAACCGAGAAAGTATATTTCTTGAATTATACGATAAAGCAATTGCCATGAATAATTACCGTTTAAAAGACCCTACACCCCTTGGTAAACAGTTTTTGGTTGAACAATTTAACGAGAAGTTCAGTGTTAATATAAACTATCGGTTCTTCAAAGAAAAGATTGATCAGTTGAAAAAAAAGTAGAAAAAGTATGTACAGCTTATGGATAACACGGGCATCACGGTTGACCCTGTCACACATCAGATAAATGCAAGTAATGGTGGAAAGATCAAGAAGTAAGTATTTATGATATTTCTAATTACATAAATATGATTAGTAAATTTTACGTACAAAAATTAATTAAATTTTTTAAAAAATTTTAATAACAGGTATGTAAGATTGTACACGCATTTCAACGGCAACCGCCACAACTTTGGGATGTGATGCAACGTTGTTTCAGATTATATAATGTGAAATCCCAGTCTCAATACTCTGTCAACCAGCGAAGAGAAGAACTTATGAATGAAGGCACAAATGATAACGAGGGTCGACTACAAAAAAACATGTTGATAGCATCACTTATTTTCTATACTTACATCGGTTATCGAATGATACAAATGAGTTACCATCACTTATATAATTGATATCAAAAGTGGCGATGCAAATTAATGCATCGGTTATAGCAACCGATAGCAATATTTCCATCAATTATAACAAATGATGCTACAATACGTCAGTTATAAGAAATGATGTAAATATTGCGACGACTACAATAACTGATGTAAATATTTACTAAATGTTTAACACAATCAAGTCAATGATAATGAACGAACTAGGACTAATTATAGCCTGAACAAGAAGGATTATAAGCATTCAAGTCTCCTGAAAATTATTCAGAGACAGTAGAGTCACTCATGTCAAACAAGTCTCTAGGCTGGACATGCACAGCAATATCCCACCCTTTCTCACATGGATCTTCTACATAGTATACAAGTTTTGCTTGAGAAGCTAAGATATATGGCTCATCTTTACCTCTATATATAACTATCGGGAGATGTGATTTTCAAGAGATTAAGTTCTGCAAGATTTTGCAAATTGACTAATAATTTACTAACTCTTTCTATAATTATGTATGTTTAACAAAGCATCCAACACACACAAACAAAACAAACGATGGTGTGAATTTGAGTTTCAAAGATATAAACTAAGAAAATGATAAATTTTCCAAGTCGTACACAGAGAATTTAAAGTTTCACAAACAATCAAGTCAAACAACACAAAGAGGAGATAATCATGCTTTTGAATTACAAATTAGAAAATGAAAACTAAGCTAGGTGTGATTTGTTTAAGAGATCAATCATAAAACGACAATCAAATATCAATGAATCTGAAAATTAAAGAGATGAAATACTAGAATTACCTTATTTAGAGTTGTACTCAGATTTCTGAAACTTGGTGATCCTCTCTGTTGCTCTTGAAAAACGCTATATCAAAATAATTTTGAGGTGAATATATATATGGACGAGTAACTGACGCTTGAGATACCTAAGAATTATGATACCACTCCCGCTTAAGGTTAGAAATTTGCGGGAATCTAAATGAAATATTTTAGGTTTTCACATATATATATATATTTATTAAGTGTTACATGAACGGTGCTGGGAGAATTCTTAGCCACGATCAGAAAATTATATATTCAATTTAATCAAAAATAAAATCAGTTGTAGATTCACCAACCCAACATCAAATATATCAAAGATAGGACATGAATTACATAAAAGAAGATAATTACATATATATTTTCTTCATAGTTTGTTCAGATCTGTGATTATAAATATTTAGTATAAGTGAAAGAGAGAGAATAACTCATCTGCCAGCAATAAGAAGCTTCTCTTTGCTCTTCATGAAATTTCCAAAGCACAAATCAAAATCATCCATAGATAGTTAATCAAATCGAAGACGGCTTCTTGCTCTATCGAAGGCATCGTGATAAAAGCGGCGGAGCTTGGAATCATCGGAAATCACCGTACTGTCAATCCAACAATGGATTACAAACAAAGGAAACAAAGAAAATTGATTTGCATCTACTTTAATATTCTTTTGGAAACAAAACTGAAGCAAAATCGAAGAAGAGCAGATGTGTAATGGCCAACGGCGAAAGAGAAGATGAACATATATGGGCTTTACTTAGATGGGCTTTGCAAGAGTCATTTTGTATTTTGTCGTTAATTTGAGTCTACTCTATTCACATGGGTAGAACATTATTCTTATTTAGTTAATGTTTTATTATATTATATTAACATGACCAAACAAGAATAATTAAGTCACATACATGCATCTGTTTTATAATTGAGGTTAAATTAGTATTACTTGTTATTGATGCAAATTTTTTTTATTAAAAATACGAAACAATTTGCAAAAGCATCAGTTAAATTACTGTTACAAATACGAATTATTAGTGTTGCTTGTTAAAAGTGATGTAAATTTAGATTATTTAGCATCAATTTCAAACAAACGTCATAAATCAGGTGCTATTTACATCACTTATTAGAAATGATGTTGAACTGCCAAATTAGTGTCACTTATTTTTAATTAATTCGAATTTGCGTCAGTTAATTTTTTGACACAATAAAACTGACGTTAATCACCCCTTTTTTTTGTAGTGGTCATATATACTCAGAAACATTTGGTGATGAAATGCCAGAAAGTCAAGTTCCAGAGACACAAGAAAACGAAGAGGTGTATACGTGAACATTGATGATGAAACATGAGTTTACACATGAATATACACGCCTGAATTCTCCATCAGTTGATCCAATCCAGATTTCGGCTTCTAGAGTAAAACAACGAAGTCATGGAAGTACCTCACAAAGATCAGCAGGAACCTCACGTGTCTCTACTGCAAGTGGTTCACGAGGAAGTCGAAGAAAGCAATCTTTTGAGAGAACGCTAACAGATACAATGACTGATTTTCGAGAGTTTCAACGCCAAAGTTTACGTCCAACTCCGTTTGACCAAGAGGATTTCGACGAGTGTGATGTAGCTGTGAAGATATTTGAAGCAATGGATCTTCCAATCAACACAAAATTTTATTGAGAATGCATTAAGGCATTTAGAGAAGACGAATTTTGGCGTAAGTATTTTATTGCTAGAGCTGACATACCTTTCGAAGATAAAGTACAATTTTTACAAGCTCTATGAGGATATACACGCGATGACGAACTTGTGGGTAAGCGTTTAAACACGAGTCATCATTTTGGGAGTTCAAGTTCTGCTTGTTTTCCTTATGGCAGTCCAATGTCTGGTGGTTTTCACTACAATAGTCCATATTCTGGTGGTAATTCGTAGGGTCAAACTTTGGGTGGTCAATGGGGTACACCACCAAATGCTCCACAATGGAGTATTCCACCAAGTGCTCCACAATGGAGTACACCACCAACTGGTCCACAATGGAGTTCATCACCAAGTGTTCAACAATGGAGCACACCACCAAATGCTCAGAAATGGAGTTCATCAGCAAATGGTCCAAAATGGAATTCACCATCAAATGCTCAATGGGGTTCATCATCAACTGCTTTGCAATGGAGTTCACCATCAAATGGTCCGCAATTGGGGTCATCACCAACTGATCGACAATGGCGTTTCACCAAATGCTTCAGAATGGAGAACACAACAACCTGCACCAAACTGGGGAACACCTGCAACTGGGCCACAATGGGGTTCATCATCAAATGGTCCAAACTGGAGTTCACCATCAAATGATCCACAATGGAGCTCACCACCAGTTGCTCCACAGTGGAGTACATTATCAATTGATCAACAATGGGGCTCATCATCAAATATTTCACATTGGGGCTCTTCACCAAACTCCTCACAATGGGTTCCTCCAGCAAATGTTCAACGTGGATTTTCACTAGAAACTCAAGATAAAATCACACCAAATATTCAACACAAAGATTATGAAGAAACACCAGTTCATAATTCTTCAACAGAGCAAATACCACGAATACGAAGAGCAGGAGGGTTATTCAACATTTGGGGAAGGAAACGAGGACCTAATTTAATTGAAACTCATCAAAATGATTCAGGATATGAAGATTAGTTTAGTAGGCATGTGTTTTATTATTAGTCATGATTTCGTGTTTTTTTTTTTAATGTCTTTTATGTATTTTGTATTATTGATTAATGCTATGATGTTTTTTTTTGATCTAAATTTCTTTATCTTGTGTTAACAAAATTTTAGGTTATTCAAATATGCCAGTTGCGATCGCGAGGAGTCCAATTTCTAAGTTACGAGGAAAGAATTAAATTATGGAATTTGGAAAACGAGCAATTTGAAGAGTTGATAATTCAACCAGCATTGAGTTACTACAATCAATATTTTCAAAGAGGACCAGTCCAAACAGATGGCGGTCTGGGATGGCACAATATTTGGCGTCGTCTACAAGAGGATGATGGTGTTTGTCTACAGTTATTACGAATGTCTCTTAGTTGTTTCAGAACATTGTGTGAAACACTACAAATAAATTATGGTTTACAACCAACATCAAATGTAAGCATTGAAGAGAGTGTGACAATGTTTCTACAGATATGTGGTCACAATGAAGTTCAAAGAGATGTTGGATTGCGATTTGGACGAAATCAAGAGACAATGAAGAAGAAACTTTTTGAGGTCCTTACAGCGACTGAGTTACTTGCCTGTGATTATATCAAGACTCCAACAAGACAAGAACTACGCTGAATTCCTGAACGATTACAACTAGATCGAAGATATTGGCCATATTTTAGTAGATTTGTTGGAGCAATGGATGGAGTTCATGTTTGCGTAAAGGTAAAACCCGAATTACAAGGAATGTATTGGGACCGACGTTGTAGAACATCATTCAACATCATGGCAATATGTGATTTGAATATGTTGTTCACATATGTTTGGAATAGAGAACCATGATCTTGTCACGATACAGCAGTTCTCACAATCGCACAAGACAGTGATTCTGAATTTCCTTTGCCTCCAACAGAAAAATATTATGTAGTTGATTATGGCTATCCAAACAATAAAGGTTTTCTTGCTCCATATAGATCTTCACGAAACAGGGTTATTCGGTATCATATGTCACAATTTGAAAATGGTCCTTGATGTGCGTGTAATTTCACTTCAAAACTTTTACCTGAAAGACCACACGTTAAACTGCAAGTGCACAGTAATCAGAGTAGTATTTTAGGATCGATCCCACAGAGAGTATAGCTACGGGTTATTGAATTCAAACAAGAAGATTTGGCTAAGACAAAACTAAACTTTGGGGTTTTGGTTTTGGGTTTCCTAATAACTAATGCAATGAAATAAGAAAGCAAATAAATGAAAGCTAAATGAACTAATGAAAGCTAAGATGATTAACGGTTTTAAAGTAATATGACTAAGGCGTTGGGCGTTCTAGGGTTTTTCCAGGGATCATGATTCTCGACTAACTAGGGTTTAGATCTCTAGGGTTTTTATGTTTTCGTTCTAGTTTATAACTACGAAAGGCGAATGAACGAGTTATCCTATGTTATAGAATAAGCCGGAAAATCTCTCTATACTCCGTTACTCAACTGACGTAGGCAACGACGCATAGATCGACGCATTAGGGTTGGATTCGCTAAGTACTCTAAGTTCTGTTACTCAACTTACGCAGGCAACAACACGAAGGATTGGTAACACTATGTCCGAGATTAGGTTTACCCGATTAGAGCTCCTAACCTCTTGGATCAGCGTTTGGTGATCAATCCAAACACATGCATTAAGTAAAAGATGTCCCAAAAGAATCTAAGTATGAACGAAATAATAGATCTATAAATCTAATATGATTTGAACCATGAAACCCCTTTGAATCACCCCATAAAACCCAACAAAGAAAACTACTCGCTCATGATGCTAAGAAACGACATGGAGATGAAGTAGAAAAGCATAACAAACGAATATGAATAAACAAAGGGGGTTCAAAGGAAACTTCTCTAGTGTCACAGAAGATAACTTGTCTCCCCAAAAGTCTTGAAAGAAAGAGAAGAAGAAAGAGTAGAAAAGAAAACAATGAAGAACAAAGAGGAGAGCTTCAAAGGACGACTTCTTCGGGATACAAGAGCTTCGACGAGGTGGAGCTTGAAGAGCTGAGAGTCTCGTCAATGGAGGCTGCGAGATCTAGGGTAGGAGGCGGTGAGGAAGCTGTGTAAAAAGGCCGTAGGGTTTCTTCAACTTGTCTCGGTATTTATAGGCTTCGATTAGGTCAAGGGGCAAAACCGTCATTTCCCACGGATTAGGTTAAATGAGGCTCGAGTTTCTGGAAAGGGCACAACGTGTGATGACCGGGGTGGAGTGTGAAGAGTAGCTCGGGCACGGGCACTCACGACCGGGGGCTCCAGGGGGCGCCGGTCCGGTCACAAGCCTGTCTGGTTGGTCTGGGACATGTCTTCACTCTTCAGGGCATAACTTCCGATTGGCTCTTTGAAAAGCTCCGATTCTACTTTGAGGTGAAACTAGACATTTCTAGCTTTCCATAGCCACCATGATCTCTTGATTTGGTAATCGGGAAGACCTCGAACGGACGCCATACTTCTGAGGCACATAAACTGTCTTGAAACGGGATTTGATCGTCTTTTACCCTTTTTTCTTGAAAACACATTATTCATCTTTGAAGAATAAATACTTGGAAACATCCTTGAAATATCCAATATCTTCTGTTTTCTCCATGAAATACCTAAATAAAACATAGTAAAAGTGGGCTAAAATACGATGTTATCAACTCCCCTAGACTTAGACTTTGCTTGTCCTCAAGCAAACAAGAAAGCTAGGCCGGCGAAGAGGTTTGAAAGACCTTGGGTATTCTCTTAGTATCAGAGACCATGTCCTAAAAGATATCCTGCGGACGCATAAAGACATAGACAACACGTTAGAACATTCTCACTATAGGCTCAAAACTTTCACTCCCCTTATCCATCCGTCTCGACCCTACAAGAGAACTCTGAAATCACGTTAGTCAACTCTCTAAATTCATTAATAAGTGGCGTAAGCCTTTCTAATTAGAAGGTTTCATTCGTGGTAGACGGCGCTTGGTATGAAAGGGGCTGTTTTGGTGTTTAGGTGGTGGAGTTAAAGTGTTTAGGGTTACCGTAAGTCTCGAGAAATGCAGGATATGTTGCAAAACCGCAAGAGAGAACGGATCGGTTTGATGTCCACAGTTTCCAACCACTTCTTCTTGTAAACACCTCATCTCCTTTCTTCTTTTCGTCTCTTCGATTCCCCTAGACTTAGGCTTTTCTGTAGGGATCTCTGTGAATGATTACATCTCTCATCTAGGTGATCCATGTCTTTCCTTGGGATTTCTCTGTACTTATAAGACTTCTTATTTGTAACCGCTTCCTTTCATTTTTTTTTTAAATTTTTTTTTTAAGAAAGGGGAAGCGGTACTTATTTACAGGCGAGTCTTAAAAGCACGAAATAAGTATCTTCGAAATCGAATGCCAAGGAAGAATAAGCTCTATACCAAATCATCACATCCTCTCTGTAACTTCCGAATCTCCATCTTTGTGGCGGGAAACTGTGTCGTTCCTTTCTCTCCGACGTTTGCACATAGCTGCTAAAATGAGAAAAGGAAAAAGAGAATGCATGAGGTCTGAAAAGAGGATAGGGTTTTAAGGGTAGGAACCACTAAAAGTGAGTGGCCATTCAGGATCAGCAGAGAGTGGTAAAAAGGGATAAGAAGTCCTGAATGTATATGCTCGTTTCCCCGATCTAACACCTTTTCATGAGAAAGAATTAAGTTCAGGTTAGATCGTTGATAGTAGGATTTTAACTAGTTCTCAATTCCTTAAAGTACTATCATGTCATTGTAGTATTTAAGGTGTCAATCCAAATGGGTGTGATGCTAGCAATCAAGATGCAATCAGATTTCACAGAGTCAAGCCAAGAAATAACAGGTTTTGGTGTTTCTAACAATCCTAGGTGATCATACAAAAACAGAAATTCTAATAGAAACAGGCAATATACTCGATCACACAGCTTGATGCCAAGCACTGGATGTGGTCGAGTATCAAGTCGAGTACCAAACAGAAACTGCAACAAATGTACTCTACCACACAGTCCGTTTCCAAACCACTGTGTGTGGTCAAGTACTTTAAATGAAATAAGTAAAAATGCAAAAACAAAGCAATAGGCAACAAGATCAAGCAATCAATAGCGATGTAAACAAGGAGATCAATTGGAAGAGAAATTCCCGAGGATGGGGTAATCGAGTAGTGAAGTCTCCTTAATCTAACAGGTGGTTAACATGCTCAACAAACTATCCCTAGACAACAAGTTCAATAACCAAATCAAAGTGATACCGCAACAGAGATCCTCAAGCAAAGCTAGTCCCAGACTCAATCACCATTGACGAGAGCTAACCTAACAGGCATTACGAATCAACAAGTTAAAGTCAAAACGCTCTCTGTAACCAATACCTTGGTACAGAGCCACGAATCTCTGGAATTAGTGGTTCAGACATTTCATCGAACACCTTGTGGGTGCGGAAATGTCTGGGCTCAAATTCCAGTTGATCAGAAAGAAATTAGCATTAAGAACAACTAATCCAGAAGGGATCTACCAATCAAACTCAACCACCTAGCAGATCAAGGATTCTAAACTACTCTAACCCATCCTCAAGAACCCTAATCACTACTCAAAACTCATGAACATGAACATAAACCCAGAAATGCATAAAAACTTCATATTAGCAAGATCTCAACAAGATGAACAACTTTGTAGAAGAAATCAAAAGCAAATACTCAATAGATTAAGAGAAATCTGGATTACAAAGATGAAGAATACATTAATTGTTCTGCAGAATAAAACTTAGTCTGAAAATTATGAGAAACAACCTTTTTATAGCAAATACTAGGAAACCCTAAATCACAAGACGACAAAGTATTAAGGCGGTTTTACGGAGATACTCGACCCTTGTGATCGAGTAGAGAGGTTGAATAAAGTTGGCGCCTTTGCGATTTCTTGCTCTGGGCATGTTGTGATCGAGCACTTGGGTCGAGTATGTGCTCGAGTTCTGCTTCATCCTCTTCTCTTCCTTATGCTCAATGTCTGGTTGAGTTGGGATCTGAGAAGACTCTGAAGCTTGTGATCAAGTGGTTGCGGGGAGGTGGTGATCGAGTGTCTGGTCGAGTGATCTGAGGGAAGCTTGTTGGGAGTACTCGACTGACACGATCGAGTGGTTGATCGAGTGATCTAGATACACAAGGACGCCGGGTTGCTCGACCACACGGTCAAGTATGATGACAGAGGATGCGATCAAGAGTTGATGGCAAGTTGTGGTCGAGCATCTGCTTCAGTGTTGTGGTCGAGCATCAGCTTCAGTGGCCAGGATGATGGTACTTGACCTCGTGGTCGAGTATACTGATTGGTTCCGGTCCACTTCCTCCAATTTGCTCACCAACAACTCCAAATCACCTGAAAACAACACAAATATGCAACATGCATGCAAAACTATCCTAAAAATGTAAAGTGATGACAAATCATGAGAAATGGTATGAAACAGTGGTGAAATGATGCTAAAGTGACGACAAATGAATGTTCAAAACAAGTAAAATATAGACATATCAATCGTCCAAATAAAATAGAGTTAACTTCCGGTCAAACAAATTCTCTACAGTCGAAACTTCAGGGGAAAGATCCCATTAGGAGCTTCTAGGTATTGACTGTTCTTGTGAGTCCTGCAAAACTTGTCACTCAAGAAATGAATTAGAACATATGGAATGGTCATTTTCATCATATATCAAGATCATCATTCCCTACATCGTTTTTGACTCAATAAAACTAAAATAAGAAAAAGACATTAAAATAACTCAAAGAAAAAGAAAAAGTACGTTAGTACGGATAAATACCCCCCCCCCCGACTTAAATTACATTGTCCCCAGTGTAACAAATCGAACGGATGAAAAGAAAAATAAAAGAAAAAGAAAAATGCGGGAAAAGTAAAGATAGAACCAAATGACCTCTACTACGCCGAGGAGGTTGCAAATCCGGTGTGGTGACAAATCAATGTCGAGGATCACGAATCATCCTCTGCATCTGCTCCGTGAGGGCTATCTGCTCGACTAGCCGCTGCTCTAGCGCATTACGTCGCGCTCTCTCTTCCTCGAGGGAGGAAGAATCGGTCTCCTGTGAACGGACGGGCTCCTCAAGTGGTCGTGAATGTCGCGAACGTCGAGAGGCGTTCTTAGAATCCATTGGTACCTAAGAGTGCAAAAAATATAGACAAAGTTAGCACTAGACATGGTGAAACCAAAATTCAAATCTCTAAGTGCAATGATACTTAAACAAGTATCTAGAGATTGAATTAGCAATTTGAAACAATAGCGAAGTATGAGAATCAAGAAATTGAATATATAAAGTATGAACTTAGAATACAATTTTTGGATTCAAGGTGATTTTCACAAAATTCAACTTCAAAAGTGATAATCAAAGCATAATCAAGTGAAAAATCTATCTAATTCCTCTTATACATGATGAATAAAGCTTAAAAAAGTAAGATTTAAGAGTTTGCATCGTCAATTTCACTAAACCATATAGGTCCGAAAATTCAACAAATCTATAATCCAATTCTAGCTACAAGACTTTACCAAATTCTTTGGATTACAAACCTATAAGCATATCTACAAGTTCTCCATCCTAATTAACTAACTAAAGCTAAATAATCAAGAGATTTGAGATTACCTTACTTTGGGAATAAAGAGAGAATTAGAGTTTAAGAGACATACCTTTGCTTTATGTAGAATTGGGTTAGAGAATAAGAATCTCTAGAAGAAATCAATTAGGAAGCACTAATCAATTTGGAAAAATCCCAAATTTTTTAAAGAGGTGAGTTTTGGATCTTTCTCTCAAAAGCTTTGGCAGAGAAGAAGAATAGAGTTTTAGATCCAAAAAGCTCTCCTTAGTCTTTTAAAAAGATGTTTCTAATTAAAAGGTGGGCTTTAAAAAGGAAGGGAGGGAATAGAAAACTTACCTGTTGTTGGGCCCACAGTTTCGGGCTTTCTGATAATAGAAACTTACAAAGAATCTCTTGTCGGGAACGGAATGGTTTGCACGAATTGGTGTGTTGCATCCGGCGTCGGGACATCGGCTCAAGATCATGCAACGAATGAAAGCAGAAAACGGATCGGGTACAAGGGCTTGCGATCGATCCGGGCTCCTCGGGTCACCCCGGTCACGGTGGGTCGCGACCGGTCTGGCCTTCACTGGTTGCCCCGGTCACGAGCATCCGTGACCGGTCTGAGCTTTCATGGTGGCCTCGGTCATGGGCATTAGTGACCGGTCCGACTGTTCTTTGTTCCGATTTCGGAAGTTTCCGCAAGCGGACATAATTTTCTCGACCAAAAACTTTAAAATATACATATTACCTGGTGATTTGAGTATGGTGAAGTTTCTTGACTTTGAAATCACGTGTTCCGGGTACGGCACGGTGAAGAGTTGCTTTGGACATCTTCCAATCTACCCCGGGAACTGTTGTTTTTCTCTCGGCCACTGTCTCCGGAATGGGCATATTACTTATGGAAATTTCATCAAAAGTAGTTCCTGAGACATTTAAACTTCAACCGGTTAGTAATAAGTATTTGACGTACCTTTATGTCATATCTTCCAATCCACTCCGAATCATGACTTGTTTTTCTCTGCCATTCTCTTCAGAACAGCTACTTTTCAGATGAATTTCTCTTTTCAAGTCGATTGCATGAAGTTGGGATTGTTGGTACGGTGACGGCTCTTTTGGTATTGCAATCGTCACGTCTCGCAAATGGTTATTTCTTTCAAGATTCTGTCCTGATCATTACTCATGAAATATCCAATTTATCGGTGGATATTCAATCCTAGATCATTTGATCGGACAAATTTGAAAACGGACGTGGAAGTGCGTTTTGGTACGATCGCAGTACGGACGGTGGTACGGTGCGATACGGACGGTATGGTCGGGTTCGGCATCAGGGACGGCCCTGGTCACGATGGGTCGTGACCGGTCCACGGGTTCACGGACACACCGGCCACTAGGGGTAGTGACTGGTCTGGCGTGAAGGGTCGGCCCCGGCCACGGGGGGTTGTGGCCAGTTCGGCGGTTGACGGACCTCTCTCCTTTTTCTGATTTTCTGATTTTCTGATTTTCTATTTTGTTTTTATGGTTTTTATGAAAGACCTGAAATTGCAAATACGAAAAACACCAAAAGTAAAGTAAAGTAAAACTAAAAAGAAATTGAAAAACTTACGAGTGGGTTGCCTCCCACTAAGCGCGCTTGTTTAACGTCGTTGGCTCGACGTTTGGGAAGCCGGTTTAGGCTTGGTGGTGTGAAGCTTCAGGAATCGTCTTTCCTTTAGCATCCTCGATGTCTTGGTAGTCAGCTCCGGCTTCTATAACAAGTTGTCCTTTAGCCGAAGTTTTGAAAACTTTAGCTTGGAGGAGAACTTCCTTAGTATGCCGTATCATCTCTTGGAGGAACAATGATCTTTATCTTTGAAATTTGAGACGGCTCGGGCGGTTTGAATTGCGTCTTTGGAGTCTTATCACGAACTCCACGGTTGCTTGTCTCCGCTTTATAGATATCGGGACCAATATGATCATCAAGTAGAGGACTTACTTGAGAGGGAATCGTCTTAGAGATTGTTGGATAAGAGATCTTCTTGTTGATTTTTGCAAAGATCGTCTTCTTGCGGTTGTGGTCAATCACGGCACCAACGGTTGCAAGGAACAGCCTCCCCAAAATAAGAGGTCTCTCGGTCTTCTTATCCATCTCCCAGATGTAGAAATCGGAAGGGACTATGCAATCTCCCACGACTAGTTGCAAGTCGCGAACTAATCCATCGGGAGTCTTTTGGGATGAGTCTCCAAAGACTAAGCTAAGATCGGATGGAGATAAATCTTGCAATCCAAGCTTCTCTGCAACACTTCTTGACATTGTGGATGTAGGATTCACACTCGATTATCTTTAAGTATTTTTGTGGAGAAAAACTCTTGTAAAATGAGGAAATGAATATGGGAATTTGAAAAGGAAATCAACCAAGAAAAGAAATGAGGAAAATTGATAAGAAAGAAGTACAAAATGCCTTGCGAAAGATAGTAAAGAGAGAAAAAAGTATTGTATTGCTTTGAAGTAATGAATAATCAGATCCCCCCCCAAACACATGCGTTTGAGGTTGTTTTTATAGAGAAAACATGATCAATATGGTCATTTACTGCTCATAATCGCATTGATCCGCAATAATCATGTAAGTTACATTTTGACCGAAACGGCTTGAATTTGAACTATCTTGGGCTTCGCGCGGATCTTCCGAACTCTTTCTTGTTGACTCCGTACTCCTGCGTCTTGACTCTGCCGCGAGCCCCGAACAATATTCTCCTCGCTTCGGCCTTTTTCTATGCGAACTGTATGTTGAAATAAGAGCGAACTCCGTACTGGTAAAGATCGAACTCTTTTAATAAACTGAATCGAACTCCCGACTGGTTAAGCTCGATTCTCATAATAAAATATCTTTAACTCCAAGAGGATTATTATGTAATAATGACGTGGACAGATCCAAGTGGATCCTACCAAAAATGTGTGGGATCCGACCCCAACATTTAGCCCCCCAAGTCTTGCGAGCTGAGTGCTCGGCTTGGAAGACTTAAGTAAACAGTAATTAATGACTCGAGATCTTTAACATTCCAGAATTATTCCATGTTTTACGCTATTACGCCGATCTCGGATAATCAGATGATTTGATATCCCTGACAACCGTCATCATTAATTTTCTAATTTTATATTAATACTGCGGGGAAAACCGTCCCACTTCCCAATATTCTCGAGGCGGTCTTTCATCATACTTTAGGGTTCTAAGAGGTAATATTACTTTTCCATCTTATCTTCTTTACCTAGAGAACCTTCATTTTTATTACAGAAGTCATTGTTTTCTTTTTGGTAAAAAATCCCTTTTGTAAAATGTCGAACCTTTCTTCCGAATTCCGCGAATACGAGGCTGACGATCTCGAAGCTCTCGTGGGTGAAGGATCCGGACCTCAAATTCAAACCGGAGATGGCTTTGATCTTCACCCCCATAGTGAATCAACTATCGATTCTCTCAACGATCGTCGTAGATTATGTCTCATCCCCCCTGAGGTAGAGATGGTAGTTCCGGAGCCCTTCGAGTCTCCGGAGTCGGGGCGAGAAGGTTACTGCTGTGCCTATGAAATTTATTTCAAAGGGTGCGCTTATTCTTTCCCCTTCCTGAGGTGCTTCTCGTCTACCTCAACCATCTGGGAATTGCTTTCTCCCAGATGTCGCCCAACATGCTCCGGTATCTTTTGTGTACCCTCACTGTTGCGGCGGAGATGGACTACTCATTGGGACTCTGCGAACTCTTGGAACTTTTCCAAGCTCGCGAATCCCTAACTTCTGGGTATTATGCCATTTATCCGAACGCGGATCGGAATCTTATTGATGGCCTGCCTTTAAAGGACACCACATGGAGGAAGTTTTGGTTCTTCTTCCGCATAAATAATGTTTCTATTCAGAGTTCTTCCGAACTCCTTCGAACTCACTGGTCATCGAATTTGGGTAGAAATTAGGACTTAACTGAATAAATTCCGTTTGTTATTTCAAACTGCGTTTCAACATTTCCTTGTTTTCTCGCACGTCCTCAGATTCGACCAGTTCCATCCGTCAACTTTCTCAACTTCTACAAGGCCGTCTTGGAGAGGCCAATTAATTGGAATTCTTTTACGCTGGAAAGAGTTCACGGCGCCGGGTTTTCTGTCAGAATGACACTTACTCACCCCGTCGACCCTCCTCCTGCTGAGATTGATCTCTCGAGTCTAAATGCCCGAGACAGGAGAAAGATCAAAGAGGCGAACAAAAAGGTTAAAGACCAGATTTCCCTAATCGAGAAAAATAAGAAAAACGCAACTTCCACCGGGGACGACAAAGTCTACCGGAAAACTCTCCTTGTTGACGATGGATCTCTTGAAGGTTCAAAGTCAATGGCGGTTGCTGTGAACAATGCTCCCTCCCCCATCCCAGCAGCAAACAACATGGTTGCTGCCACCGCTGACGAAGAAGGCCTTACAGGTGATTCTTCTCTCATGAAAAAGAGGAAGGCCGAGGAACTTGAATCCCTACTCCAGGGCCGTCCCAAAAACACAAGGGCAGAAATGCTTCTTCGAATTTGCCTATTCCTGAATCTGCCGAAACTCAGGATGTAAATCCTGATTCAGGAATCGTTTTAAAGGAGCCGCTGGGTTCAGGGATGTTACCCCCTAGACGTCCCCGAGGTAATACTTCTAGGGTTCGATCGTCTTCGAGCTCGGGATTTGTTGCCAGAGCTTCATCCCAATCAAGTAACCTTTAACTAACATACCGTTACTTGAGATCAATCGACTTCTCAAGAAGCTCAATCCTCAAATAACTATCTTTATTCTAGAAAAAGAGAAGATTGGGAACATGTTTCGGTGCTTCCACACCTGCTTTGGGAAGAAACTCCCGTCCTTTGTTCTGTTCTAAGGAGAGGTTTTCTTTTAGACTTTCTAGCGGATTGGGACTTTCTTTAACAACTAAGGCTCTTCTTCTCATCTCATGACTTAAGACAACTCTAGGTTTTTGCCTTTCTTTTTACTTTGCACAGAGCCTAAATTCTTTTATTTTCAAGCTTCCCAAATCCTTTATTAGACTAACAAGATATTCTTTTCTGTTTCACTTCCATCTCCTAAGAACAATAACACTTGTCTTTCTTTCTCATTTTTATTCCAAACACATTCCCAAACCCAAAGTAAAACTCCCACCTAGTCCTATCTAGCCCAAAAAGCGTGGACTATAACTATATGGGATACCATTCTTGTCGGTTCATACCTAACACTTTCTACCAAGCTCAATCCGGAAATAGGCCTCACACACACACAAATTTATTCAGGGCTTGAAAGAAAGGTTAGGTTCAGGGTGGGGGAAACTGTTCCAATGCTGGGAATCAGCTACTTGGATTAGCAAGAGTGGTAGAAGGTGAAAGAAAATCCAAGTATATGTATTGGTAACCACAAGTTCAACAACAATGCAAAGACATGATAATTATAAGTCAAGTTCAGGTTCTAATAGATAGGGAAAAGAATCACATCAAGCATGCTTCAATTAAAACAAGAGAGTCAAGTTGTGAATTCCAAATATGGTGCAGTCTTAATTCAAGTTCTATCACAAGCATTAAACAACCAATAACGAGGGCATTAAATCCATTCAGTAAATGAGCATGCTTACAAGGTTATCTCATCATCATCCCCTATGCAAATGCAACAATCCTATATGAAACCTTCTAGACTCAATCCTAAAATGACAATGCAGCTACATGAACACTGTTTTTTGTGAAATCTTTTTCAGAAATTTTTCAAATTTTTAGGTTTTTTTCAATGACATAAATGAATGCAGACAATATGCACAATGCAAGAAAAATTTGAAAACAAGAACAAAGCAAACACATCAGATAACAAACACTTCCTGAGCCCTCCCCCAAACTTAAATCACACAGTCCTCTGTGTGATCAAACTTGGAAGAGAGTACTCAGGACAAAAACAACACAGAAACAAAATAAACAGAAGATGGTATTTGACAATGGTGAATGGTAGTGCTTACCTCAGTTGAAGTAAGATTGCAGGTGATCATCCTTGTTGCGTTTCAGCTTCTCCTTCCTGTTGGTGCTCGACGTCCCTTCTCCTTCTGCGGCCAGCACCGCGGTCGAGTGTGCTCCTGGAGCGCATTAGCAGCGTTGTGCTGTTGGAACGGGCAAGTACAGCCTTCTTTCTCCTCTTGTGTGCTCGAGGCTCGTGTGATGAGTGCCTTGCAGGGATTGGAGAGATTTCATGCCCACTAGGCTCAGGCTCATCATATCTCCTCGAAGGCATGTCTTGAGGAAGCTGTCCTTGTGGTACTGCTGTGCTGGAAGACGAGCAGCTAACTATGGACTTCAGAGACTTCATACCCTTTATGAGCTTGTTGATGTACTTGTCCTGCTTCTTGCACCACTTCTGCAATAGGCTCTGGTTTTTGTGAGCTTCACTCAAGCTCTTACTCTCTCTTGCTGGAGCAACGTGTTCACTGAAATGATACATACTTGTATCATATGGCTCTTCCCAATCTACTTCCATCTCATCAATCTCATCATCTGCAGCTTCTTCTTCTGCAGGAACAGCCTCGTGCGTTGGCTGAGCTATCTCGACGTACAGGTCGTCAACTGAAGGTTCAAAGTTGATGTTATATCCCTCTATGATGCGTGTAAGCTCAGGGCGGGGAAGAAGGATGTTGGCTCTCTTGGTTGTGGGGTGCTCAAAGCGATATCTATACATGTCGCCAACCATCGCACGTTCCAGGAATTCAATGTGATGTAGGTGCTCAATATCCATCCACTTCCATTCATGCCCCTTGGAGACGATGGGGACTCCACATGCAATCAGAATTGGTGTCACCACACCTCCTATGCAGAGAGAACCTCGTGCTCTCTTGTTATTATTGGAGACAGCCCATTTCTTGTAACC
Organism: Arabidopsis lyrata subsp. lyrata; assembly: GCF_000004255.2. NCBI lineage: Eukaryota > Viridiplantae > Streptophyta > Magnoliopsida > Brassicales > Brassicaceae > Arabidopsis > Arabidopsis lyrata. Next base: position 17,523,443 of record NW_003302550.1, on the reverse strand, counting down.
ACACAGGTGGAGCAACAAGAGAATAACAAGAGGTGTGTCAGTGGTATCGCCGTGCAGAATCTGATTGTTATTGGCCCGATGGAGAGTGCCTTTGAGAGCCATGGAGATCATCTCCATATCAGTGTTGGTGACCGTCCCTGTAGCTTCTCTGGAGTAAAGAACATGAGCTACTGAGCGTTGGAAGTACCTGACGACCGGGATACGTATTTGATTACTCTTTGATCTCGAAGAGTTAAGCGCTGAGGTGCTGCCAATGGTGAGCCATAGATTCTTCAGCTCGCTTCTATCAAACCTCTGTTTGGTTCCCGTTCCACTGGGGAATGCAAACAGTCCTTCCAACCGTTGGATTGTCAGCATGTAGTCCTGCCCATGCACTGTGAATGTGATGAAGCCCAACCCGTCGCTTCGCAACTCATCTGTAGTCATTCCTTGGTAGATTTCCACTTGTAGACTCAAAAGAAACTGTATCGTTTCATCCTCATAAGCAACATAGGGGTAGCTCATCAGAGTGTCCAGGTGACAACTCTGGAACAGGTGCTCGACATCTTCCAGCAACCCCAGCTTCTCCAATGTCTGAGGACATGGATACCTTGTTCCACAGAATTCATTCAAGTAGAAGAGTCTGATGTACTCTTCAACTGGAAGCTCATCAGGTTTGTTCAGGAGCTTTGTAGGTCTGGGAGAAGGTTCAGGGACATCCTCATCTTCCAAGTCATCTAAATCCTCATCTATGAGCTCATACCTTGCTGTCATTTCTCTCTTCCCACGAGCTATCTCAGCTCTCCTTCGGAAGGTTTCATATTCCTCCTGTTCTCTTGCTGGTCTTGAAGACCATGATTCTGAATCATCAACATTGTAATCAGAATCTGTTGAAGGACCACCAGTGTAATTGCTCATGTTGATTCCTGAGAATTTTCAAAACTCAAAGCTCAAAAGTTAACAGGTTAGTGTTAAGAGATTATACAAAGCGAAACTGGTTTGAAAGATAAACCGTTTTCTCCTGTGAAATCGAGTATCCAGTCGAGTACTGTGGCTTGTCTGGTTGAGAATTGCGAATCGTTGGTGAAGAACGCGATAGCAAGGGTGAGGAGCGGTCGAGTATGGTTCAAGATGGAGGTCGAGTAGCGAAGTTAAACCGGTCAAGTATTGGATCTGAGATCGAGTACCGGTTTAGTTTGGAGGTCGAGCACGGTGGTCGAGTGGTGAAAAGTTGCTTCTCCTCTCCGAATGCGATCGAGTATCTTAGAAAGATGGATGTCGAGTTCGTGAAAAGGGAGTCGAGTGAGCAGCTTGGCGAGGTGAACTTTGCTTCTGTTTACTCCATGGTGTTCTTCTCCGGTTAAATCGCGTTTGGTGGTAAAGTGATTTGTGAAATGGGTGGTGAATCGAGGGAATGGTGGAGGTGGTGAAGTTAGAGAAATGGTGACTTGCGGTTGGAAGTGTTTGGATGGGATGAGAGTTGAGAGGAAGAAGATGATGAATAGAGACTCGTGAGCGAAGAAGATGAAGAGAGGTATGTGTGTTTGCGATTTAGGAGAGAGTGATGAAAGATGATAGTGTCGGTGGGAGAAGAAGGAGTGAGATGAGTGTGAACCTTTAGTGTTTGGATAGGATGAGGGCGATTTCAAAAAGAGTGGTGGAGAATGAATTGGTGATTCACTTCATCTTCAAAAGCGCGTGGGGAGACAAAAAGTAAAGGCGGTGGGCCATGCTCTATCTCTTTACCTTGAATCATTTTTTTCTGTTGACTGGGAAAGTCTCAGAACAACCCGCAATCTTCTGTAAACTCAATCATTCTTCTGTAAGTCTCTGTGATCTCTGTTGGTCGAGTATAGTGATGACTTTCAAAAATTTTGGGCCAAAATCATCACATATACTCGACCACTTCTCCTCATTACCAAGTGGCTTCGCGTGATAGAGTGGTAAGTCGAAACTTCAAAATTCTTGAGACGAAAACCACTTTGATACTCGATTACATAGCTCCACTTGCTCTTTGCCCTTGTGGTTGAGTATTGTGTTGAACTCTCAGAGCCAAAATCCACTTCACTCAGCTCATGACACTTATTTTCTGAAAGCACTACCAAAATGCATTAAAAATAACAAGGAAAGTAAAAATATGTACAGGGATAGACATGGGACTTCCTCCCAAGTGAGCTTGTTTTAAGTCATTAGCTTGACTTCCTTACTCCCTTAAGCATCAAGAGGTTCCTGGAGGTGAACTGAGGTCACCTCTGGGAAGATTTGATCTGCTAAGTATTTCTTGAGTCTTTGGTCATTCACTGTGAAATCTCCACTCTTACCAGCTAGAGTGATTGCTCCATAAGGGCGAACTCCAGTAACACAGAAGGGACCAGACCATCTAGACTTGAGCTTGCCTGGAAAGAGTTTCAGGCGAGAATTGAATAGCAGCACTTGATCACCAACTTGGAAGTCCTTGGTGATGATCTTCTTATCATGGAAAAGCTTAGTCCACTCTTTGTAGATTTAGAGCTTTCATAAGCTTCCAACCTAACTTCATTGAGATCATTCAGCTGGATCAACCTCTTCTCTCCAGCAGTTTTGATGTCGTAATTCAGAAGCTTCACAGCCCACATAGCCTTGTACTCGAGCTCAACAGGTAAGTGACAGGATTTTCCATAGAGAAGGTTGAAGGGAGTTGTACCAATAGGGGTTTTGAATGCTGTCCTGTAAGCCCATAGTGCATCATCTAGCTTTGCAGACCAGTCTTTCTTTGTAGTCCCAACAGTTTTCTCCAGAATTGCTTTTATCTCCCTGTTGGAGATCTCAACCTGACCACTTGTCTGTGGATGATAAGGAGTGGCTACCTTATGCTTCACTCCGTGTTTCTTCAATAAGTTCTCAAAGACTTTGTTGATGAAGTGTGTACCTCCATCACTGATGACGACCCTTGGTATACCAAATCTAGGGAAAATTATGGTTTTAAACATCTTCAGAACCACCCTTGAGTCATTTGTCGGACTTGCAATGGCCTCAACCCACTTGGACACGTAGTCTACTGCTACCAAGATGTATTTGTTCCCATAGGAAGAAGGGAACGGCCCCATAAAGTCGATTCCCCAGACGTCAAAGATTTCTACCTCTAGTATAGGATTTTGTGGCATTTCATTTCTTCTGCTGATGTTTCCCTTCCTTTGGCATGAGTCACATCTTGATATGAACTGCTGGGCGTCTTTGAACATGGTTGGCCACCAGAAGCCTGCTTGCAGTACCTTAGATACTGTCTTAAAAGTCGCAAAGTGACCACCATATGTTGAACCATGGCAGTGAAGCAAGATGTCTTCCACTTCCTCCTCTGAGATACATCTTCTGTAAATTTTGTCTTTACAGAGAGTGTAAAGATATGGCTCATCCCAGTAGTAGTGGTTGATATCTCTGAAAAACTTCTTCTTTTCATAACTGGTCAGGTTGGGAGGCTCTACTCCGCAGGCCAAGTAATTGACATGATCAGCATACCATGGAGATTTTCCTTCAACAGCATTCAGTTGGTGAAACTCATTCCCACTGTAATTCTTTCCAAAGAATTCTGTAACCATGAGTTGCTCCTCTGGCATCGAATCATCAATAGGGACTTCATCATCGATCCTCATCCTTGATAAGTGATCAGCTACACCGTTCTCTATACCCTTCTTGTCTACTATTTCCATTTCAAACTCTTGCAGAAGTAGTATCCATCTCAATAGTCTTGGCTTAGTGTCCTTCTTTGCATAAATGTGTCTCAAGGTTGCATGATCTGTGTAGACTATGACTTTAGAACCCACCAAGTAGCTTCTGAACTTTTCAAACGCAAAAACAACTGCCAATAACTCCTTCTCTGTCGTGGCATACTTCACCTGAGCATCATCCATTGTTCTACTTGCGTAATAGATGACATGGAGCTTCTTGTCAATCTTTTGTCCCAAGACTGCTCCTACAGCGTAATCTGAGGCGTCACACATGATTTCGAATGGATAGTCCCAGTTTAGAGCTTGGACTATTGGAGCTGAAATCAGAGCTTCCTTGATGAGTGGAAAAGCTTTCAGGCATTCCTCATCAAAATCAAACTCTGTTTCCTTACACAGCAGCCTTGTCATTGGTCTTGCCAGCTTGGAGAAATCCTTGATAAACCTTCTATAAAACCCAGCATGTCCCAGAAAACTTCTCACGTCCTTGACACTCTTTGGTGGTTGCAGTTGCACCATAACCTCAATCTTTGCTCTGTCAACCTCTATACCCTTCTCTGAAATCTTGTGCCCCAATACAATGCCTTCTTTGACCATGAAATGGCATTTTTCCCAGTTGAGTACCAAGTTCGTCTCTTCACACCTAGAAAGTACTCTACACAAGTTTGACAAACAAGAGGAGAAGGAGGAGCCATACACGGAAAATTCATCCATGAATACCTCAACCATCTCCTCAATTAAATCCGAGAAGATAGAAGTCATGCACCGCTGAAATGTAGCTGGTGCATTACAGAGACCAAAAGGCATTCTTTTATATGCAAAAGTTCCATATGGACATGTGAATGTAGTTTTCTCTTGATCATTAGGGTGAATTGGTATTTGAAAGAAACCACTATAACCATCAAGAAAGCAGTAATATGGGTGATTAGCCAACCTTTCTAGCATTTGATCAATGAATGGAAGTGGAAAATGATCTTTCCTAGATGCAGAATTCAACTTCCTATAATCAATGCACATTCTATGTCCAGTTATAGTTCTAGTGGGTATTAGCTCATCTTTATCATTTTTTACAACAGTCATACCTCCTTTCTTTGGAACGCAATGAACTGGAGATACCCAAGTGCTATCGGAAATAGGGTAAATTACACCTGCTTCCAATAGTTTAAGTATCTCTTTCTTTACTACTTCTTTTAAATTAGGATTCAACCTTCTTTGGGGTTCAATGCTCGAATAAGATTCATTTTCAAGATGAATGCGATGTGTGCATAAACTAGGTGAAATGCCCTTTATATCATCAAGTGAATAACCAATGGCTCTTCTATACTTTTTCAGTTCAGTTAACAGAAGATGCACTTGTTCATCAGTTAATGCATCATTCACAATGACAGGATATGTAGAGTTGTTACCTAGAAATGCATACCTGAGTCCTTTGGGAAGCGGCTTAAGTTCAACTTTTGGTGCCTTGAGTTCAGACCAGTCGTCTGATGTTGGAATGATCAGCTCCGCAGGGATGTCAACTGTAGTGGTCGAGTGTTCAGTCGAGTGAGTCCTCGAGTGAGCAGGTTGAGCCTGAGTTGAGTCCTCGTCATTCACTGCCATTACCTCTGTTGCTGACCCATTCAATTCCTCAAAGGATTCTGACTCTTCTACTGCTTTGTGTGAGTCCAACAGCTTTTGGTAACCCAAAGTTTCTAAATGCAGAAACCCTTCTTCACCATTCTTGGTCAAAGCACTCTTAAGGTGATCTTCTTCTGCTAGTTCCTCTAGTAACTCATCAGCTAACTGATCCATTTCTTCAATCCAAAAGAGTTGCCCTTCTATAGTTGGCTTCTTCATTACATCCTTTATATCAAAGGTCATTTTAAGGTCTTTACCAAGGTTCAAATCGATCTTCCCCTTCTTGACATCAATGATAGCTCCAGCAGTCGCCAAGAAAGGTCTTCCCAGAATCAGAGGGTCCTTTGGTTCTTCATCCATTTCAAGCACTACAAAATCAGTAGGTATCTCTACGACTCCGATCTTGATTGGTAAGTCTTCAAGCAGGCCATGAGGTATTCTGATGGATCTGTCTGCTAGAATCAGAGAGATATTGCAATCTTTGTATTTGCTGAAACCAAGTCTTTTCGCAACTGAGAGAGGCATGAGGCTCACTGATGCGTCTAGATCGCAGAGGCATCTGTTGAATGATAAAGGACCTAATGAACACGGTAGAGTGAATGAGCCAGGATCACCAAGCTTCTTTGGAATGATCTTCTTCTGAATAATAGCACTGCATTCATGACTCAATACTACCATTCCTTGCACTTCTTGAATTCTTTCCATGATCAGGTCTTTCAAAAACTTGTGGGAATCCGGAATAAGCGCGAGAGCATCAACAAGAGGTATTCTTAATTCAACTTCTTTGATGTTCTTGGCAAACATAGCTCTATACTTTTCTGCCAATGCTTTCTTGTGTCGTCCAGGGAATGGAAGTGGGGGTTTGTAAGGAGGAGGAACAAAAACCTTCTCCTTGTTCTTAGCAGCAACTGGTTTTAGAACAGCAGGTGATGTTACTGGAATTGGTGATCGAGTAACATGGTCGAGTGGAGGGTCGAGTACTTCTATTGGCTTGTCAACTTGATCTTCATTGAGATTGAAATCCTCCCCATCTTGGTCTGCACTGTCCTCAGTGGCTGGCTTAGGTCCCTCTCTGGTTGGAAGTTCTTTACCACTGCGCAGGGTGATAGCATGAGCCTGAGCATAGTCTTTTGGATTCTGAATCGCTTTGCCTGGAAGTTGGCCAGTAGGTTTTGGAGCAGAAGTTGATGCAGATTGTCCTTCCAAGTATCGGACTTTAGAATTCAATGCCTCCACTTTCACATTCAAGTCATTGTAGCTACAGTCCAGCTTATTGTGTAATTCAGATATCTTCTTAGCAATCTCCATGGAGCCAGATGCTTGTCCTTGGAGAAGCTGTTGTAGCATTTGCTTCATGTCAGAATCGGGGGCAGCATGACCTTGGTGTTGCTGAGCTGCAAACCCAGGTGGTGGTTGCTGCTGGTAGTTCCTCTGAAATTGTTGCTTGGGAGCAAAACCTTGGTTGTAGGGAACAAAAGGTTTATTCTGACCCGGCTGTTGTTGTGGAGGATACACTTGATCCTGTGGATTAGCAACGTTGGTGCTGCGGTAAGAAAGGTTGGGGTTGTTAGTCTTGAAGTTGTTATACCCTTTGTAGCCGCCTTGATTGTTGATGTAGCTGACCTCTTCTAACTGGTTCCCCTCCCCATCTTGGACTTGATACTGCTCGTCATCAAGTAGAAAGTGCACATTCTTCTGCTGGCCAAGGATAAGCCTATCCAGTTTCTCATTAAGAGCTTTCATCTCTTTACTATGCTTTGCATCCGATTCTCCAATACCTCTGTTGGAGCGATCAAAATCCTCGTTATAATTACCATCGGATTGAGCTAAGTTCTCAATTAATTCCTAGCCGTCTTCAACATCCTTATTCAAGAAATTCCCATTAGAAGCAGTATCCAGCAACATTCTGATCTTGGGCAAAACTCCCCTGTAAAGTGTGCTTAGTAGAGAAGCCTTCTTGAAACCATGGTGTGGACACTGTATAGTGTAGCCTTTGAATCTCTCCCAGGCTTCACAAATGGATTCAGACTGCTTTTGGGTAAAACTGGAGATTTCATTCCTAAGCCTTGCAGTTCTTGAATTGGAGAAAAACTTTGTTAAGAAGGCCTTCTTGCAATCGTCCCAAGATGTGATGGAGCCAGCAGGTAATGTCTTTTCCCATTGATGTGCTTTATCTCCCAGTGAGAAGGGAAACAGGCGCAACTTGAAACTGTCCTCACTAACACCGTTTATCTTGGTTAGGCTGCAGAGCCTGTCGAAGTTATCCAAGTGGTCTAAGGGATCTTCCAGAGGCAGACCATGGAACTTGTTTCCTTGAATCATCGAAATGAGACCACTTTTAATCTCGAAGTTGTTGTTTTGGACAGCAGGAGGCACAATTCCTTGCCTTTGATGGTGGTTTCTTGGTGCATCTCCAGCACCAATGTTTGCTGGCAGATTATTGACATCTTGTTCATCAGCCATTCTTAAAGGATGGTTGTGTTCAAGGTCTGTAGTGTCTCTCCTTTCCCTTAGCTCTCTGTCAATACGGTCAATGTTGTCGTTGAAAAGGAGGTTCTGGTTGCCTTTTGATCGAGTTTGCATACAGCAGGGTTGTACCCGGATCAAGAAGACAACAAGAAAAACAAAAAGTTAGTAACTGAAGTGAAAATTGAAATAGAACTTGATCTAAGCAAGTCTGAAATCTCAAATGTAACAAACAAACACCCAGACGGCAACGGCGCCAAATTGATAGTAGGATTTTAGCTAAGATCAATTATCCTTAAAGTACTATCATGTCATTGTAGTATTTAAGGTGTCAATCCAAATGGGTGTGATGCTAGCAATCAAGATGCAATCAGATTTTACAGAGTCAAGCCAAGCAATAACAGGTTTTGATGTTGTTAACAATCCTAAGTGATCATGCAAAAACAAAAATTATAACAGAAATAACTAATATACTCGACCAACACAGCCTGATGCCAAGCACTGGGTGTTGTCGAGTATCAGGTCGAGTAACAGGAGAAACTGCAATAAAACTACTCTACCACACAGTTCGTTTCCAAACCACTGTGTGTGGTCGAGTACTTCACGTGAATTAAGCCAAAAACGAAAATTAAGAACCAAGTGACAAGATCAAGCAATCAAAAGCGATGTAAACAAAGAAATCAATTGGAAGAGAAATTCCCGAGGATGGGGTAATCGAGTAGTGAAGTCTCCTTAATCTAACAGGTGGTTAACATGCTCAACAAACTATCCCTAGACAACAAGTTCAATAGCCAAATCAAAGTGCTACCGCAACAGAGATCCTCAAGCAAAGCTAGTCCCAGACTCAATCACCATTGACGAGAGCTAACCTAACAGGCATTACGAAACAACAAGTCTAAGCCAAAACGCTCCCTGTAACCAATACCTTGGTATAGAGCCACGAATCTCTGGAATTAGTGGTTCAGACATTTCATCGAACACCTTTTGGGTGCGGAAATGTCTGGGCTCAGATTCCAGTTGATCAGAAAGCAATCAGCATTAAGAACAACTAATCCAGAAGGGATCTACCAATCAAACTCAACCACCTAGCAGATCAAGGATTCTAAACTACTCTAACCCATCCTCAAGAACCCTAATCACTACTCAAAACTCATGAACATGAACATAAACCCAGAAATGCATAAAAACTTCATACTAGCAAGATCTCAACAAGATGAACAACTTTGTAGAAGAAATCAAAAGCAAATACTCAATAGATTAAGAGAAATATGGATTACAAATATGAAGAAAGCACTAATTGTTCTGCAGAAAAAGACTTACCCTGAAAATTAAGAGAAACAACCTATTTATAGTAAATACTAGGAAACCCTAAAACACAAAACGACAAGGTTTTAAAGCGGTTTAAGAGAGTACTCGACTCTTGTGATCGAGTAGGAGCAATCGAGTAAAGTTGACGTCTTGGCGGTTTCTTGATCTGGTCGTGATGCAATCGAGTGGTGAGTCGAGTGGTGCTTCATCCTCTTCTCTTCCTTATGCTCAGTGTCTGGTTGAGTTGGGATCTGAGAAGACTTTGAAGCTTGTGATTAAGTGGCTGAAGAAGATGGTGCTCGACCACGAGGTCGAGTGGTAGGTCGAGTTGGTGAAGGAGAGGGTACTCGACCACGAGGTCGAGTGGTCAGTCGAGTGGTCATCTGAAGACGAGGTCGAGTGGTGATCTGAAGACGAGGTCGAGTGGTGATCTGAAGAGTCTGCTGGTGATGCTCGACCGCGCAATCCACTTGGTGATGAGGAGATGTGGTCGAGTGATTTTGAGAGGCTGGCTGCTGAGAGTGCTCGACTGGGCAGGTCGAGTGATACTGTTGGTTTTGCTCTGCTTCTCCCAATCTGCTCGCCAACAGCTCCAAATCACCTGAAAACACTCAAATATGCAACATGCATGCAAATCTATCCTAAACATGTAAAGTGATGACAAGTGATGAGAAATGGTATGAAACAATGACAAAATGATGATAAAGTGATGCTAAATGGATGCTTAAAACATGTGAAATATACACATATCAGTGAAGGATCCGGACCTCAAATTCAAACCGGAGATGGCTTTGATCTTCACCCCCATAGTGAATCAACTATCGATTCTCTCAACGATCGTCGTAGATTATGTCTCATCCCCCCTGAGGTAGAGATGGTAGTTCCGGAGCCCTTCGAGTCTCCGGAGTCAGGGCGAGAAGGTTACTGCTGTGCCTATGAAATTTATTTCAAAGGGTGCGCTTATTCTTTCCCCTTCCTGAGGTGCTTCTCGTCTACCTCAACCATCTGGGAATTGCTTTCTCCCAGATGTCGCCCAACATGCTCCGGTATCTTTTGTGTACCCTCACTGTTGCGGCGGAGACGGACTACTCATTGGGACTCTGCGAACTCTTGGAACTTTTCCAAGCTCGCGAATCCCTAACTTCTGGGTATTATGCCATTTATCCGAACGCGGATCGGAATCTTATTGATGGCCTGCCTTTAAAGGACACCACATGGAGGAAGTTTTGGTTCTTCTTCCGCATAAATAATGTTTCTATTCAGAGTTCTTCCGAACTCCTTCGAACTCACTGGTCATCGAATTTGGGTAGAAATTAGGACTTAACTGAATAAATTCCGTTTGTTATTTCAAACTGCGTTTCAACATTTCCTTGTTTTCTCGCACGTCCTCAGATTCGACCAGTTCCATCCGTCAACTTTCTCAACTTCTACAAGGCCGTCTTGGAGAGGCCAATTAATTGGAATTCTTTTACGCTGGAAAGAGTTCACGGCGCCGGGTTTTCTGTCAGAATGACACTTACTCACCCCGTCGACCCTCCTCCTGCTGAGATTGATCTCTCGAGTCTAAATGCCCGAGACAGGAGAAAGATCAAAGAGGCGAACAAAAAGGTTAAAGACCAGATTTCCCTAATCGAGAAAAATAAGAAAAACGCAACTTCCACCGGGGACGACAAAGTCTACCGGAAAACTCTCCTTGTTGACGATGGATCTCTTGAAGGTTCAAAGTCAATGGCGGTTGCTGTGAACAATGCTCCCTCCCCCATCCCAGCAGCAAACAACATGGTTGCTGCCACCGCTGAGGAAGAAGGCCTTACAGGTGATTCTTCTCTCATGAAAAAGAGGAAGGCCGAGGAACTTGAATCCCTACTCCAGGGCCGTCCCAAAAACACAAGGGCAGAAATGCTTCTTCGAATTTGCCTATTCCTGAATCTGCCGAAACTCAGGATGTAAATCCTGATTCAGGAATCGTTTTAAAGGAGCCGCTGGGTTCAGGGATGTTACCCCCTAGACGTCCCCGAGGTAATACTTCTAGGGTTCGATCGTCTTCGAGCTCGGGATTTGTTGCCAGAGCTTCATCCCAATCAGGTAACCTTTAACTAACATACCGTTACTTGAGATCAATCGACTTCTCAAGAAGCTCAATCCTCAAATAACTATCTTTATTCTAGAAAAAGAGAAGATTGGGAACATGTTTAGGTGCTTCCACACCTGCTTTGGGAAGAAACTCCCGTCCTTTGAGTGGTGGAAGCCTGATATCAAGAAGATGTATGTCAGCCATTCATTCCACTCCTCTCAGGTTTGACTATTTGCACCTTTCATTAACTGATTTCGAAAGTTTTTTTTTTTAAAAAAGAAAAAACGCATCTTCTTTCACTAGGCAACTTTGGACGTAAATGACATCATCAACTATTACGAAGAGGAGCTTACCAAAGTTTCGAAGAAACCTGCTGTTGCTGAAGGAGAGATCGAGAAACTGCAATCTTCCAGTCGGCTTGAGCAGGAGGCTGCTGGCCTTGATTCGGCTCGCCAGGAGAAAATCGAACAACTCGAGAGATCTGGCGAGGAGACAAGGAAGATTTTAATCGAAACTGAGCAGAGGCTAGAGATTGCCCTTGCTGACCAAAACTTCGCAAAGGGCGAGATTGAGCTTCTGAGATCAGAGCTTGACAAGATCAAAACAACTACTGAGGAGCTCGAGCGCAAAAATGAGTCTCTTTCCGAAGTCAAAGATCGAGATGTTCGCAAAAGAGGTAAAGGAGCTGGGCAAAAGTTTCTTCTTGCTGTGTAGGAATTTATTACTGCAAACAAAGCTTGGAACAAACTGAACTCCGAGCGTGATGAGATGAAGAGCAATCTCGATCTGATCAAGGAGATAGAGGACGGAAAGGTCAACTTGGCTGAGGAAAAGGAAACAGTTGGCGCTGAGCTCGCTGAGACTGAAGCTAAGCTAGCTGAGACTGAAGCTAAGCTAGCTACTGCTCCTCAGCCATATTTGAATTTGCAGCAGTTTGTTTCTGAGTTCGCTGATTCCCCTCCATTGACTGAGCCAAATATTGGTTTGTCTCTTGACGAGATGATGTTAACGGGTTCTCCTCGCGCTCATTTTAATGAGTTTGGAACCAATGTTGACAGACTCTCCTCGGGACGAGCTCAAGAGTTCTCTGGTCGTGATCGTGCCATCTCCTCGATTATGGGAGACGGCCTTGAATCGAAGAGCGAACCTCCTCAAGACGCTAGCTCGCTCAATCCTGAGGTGGTTCCCACAACTCAGAACGCTGACGTCGGGAGTGCTCTTGTCTCAAATCAAGTAGGAGATGAAGGCGGTTCGCCTATGATTGAATGATGGCGATTGCATTCACCTTTTATGGGGATTGTCCCTTTTAATTTTAAGACATGAAATTCGCTTTGTTGGCCATGGGGTCGTTTATTTCTTTCCCGAATTTTCTACCCAAGGGGGCTTTTATTATTGTTTTGAATAATTTGCCCAAGAGGGTTCTTTAATTAAAATTCCTTTAGAAAGAAATATTTAATCTTGGTGGAAACCATCGATTTTACCTGGAGGGTTTGCAAAGTCCTCCTAATCGAAGTGGTTTAGGATTATAGGAGAGATAGGCTGATCAGACATACTTGCCTTTTTTAAAGAAAAAACATTGGAATTTTTCCTCGGTCTCTCGGTTGCGAGGTTAGAGCTCGGCTTACAAGAACACTTTGCGATACTTCAAATGTGTTCGATTAGGGAAATCTCTAGTGAGAACTGTTTGCTTTTCCTAAGAGATAAAAAAGGTGTGATACCATTTATTGATTGTCTTCGAATTTCGAGTTCGAAATTAAGTTCGCCTACTCGGTGTTTTTAAGTAATACTTGAATAACCTATATTTCGTAGGTCTTGTTTGTACATGTACACGAAAATCGAAAGGTCATAACAGTTAGATCAACAGATTGACGTTTAACTTCCTTTTTCAATAAACACTCAAGTGAGCAACCTTACATATTTTTCCTATATAAGGAGAATTGGATTTAGGAAATTTTCCGATAGATTTTTTTTTTAAAGAACTTTGTATTCCTTCTTTTTTAGATCTAAGATGACTTCTCCCCAAGGCAAACCTTCTGGTCCTAACTCACCACGATTCCCTTCAAGCGAATCTTTTTCCCGTCGGGGGATGGATTCACTCCACAAGGGGTGGCTATTCGTTGTTTTCTTCCTTCCATATCCAGGGAGGAACAGATCGAGTGCCATGAATTCATGGAGCAGATTTGAACCTAGTACCAATAGTTTAAAGGTTTTACTTAATAGATTCGTAATGTATCTGTTTTTTACAGATCACAGAAAGATACGTTTTCCTCTACTCCGAAAGGCAACGCCTCGGAACGAAACGCCGTATCCTCGAGGATCGGATTGCTAGAACAGAAAGGAAGATCCGACGTTTGGAGTCGGACGTTCACAACTGGGAGAGGAGGGATTTGATTCTATCGCCCGCATTCCCGGCTGTCTTCGAGAAAACATTAGGTTCCTGAAGAAGCATTGGGATATCTACCAAAGGAACCTCAAACCTGATGAACGCGAAGACGGTTCGCCATCAGATGAAGTTCCTTCTGCGAACCCCCCTCCTTCTTAGTTTTTTTTATTATTATTATGTAAAATACTATTGGGCTAGAGGCCCAGCAATATTAATTACATTCCCTTTTTGCTTTAAATTTGCCGATTCACTCAAATCATATTTAATGCGTTTATCTAGGGAATATAATTAGTAATTAACTCGATTACATTTTCCATAAAAGTAATAATTTCAGATTTGGGAAATCGTCAATTTACCCTCTTAAATGTGGTCAAGTATATTTTGAATATAAAGCAGATGTAGATCGTTATTGAATTTAATCAACAATAATTCTACAAAAATGTTTGAGGAAGGTAATTTCTCAGAGAATCCCTCCGACTCGTTTAAAGTGATAAGTGATGATCTTCCGGAAACGTCAGACATCAATCTTGTAAAAACGGAAGCTAACGACGAACCGAAAGAATCACGCCCATTAGGTTGGGGAACCAGCATTCAGGTTCCAAACGTGTTAATTGATAGATTATCAGCTCAAGATCGTGCCAAGGCCGAGGAGTTTATTACCAAGTTATTGTTAAACCTGGTGATTTAACTCTTTTTATTATTGCTAAACGAAGCATTTCATTTTCTTCAGCTTATCATTCGGCACGTCGAGCTCGAAAATGAGAAACAAGAGATTAGGCATAGGATCATGGAACTAGAGAAGCGTCGCCTCGATATTGCTCGCGAGCTTCATCACCTCGAAGCCCATCCTTCCGATTGGATCGAACTAGGACTTCAGGAGTACGAAAACATGCCAGGTTGTATTATGAGCATCGTTGACCTTGCAGGTCAAGGAGCAAAGTTGTTCCGTAACTCAAGACCCTTCTAGATCTGGTTCTAACTTATTTATTTAGACATCGTTCGCAATGTATTTTTATATTCATGTTCGAATATTGAATTTATAAAAACAAGACTCCATGACAGGAATAATATTTTTATTCTTATGTTATAGCTGGACTCGTGTTTAGCGAGCTGCCTACGTACCCAAAATAGGATCACGCCAAATCGTAGTTAGATTGTGTTTACTTTAGCAATAGAACTTTTCCAAGTTGATGACGTTCCAAGGCCTTTGAACGGGATTTCCGTCAAGGTCTTGTAAACGGTAAAAACCATTTCGGATTTGTTCTGTGATTTGATAAGGACCTTCACAGTTACTACCGAGTTTTCCAGCTCCTTCTTCTTTTGTGTTATCGAACACTCATCTTAAAACAAAGTCTCTTACATTTAAAGGTCTATTTTTCAACTTTGAGTTATAGTACCGAGCGGTCGATTGTTGATAGTTTTGAAGTCGAATAAGGGATTTATCTCGCCTTTCATCGATTGTATCAAGAACGTCTACTAATAATTTAGAATTTAGTTCTTCGTTGAGAGGAGCTTCGCTCCCGCGTAAACCAGGAACATTCAGTTCGGCTGGGAATACAGCTTCCATCCCATATACTAATGAAAATGGAGTTTCTCCCGTTGCTAGTCTCGGGGTTGTTCGATATGCCCACAACACAGGTTGCAGCTCGTCATACCAACCACCTTTTCGAGCATTCAAACGCTTTTTAAGATTGCTGAGAATGGTTTTATTGGATGCTTCCGCTTGCCCATTTCCTTGAGGATACCTCGGCGTTGAATAGCTAAGTTTTATTCCCCAAGCAAAACAAAAATCTTCAAATTCATTTGAAATGAATTAAGGACCGTTGTCCGTTACTATTTCGTAAGGAATTCCATGGCGACAAATAATGTGTTTCCACAAGAATGTTTTTACCACAGAATCTTGTATATTTACGTAGGCTTTTGCTTCGATCCATTTGGAAAAATAGTCCGTTAGAACTAATAGGTATTGGACGCCTCGCGTTGAGCGATGCATCGGACCAACTATATCCATTGACCACCTCATGAAAGGGTATGGAGCGGATATAGATGACAGAATTTCAGATGGCTGGTGAATAAGAGGAGCATGCATCTGACACTTTTTACACCATTTGGCGTAACCGATGCAGTCAGAAATTATAGTTGGCCAGAAATATCCTAACCGTTTGATTTTGAAAGCCATTGCTCGTCCCGAAGAATGACTACCACAAAGCCCTTCGTGGACCTCGCTTGTCACTATTTCAACTTTGGGTCCAAAAATACATAAAAGGTAAGGATCACTGACGCCTCGCTTGTACAATGACTCTTTAATTATACAATACTTAGCGCTGATGATTTTTAATTTGCGAGCTTGCCATTTGTTCGATGGTAGTTCTCCATTAAGAATGAAATTTTGGATGGGTACCCTCCAGTCTGCCCCCCAATCATTAGCGGAAGTATTATCCTTGAGTATAAACTTCCTTGGTTTGGGTTCGGAAGGAATATCAGGATCTTTGATTGTTTCCCGAACCTCTTGATCTTTTAATTTTCTTCTTGGCTTTCTTTTAGGAAGTTCCAATGGTGAAGTAAGTTCATCATCTTGAGATTTTACTCGTGATCTGGTGACCACAAATGAACTATTTTCATTTCCGGAGCATGACTTTGGAATTTCGATATGCTCGGCCTCCAAAATGTTATCGTTTTCTATTTCTTCAACCGAAATACTTCGCGAAGAAATACATTCAACTGGGATAACTCGTTTGAGCCCGGGATCTGAGGTAGATGCTAGGGTAGCTAAAGCGTCTACCGAAGTGTTTTCTCCCTGAGGGATTCGAACTAATTCGAAGTCTTGGAAATCTCCAGCGAATTGGTTTACAACCAGCTGAGAATCACAATAAGCTATTATTTTTTCTGCTCCAATTGCAAGAGCAAGCCGAAGTCCTGCTAAGAGAGCTTCGTATTCTGCCTCATTATTCGAAGCCGGAAACATTAATCGAAAAGACTGTTCGATTATTTCCTTTGTCGGAGTTTCGAGCCTAATACCGATTCCGGATCCTTGTTTAGAAGAAGAGCCATCTACATGTAATTTCCATGTAGAGTCTATTTCAATAAGGATTTCATCATCTAGTGGTAGTTCGGTAAGAAAATCAGCCAGAACTTATGCTTTTGCGCTAGTTCGACTTTTGTACTCTATATCGTACTCATTGAGCTCGATTGCCCATTTCGCCAATCTACCGGACGGACTTGGTCCGTGAAGAATTGAGCGAAGCGGATGAGAAGTTAAAACTTCTATCGGGTGAGATTGGAAGTAAGGTCTGAGTTTTCTAGCAGATATGACTACCGCTAAAGCTAATTTTTCCATCATGGTATATCTCGTTTCCGGACTGGTAAAAGATTTACTTATGTAGAAAATCGGCTTCTGATCACCTCGATCCTCTCAAACTAAAACCCCACTTACAGAATGATTAGAAACCGAGATGTAAAGATAAAGTTTCTCATCTGACTCAGGTTTTGAGAGGACCGGCGGTGTTGTCAGATAAGTTTTTAGTTGATCGAAAGCTGCTTCGCATTGATCATCCCACCAAAATTTTTTGTTCCCTTTTAAAATCTGGTAAAAGGGGAGACATTTATCAGTAGATTTCGAAATGAAACGATTCAACGCAGCAATTCTGCCCGTCAACCGCTGGACCTCTTTAATGTTTTTTGGTGAAGGCATTGTGAGGAAAGTGTTAATCTGATTAGGATTACCTTATATTCCTCTTTATGTGACTATGTAGCCTAGGAATTCACCAGAAGGTACACCAAAAGAACATTTAGCTGGATTTAATTTCATTCCGAATTCATTTAGAATTTTGAAACATTGCTCAAGATGTGTGATGTGCTCGGATTTCTTAAGAGATTTTACGAGCATATCATCGATATAAACTTCCATCGTTTTGCCCAAATGTTTTGCAAACCTTTTGTTAACTAAACGTTGGTATATTGCCCCGACATTTTTTAGACCGAATGGCATAACTTTATAACAGTAGATTCCTCTATCTGTTATAAAAGATGTTTTCTCTTCATCTTCGGGATTCATCATGATCTGATTATATCCAGAAAATGGATCCATGAATGTCAAGAGTTCGTTTCCGGCTGTGGATTCTACGAGCCGATCGATATGAGGGAGAGGAAAACTATCTTTTGGACATGCTTTGTTAATGTGAGTGAAATCGACACATACTCTCCACTTTCCATTTTTCTTTTTAATTACCACGGGGTTAGCTAACCAGTCCGGGTATTTTACTTCTCTAATCGAACCGATTTTCAAAAGCTTATCAACTTCGTCATTGACCACTTGAGCTCGGTCAGGACCCAGTTTTCTTCTCTTTTGCTTTATTGGTTTAAAACTGGGATCGACGTTTAAATCATGGGTAATGATACTTTTGTTGATTCTAGGCATATCTTTCGCCGACCAGGCAAAAATATGTTTATTTCCTTTTAGAAATGTTACCAATTGATCTTTGATTTCTGAATCTAAAGTAGTACCGATTTTTACTTTTCGATCTGGAAATTCGGAATCAATTTCAATTTCTGTGGTAACCTCATTCGAACTGAGGCCGCTTGGGTAACGCGAGGTGCTTTCTTGTTTAGCATTTATCATTAATTGCTATTTGAGCTTTAAACGATGTCCCATGAGATAGCAAGATCGTGACGTTTCCTGATCTCCTCGAATGGTTCCAATTCCACCAGGAGTCGGGAATTTCACACACTGGTGATAAGTTGAAGGTATAGCCTTCATTTGATATATCCACGGTGTGGATATAGGATTCACACTCGATTGTCTTTAAGTATATTTGTGGAGAAAAACTTTAAAATCAACAAATGAAAATAAGGATTTGAAAAGGAAAGTAACCAAAAAACTAAATAAAGCGAAAGAGCTTGGCAAGAATAAAATAGTTAAAAGCCTTGCGAAATTGTAAAAGAAAGAGTATGTTGTATTGCTTGATAGTAAGAGGTAAAAAGTTGTTCTCCTCCCAAACACATGCGTTTGAGGTTGTTTTTATAGAGAAAACATGATCAATGCAGTCATTTACTGCTCATAATCGCATTGATCCGCATTAATCATGTAGGTTACAATTTGACCGAAACGGCTTGAATTTGAACTATCTTGGGCTTCGCGTGGATCTTCCGAACTCTTTCTTGTTGACTCTGAACTCCTGCGTCTTGACGCTGCCGCAAACCTCGAACATTATTCTCCTCGCTTCGGCCTTCCTTTATGCGAACTGTATGTTGAATAAGAGCGAACTCTGTACTGGTAAAGATCGAGCTCTTTAATAAACTAGATCGAACTTCCGATAGGTCGAGCTCGATTCTCGCAATGAAACATCTAGAAATCCAAGAGGATTATTATGTAATAATGACGTGGACAGATCCAAGTGGATCCTACCGAAGATGTGTGGGATCCGACCCCAACATTTTGCCCCCCAAGTCTTGCGAGCTGAATGCTCGGCTTGGAAGACTTAAGTAAACAGTAATTAATGACTCGAGATCTTTAGCATTCCGGAATTATTCCAGGTTTTACGCTATTATGCCGATCTCGGATAATCAGATGATTTGATATCCCTGACAACCGTCATCTTTAATTTCTTAATTTTATATTAATACTACGGGGAAAACTATCCCACTTCCCAATATTCTCGAGGCGGTTTTCCGCTAAATAAGGTTAAATGGAACGACGGCTTTTACAGCAGCGTACATTTACCTCTAAAGCTTTTACCAAACTAGAAAAAGAGAAACCTCTTAGTAAAAGATATCTTCCCCAGCCGTCTATGTTTTGGAAAACGAAGATGACAGTCAAGGAATCCCTGTTCCCAGAGGGGATGAAGTCTTCACCCAAAGGGGAGACAAATTTGGTCCGCATTTCAGGTCTCAGTCGACCTCCGCTTCCCTTGGCGCTCTTTGCCGCCTTTGTAACATCCCCCAGGAAATTGAATTCTCTCTTCCTAGACCCAACGAGTCTCCGGAAGTGGTGCGAGAGGGTTACTTTTGTGCGTACGAAGTCTATTTCAAAGGTTGTGGTTTGTTTTTTCCCGTACCGGAAGTTCTTCTTTTATACCTCCTCCACCTAGGGATTGCCTTTCCCCAAATGGCTCCTAACTTTCTTCGATACGTTCTGAGTACCCTGACTGTTTCGGCAGAAGCAGGGTTTTCCCTCTCCACCAGTAAACTCTTAGGGCTATTTCGAGCCCGTGAATCCGCAACAGCGGGTATTTTTTCTATAAACCCTATCCTTGACCGTAACCTGATCGACGGAATGCCCTCGAATGACGGGTCTTGGAGGAAATACTGGTTCTTTTTCCGAGTCAACCCCCATTGCGTTCAAGGTCTTTCCGTTCTTCTTCTCGCCAATTGGTCGGCTAAACTTGGTTAAAAATCCAACCTTTACTACTTTCCACTGTATTAAGTAAAAGAGATAGAATTCTTAACCCAATACTTTGTTTCAGGAAACCAGACGATCCCCCGCCCAACCGTTGACTTCTTATCCTCCTTTTGAATCGTTTCCGAGGGTGAAACAAATTGGAATTCCTTCATCCTTCAACGCATTCATAAAGCGGGGCTCGCCATTAAAGACGGTCAGACTCACCCCCTCGATCCTCCTCCCGAGGAGAAAGACGTCTCGAGCCTGAATGCTCGAGATAAAATAAAGATGCAGGCTGAAATCAAGGCTCTTAAGGATCAGCTATCCGAAATCGGGAGAAAGAAACGGATAGCTGCAATCTCCAGGGTTGGTAACTTCCACAGGAAGACCCTCTTGGTTGATGACGGTTCATTAGAAGCAGCCCTGTCAGCCGCGGTGGATACTCATGGAGCCAAGATCCTTAACAACCCTCCAGTTGCCATCGCAACTTGCCCTTCCGAACCAGGGTGTGAGGGAGAAATAACCTCCTCTCCTTGTACAAAGAGGAAGGCTCCAGATTCCGATAATCTATCAAACGAGAGACTTAAAACCATGAGATTAAGTTCTCCCCCACGAGTCTCTAGCCCTCTATGTTCTATTTCTCCCTCTTCAGAACCTTTAAACTCCGAGCTTCCTCTTCCGGGTGACAGAGTAATTTCAGAGGAAATTGATGAGCCGAGATCGGAGGCTCCCCTATCTCAAGGACTGAGTGTTAGGACTCAAAATCCTTTACCCGCTTCGATTTCAGGTAAGTTTTTACTTAAAAAGCGAGCATTAGCAAAACTTGCCACATATTGCATCTATTTTATTAATTTGCTATTCTCCTCTGCTTAGCAGGCGAAGAAGAGATTGGAGACATCTTCCAAAGTTTCCAAACCAGGCAAGGGGCGTCTCTTCCTCCATTTTCGGTTTGGAGGCCGGAAGTACGTCAGATGTTCGCCAATCGAGCTTGCTACCTATCCCAGGTTCGGATCTTTTAGATTATGAAAATCTCCCTTCCTTAGGTAAAAGCTTCTTGTCTAAACGACATGTTTTTTTTTTTACTCCGAAGGCGTTTATGGAGACTAATGGAATGATCTTCCATTATGAGAACCTTCTTCATCAAGCGAAGAGAGAGACCGCAAAGGCTAAGAAGGAGGTTGATGATCTCAGATTAGCCAACCAATCCAAGCGACTTGAGCGGGAAAAAGCATTCGAGTCGTCTTTTGAAAATATGAAGAAACCTCTAGCAGCTAACGAGCAACGCATCAGAATTCCGAATGCTGAAAGAGATTCTGCGAGGTCTAATGCTCTTCGCTTGGAGGCTGAGATAGAGGAGAATACGACTTTGTTCGAAGAGGCAAATCAAGAGATCGAGCTTTTAACTAGGAACAGGGCTCGCGATATCGCTGAAGCCGAACATAATGCTCGAGAAGAGATGAGGGGATTCGGTAGGCAACTTATTCAATTTGTTACGAAGTTCATCAAGGACGAAGAGGTCTGGACTAAACTTCTAACAGATCAAGCCGAACTGAAGAGCAATCTAGACCTTATTAAGGAACTAGAGGCTGGGAGAGTTTCGTTCGAGAACGAGAGGAGCGAAGTTGCTGCCGAACTCGCTATGGTTGAGTCCGAGTTATCCTCGGCTTCCCGTCCTACTCTCGATCTGAAACAATTTTCTTTGGTATTTGGAGATTCCCCATCTCAATTCGAGGTAGGTGAAGGTTCTCGGCCACATGAGGGTTCTCCAGAGGTGTAGGAACGCTCTCTTTTTTTTAAAGAATTGTTTTGTTGAGTCCATGAGGATTATTCCGTTTGACGGAAATATTTTGTTCAATTAGTGTAACCGAACACAACCATGTACATGCTTTGGCATATGATTTTTTTTTTTTAGCAAAAACGTTTGGACACGATTCTAGGTTTGCAAGTCCTAGCCTGCCAAAGAGGTTTTATGAATTGTGAGAGATGAGCTGATCACGCTCACTTGCATTTTTTAAAGAAAAAATCTTAATAAGTATTTTTCCTCGGTCTCTCGAAGGCGAGGATGGAGCTCGGCTTAAGTTTTCTTTTTATATCGAGGGATAAGATTAATAATTCATGAGAATTTTATCATAAATACGACCAAGCAATGATTTCGATCGTTGCCCATGATGGCTTCGGAATCGCTGGGCCGCGTTTTAATTGGATCTGAAGCCTGCTCCAATAGGCCAACAATATATAATTATTTTTAGAAATCTGAACCTCTTTCTTTTTTAAAAGGAATTCCGAAAGATCACCATAGTTCATTATAAGAAAAAACTTGAAAAATGCCGCTGTCTTCTTTCAGATCAAGCTCAAGAATAACAACTTCAAGTGGGAACCCATTGTTTGAGTCCGAAGACGGATTCTCTCCAAAGGGAGTTATTCACCCAACGTTTTTTCATTTCCGAACAGGGAAGAAAAGGGTCAAATGTTATGACTTCCTGGAAAAGGTTCCTTTTCTAACTCTTAGTCTTCTCAGAAAACTATAACTTCCTTTCTTTTGGTCATTTGACAAAATGTTCGTTCAAACAGATCGTCGGGAGACACAAAGCTTTATGTGAGAAGAGACAAAGAATCGGAAGGAGGCGCCGTGCTCTTGATGAGCGCATAAAGAGGATGGAAAGAGAGATCCTTCGCTTGGAATCTGAACCGCACGAATGGGAGAGGAATGGTCTAGACATCGTGGCCATAATGCCTACTTGCCTCTGAAGATTCCTCCGCATGCTGGATAAATTTCATCGTTTATCCTTGGCGACCAGTGATGGGTCCTCTTTTGTTTCATGTTCCTCAGAGTTCCGGAGACTTCCGATGTTAAGAACTGAAGAAAAAGAGGAACCGGAGACGAAAATTGTTGATGACTTCTTCGGCCCTTTTGATTTATCTTCTGACGAGGGGCTATCCTCGGAAAGCTGTTCGGGATCTTCCACCTCGCTGGAGTCATTATCGGGCGAAGACTTTTGATCGAACACTTTCCTATTTATGTTTGTAAAATGTCACTGGTCTTGAAACCCAGCAACATTAATTACATTTCCCCTTTCGCTCTAAATTCGCCGATTTATTCAAATCTCATTTAATGCGTTTAATCTAGGGAATATAATTAGCAATTAACTCGATCACATTTTCCATGAAAATCGTAATTTCAGATTTGAGAAATTGTCAATTAATCCTCTTAAATGCAATCGAATAGTTTTTCGAGTATAAAGTGGGTGTAGTCTGTCATTGAATTTCAAAAACAATTCTACAAAAATGTTCAAGGGAGGTAATTCATCAGAGAATCCTTCAGACTTGTTCAAAGTGATGACTGTTGATCCTTCGAGGACGTCGGACATCGAGCTTATAAAAGCAAAAGAGTCTGGCTAACCAAAAGATTCTCAAATATTGAAGAAGGGAACTAGCATTCAGGTTCCGATCGTTTTAATCGAGAGATTGTCGCCTCAAGATCGTGTTAAGGCTGAGGAGTTTATCAATAAGGTATTTTCCATCCTAGTGATTAACTTCTTTTTGTTATTGCTAACCGTAGCGTTTTATTTTCTTCAGCTTATCACTCGGCATGACGAGCTCGAAGATGAGAAGAAAAAGATTAGGAAATGGATAATGGAGCTAGAGAAACGTCGCCTCAATATTTCACGCGAGCTTCATCGCCTCGAAGCCCATCCTTCCGATTGGATCGAACTGGGACTTCAAGAGTATGGAAACATGCCAGGTTGCATTATGAGCATCGTTGACTTCGCTGGTCAAGGAGCGGAGTTGTTCCGTAATTCAAGACCCTTCTAGATCCGGTCTTATAAAAATAGAATTCCATGACTGGAATAATATTTTTATTTTAATGTTATAGGTTGATTCGTGACTAGCGAGCTGCCTACGTACCTAGACTAGGATCAAGCCAAATCGTAGTTCGAATGTGTTTGCTTTAGCAATAGAACTTTTTCAAGTTGATTATGTTCCAAGGCCTTTGAACGAGATTTCCACCAAGGTCTTGTAAACGGTATACACCGTTTCAGATTTTTTCAGTGATTTGATAAGGGCCTTCCCAGTTAATACCGAGTTTTCCAGCTCCTTCTTCTTTTGTGTTATCGAACACTCGCCTTAAAACTAAGTCTCCTACATTTAAAGGTCTGTTTTTCAACTTTGAGTTATAGTAGCGAGCGGTCAACTGTTGATAATTCTGAAGTCGAATAAGGGATTGGTCTCGCATTTCATCGATTGTATCGAGAACATCTTATAATAATTTATAATTCGATTCTTTCTTAAGTGGAGCTTCGCTTCAACGCAAACCTGGAACATTCAGCTCGGCTGGGACTACGGCTTCCATCCCATAAACTAATGAGAATGGAGTTTCACCTGTTGCTCACCTTGGGGTTGTTCGATAAGCCCACAACACAGGTT
This sequence comes from Arabidopsis lyrata subsp. lyrata, assembly GCF_000004255.2. Classification (NCBI taxonomy): domain Eukaryota; kingdom Viridiplantae; phylum Streptophyta; class Magnoliopsida; order Brassicales; family Brassicaceae; genus Arabidopsis; species Arabidopsis lyrata. The sequence goes on along the minus strand of NW_003302550.1, from coordinate 17,499,114 downwards.
GCAGCTCGTCATACCATCCACCTTTTCGAGCACTCAAGCGTTTTTTAAGATTGCTGAGAATGGTTTTATTGGAGGCTTCCACTTGTCCATTTCCTTGAGAATACCTCGGCGTTGAGTAGCTAAGTTTTATTCCCCAAGCGGAACAAAAATATTCAAAATCATTTGAAATGAATTGAGGACCATTGTCTGTTAGTATTTTGTAAGGAATTCCATAGCGACAAATAATGTGTTTTCACAAGAATGTCTTTACTACGGAATCTTGTATGCTTATATAAGCTTCAGCTTCAATCCATTTGGAAAAATAGTCCGTTAGAACTAATAAGTATTGGACGCCTCGTGTTGAACGATGCATCGGACCGATTATATCCATTGACCACCTCATGAAAGGGTATGGAGCGGATATATGTGATAGAAATTCAGATGGCTCGTGAATAAGAGGAGCGTGCATCTGACACTTTTTACACCGTTTGGCGTAATCAATGCATTCTGAAATCATAGTTGGCCAGAAATATCCTAACCGTTTGATTTTGAAAGCCATTGCTTGTCCCGAAGAATAACTACCACAAAGCCCTTCATGGACCTCGCTTGTCACTATTTCAACTTTGGGTCCAAAAATACATAAAAGATAAGGATCACTGACGCCTCGCTTGTACAATGACTCTTTAATTATACAATACTTAGCGCTGATGATTTTTAATTTGCGAGCTTGCCATTTGTTAGATGGTAGTTATCCATTAAGAATGAAATTTTTGATGGGTACCCTCCAGTCAGCCCCCCAATCATTAGCGGAAGTATTATCCTTGAGTATAAACTTCCTTGGTTCGGGTTTGGAAGGAATATCAGGATCTTCGAGTGTCTCCTGAACCTCTACATCACCTGGAAGTGACTGTTCGGTTCGAGATGGTTCTTTAATGGGAACCTCTTGATCCTTTAACTTTCTTTTTGACTTTCTTTTAGGAAGTTCCAATGGTGGAGTAAGTTCGTCATCTTGAGACTTTATCCGTGATCTGGTGATGACAAGTGAACTATTTCCGGAACTTTGTTTTGGAGTTTCGATGTATTCGGCCTCCGAAATGTTATCGTTTTCTATTTCTTCATCCGAAATATTTCGCGAAGAAATACATTCAACTGGGATAACTCGTTTGAGTTCAGGATCTGAGGTAGAAGCTAGGGCAGCTAAAGCGTCTGCCGAAGTGTTTTCTCCTCTAGGTATTCGAACTAATTCGAATTCTTTGAATTTTTCGGCTAATTTTTTGACAGCCGAAAGATAAGCTTCCATTCGAGGAGCCTTAGCTTCGTAATCTCCAGCGAACAGGTTTACAACTAGCTGAGAATCGCAATAAGCTATTATTTTTCTGCTCCAATCGCAAGAGCAAGCCGAAGTCCTGCTAAAAGAGCTTCGTATTCTGCTTCATTGCTCAATTATTTCCTTTGTCGGAGTTTCGAGCCTAATGCCGATTTCGGATCCTTGTTTAGAAGAAGAGCCATCTACATGTAATTTCCATGTAGAGTCCGTTTCAACAAAGATTCCATCATCTAATGGCAGTTCGGTTAGAAAATCAGCCAGAACTTGTGCTTTTGCGCTAGTTCGACTTTTATATTCTATATCGTACTCACTGAGTTCGATTGTCCATTTCGCTAACCTACCGGACTGACTTGGCCCATGAAGAATTGAGCGAAGCGGATGGGAAGTTAGTACTTCTATAGGATGAGATTGGAAATAAGGTCTGAGTTTTCTAGCAGATATGACCACTGCTAAAGCTAATTTCTCCATCATGGTATATCTCGTTTCTGGACTAGTAAGAGATTTACTTATGTAGAAAATTGGCTTTTGCTCACCTTGGTCCTCTCGAACTAAAACCCCACTTACGGAATGGTTAGAAACTGAAATGTAGAGATAAAGTTTCTCATCTAATTCAGGTTTTGAGAGAACCGGCGGTGTTGTTAGATAAGTTTTGAGTTGACCAAATGCCGCTTCGCATTGATCATCCCACCGAAATTTTTTGTTCCCTTTCAAAATTTGATAAAAGGAGAGACATTTATCGGTAGACTTCGATATGAAACGATTTAATGCAGCAATTCTGCCTGTCAATCGTTGGACCTCCTTTATGTTTCTTGGCGAAGGCATAGTAAGGAAAGCGTTAATCTGATTAGGATTTGCTTCTATTCCTCTTTCCGTGACTATGTACCCCCAGGAATTCTCCGGAAGGCACGCCAAAGGAACATTTAGCTGGATTTAATTTCATTCCGAACTCGTTTAAAATTTTGAAACATTGCTCGAGATGTGTGATGTGCTCAGATTTCTTAAGAGATTTCACGAGCATATCATCAATATACACCTCCATCGTTTTGCCCATATGTTCTGAAAACATTTTGTTAACTAAACATTGGTATGTTGCACCGGCATTTTTTAGACCAAATGGCATAACTTTGTAACAGTAGATTCATCTATCTGTTATGAAGGATGTTTTCTCTTCATCTTCGGGATTCATCATGATCTGATTATATCCAGAGAATGCATCCATAAATGTTAAAAGTTCGTTTCCGGCTGTTGACTCAACGAGCCGATCGATATGTGGGAGAGGAAAGCTATCTTTTGGGCAAGCTTTGTTAATGTCGGTGAAATCAACACATACTCTCCACTTTCCGTTTTTCTTTTTGACTACCACGGGGTTTGCTAACCAGTCTGGATATTTCACTTCTCTGATGAGCTCGGTCTGGACCAAGTTTTCTTCTTTTTTGCTTTATTGGTTTAAAACTGGGATCGACGTTTAAATCATGGGTAATGATACTTTTGTCGATTCCAGGCATATCTTTCGCCGTCCAAGCGAAAGTATGTCTATTTTCTTTTAGAAATGATACCAACTGATCTTTGATTTCTAAATCTAAAGTAGTACCGATTTTTACTTTTCAATCTGAAAATTCGGAATCAATTTCAATTTCTGTGGTAACTTCACTCGAACTGAGACCACTTGGGTAACGCGAAGTGATTTCTTGCTTAGCGTTTATCATTAATTGCTATTTAAGCTTTAAACGATGTCCCATGAGGTAGCAAGATCGCGACGTTTCCTGATCTCCTTGAATGGTTCTGATTCCTGCATGAGTCGGAAATTTCACACACTGGTGATAAGTTGAAGGTATATCCCTCATTTGGTAAATCCACGGAGTTCCGAGAATTATGTTGTAAGCGGCCGGACGGTCGAAAACAATAAATTATACAATTTTAGGAACCCCTGCGGCGAGCACTGGTAGTTTTATGTTCCCCAAGGACATAGATGTGTCACTCGTGAAAGCTACTAATGGTGCCGGTGGACCGATAATGTCAGCCTTACTGATTCCCATTCTTTGCAAAGTGCTTAGAAATATGAGATCTACCGAGCTTCCAGTATCAATTAGACACCTAGTTACTTTGAAGTTCGCAACATCTAAAGTTATCACAAGAGCATCGTCATGAGGTCCTGTTAATCCTTGAGTGTCCGAATTATCGAAAGAGATAGAAGGTGTTTGTTCATTTGAATTTAGCGATATATTTGCGAAGTGGTTCGTTTTGACCTTGGGTTAAATTCCATAGATCTGCATCAGAGGTTGTCTTTGCCATGAACATGGAATACTGTTTTAGGAATACGGAGGATAATTCCTTAAAACTATCAATAGATTCAGGCTCCAACTGAGTGAACCATAATAAAGCCGATCCGGATAGATTCTCAGATAATAGTTTGCAATATCCGGCATCTTCCTCGTCTGGTTCTAGATCAATTCTGCCAGCAGCGATCTGAAAATCAGCGAGGTGATTTTTAGGATCACCTTTACCATCGTAAGTTGGTAATTTGACCTTTCGAGAATCTTTGATCCGAAGGTTAGAGATTCTCGAAGTGAAGGGTGTTCGTCGAGTTTCTTCGATTACTCGATCGATCTCAGGTGCCGAACTGGTCCCCTGATGAAACTTCGACTTCATCTCGTCAAGCTCTTGATGAACTTTGACGAAATCATCGGAAAGGATGACATCAGGTTCTTCCATAAGGAGTCCTTCGTCAATAGCAGAATTGCCCTGATTTTGGGGATTTTCATCCCCGGTAGGATTGGACCCATCTCCTACGGTTGTCTGATTGCTAGTACTAGCAGGACGGCCTGTAGGAGGAGTTTGAGTGCTCCCGGATCTGTTTTGTATGGGAGTTTGGAATAGCCTGCTGATAGACTCCTAGATGAGGATCTACTCCCAAGAACACACTTTGTTGGTTTTGAACATGAAGGATGCAGCGGAATGGAAGAAGAGCGAGATCGAAGGTGGAAGATGAACGGTCAAACGGGTGAGCGGTTGCAGCGGAGTGAAGGGGAACGAATTGTACTTCCAAGAGAGGTGGAAATCTCTTAGACTACGAGCTTGAATACAACTTAGATATTACACACTAAGAAGGAAACAAGTTGAGAAGATATTACGCACTTCTCGGATCAAACAAGTAGAAGAGAGATTTTTGATAAAATGTTTGATGGTTTGCCAATGTGAGCTACAAGGAGAATATAAAGAAGAGGAGTATGAAGGAGAAGAGAGGAGAAGGAGAACATGCACGAGCATGCACAAGTCAACACTCATGCAAGCTCATGCAAAGCGTCTCGGAAATTACAACGACATTAAATGCAAAGTTTGAACATAAATTAAGATAATGGGCCAAGGCAAACTGATGGGCCTTGGACCACGAATTGGGCTGATAAAGGGAGGCTTGAAAGTGTTACTTAGGCCTCATTAAAAACCTTGTCAAGAAAACCCATTGGGACAAAACTTGACAAGGGAAAAAGAGTGCGTAAGCAACACTTATCCCTTTACCGAGCACTTTGGGCCGTGATCATCATAAGGGAGACTTGGGCCACGTCTTCTTGCTTCTTGTCTAGCTCCCTAAGTAGTCCATTGATTGCTTGATTGAACATTTTGGATCTTGATCGAGTTAGAGGACCCGCCGGGACGATTAGTGCTTCATTCGGTACAAGCTGCTCCTTGGGTTTGTTTGGTGGTTCCTCCGGTACAAGCTGCTCCTCGGGTTCGTGTGGTGCGGTCATGTTGACCATGATCTCATCACCTGCGCTGATACGCTGTCGTTTGTGCTGAGGACAAATTATCTAAACGGCTTGAAACAACGTTCTGCGCGTTTGAAAAATTTGTTTGAGTATTTTGAACACTCGTTAAAGTTTGCTCGATTGAGTTTAACCTTTCACCAAAAGTGACGTTGGCACTTGCGAGTGTACCCATCTGATTGGTCAGATCGGTGGTTGACTGAGTAAGCGAGGCAATTGCATTGCTCAAAGCTTGCTGATCAGCCATAGTTTCTTGGTTTGAAAAAGAGAGATTTTGAGATTAAAGAGTTTTGCGGTAACTCCCCACAGACGGCGCCAAAATGTGGATGTAGGATTCACACTCGATTTTCTTTACTAATTTTTGTGGAGAAAAACTCTAAAATCAATAAATGAAAACAAGGATTTGAAAAGGAAAGTAACCAAGAAACTAAATAAAGCGAAAGAGCTTGGCAAGAATAAAATAGTAAAAAGCCTTGCAAAATTGTAAAAGAAAGCGTATGTTGTATTGCTTGATCGTAAGAGGTAAAAAATTGTTCTCCACCCAAACACATGCGTTGAGGTTGTTTTTATAGAGAAAACATGATCAATGCGGTCATTTACTGCTCATAATCGCATTGATCCGCATTAATCATGTAGGTTACAATTTGACCGAAACGGCTTGAATTTGAACTATCTTGGGCTTCGCGTGGATCTTCCGAACTCTTTCTTGTTGACTCCGAACTCCTGCGTCTTGACCCTGCCGCGAACCTCGAACAGTATTCTCCTCGCTTCGGCCTTCCTTTATGCGAAATGTATGTTGAATAAGAGCGAACTCCGTACTGGTAAATATCGAGCTCTTTAATAAACTGAATCGAACTTCCGACAGGTCGAGCTCGATTCTCGCAATGAAACATCTAGAAATCCAAGAGGATTATTATGTAATAATGACGTGGACAGATCCAAGTAGATCCTACCGAAGATGTGTGGGATCTGACCCCAACACACGGGGTTCCGAGAATTATGTTGTAAGCGGCCGGACGGTAAAAAACGATGAATTCTACAATTTTTGGAATCCCAGCGGCGAGCACTGGTAGTTTTATGTTTCCTAAGGACATAGATTTGTCACTCGTGAAAGTTACAAATGGCGCTGGTGGACCGATAATGTCGGCTTTACTGATTCCCATTCTTTGCAAAGTGCTTAGAAATATGAGATCTACCGAGCTTCCAGTATCAATTAGACACCTCGTCACTTCGAAGTTTGCAACATCTAAAGTTATTACAAGAGCATCATCATGAGGTTCTGTTAATCCTTGAATGTCCGAATTATCAAAGGAGATAGAAGGTATTTGTTCATTTGATTGGAAACCCACAACGGTTTGAATTGCTGCTGATTTCTTATCCCTTTTGATTGATCTGATCGAATCTCGGCATAATTTGGATCCTCCCATTATAACATCGATCCTTTTCTTAGGAGTGTTCGGAGTTCCTGGCCCATTGGGCTTATGTTTCTTTTCAGGAGGATTAGAAGCTTCGGAATCTTCTTTTTCTTTGTGGTATGATTCCACAAATTCTTCGATATTGAAATTAGCGAGCTCTCCAGCTGCCCACAGTTCGGTGAGGTGCTTTTTTAGCACGCTGCAATCTTTGATGGAGTGCCCGTTTACTTTATGAATATCACAATAGGCACTTTCATCTCTAACCCAAGTATTAGGGGGATTGTATCTTCCTCTGTTTGGAGAGGGTTTTCCTACAACATTAGTAGCAGGATTAACTCCGAACCGTGTTTGATCTTTTGATTCGAACTTTTTAGTTGGATTCGCAACGACTAATTTAGCTGGCCGATGCTTTTTAGCGACACTAAGCTTTTCTTTTTCTACCTCCATCCAATTAGTAGCTCTGAATAAAGCATCTTGGATGGTACTCGGACGATTGACGATGATTTCTTCCCGAAATCGGGATTCATGCCAGAGTCCGTTCCTTAAAGCAGAAAGGGCAGCTGCGTGCGATACCCCAGGAATTTTGGCTATCACTTCTTTGAATTTAGTGATATATTTGCGAAGTGGTTCATTCTGACCTTGGGTTAAATTCCAAAGATCCGCATCAGAAGTTGCCTTTTCCATGAACATAGAATATTGTTTTAGGAATGCTGAGGACAATTCCTTAAAACTATCAATAGTTTCTGGTTCTAACTGAGTGAACCATAACAGAGCCGGTTCGGAAAGATTCTTGGAAAATAGTTTGCAAAATCCGGCATCTTCCTCGCCTGGTTCTAGATCAATTCTGCCTACAGCGATCTGAAAAGCAGCGAGGTGATTTTTAGGATCTCCTTTACCATCGTAAGCTGGTAACTTAACCTTTCGAGAATCTTTGATCCGAAGGTTCGAGATTCTTGAGGTAAAGGGCGTTCGACGAGTTTCTTCGATTACTCGATCGATCTCAGGCGCCGAACTGGTAGCCTGATGAAATTTCGACTTCATTTCATTAAGCTCTTGACGAACTTTGATGAAATCGTCTGATCGGGTGACATCAAGATCTTCCATAAGGAATCCGTCGACAATAGGAAGATTTCCCTGACCCAGGGGAATTGTTCCCCGGTTGGGTTAGTGATATAAGATTGGAACCAATCCAACTTATGATCACTCAATGATCAAGAGATTCCAAGCTTAATTTGCGGAAGGTGGAATTCACGAGCTGGCTATAACGCACTCTCTCGTGAATCAAGGGATGAGACGATGGATAGATGCGATTGACTCACTCAATCAATGAACGAATAAGAATGTTGAATCACACAACAAACTGATCCGCAGCTTCACAAGAGAAGAGTGTATCTCACACTAAACTCAAAATGAAAAGGAACACAAAGAACTTGTCTTTGAAAGAAAACTTAACGTTTATTAAAATCGATGATTAAGGGTGAGTATTACAATGAAATGACTTGAGCTTATATAGGCTCGACTCTAGGACAGTAGAAAACGGTCTTAAAGCTTAAATAAGAAATAAAATACACAAAATTAAATGATAGATGATCAAGTGTTGATGGTGCCTTGATCTTGTGGCCATTGGAGCTTTTATGGCGGATTTAGGCCATAAATGGAAGGTGTGCTCGCCTCCTTTGTATCTAGAAAGCTTCTGGGTGTAACCATGATTGAGAAGCCTTATGGAAACACTCATTCGATGCCTCAAATCAGAACATAGCCGTTGGGGATGGGCATTGAATGCTCTCGGGTCTATATTTAGTAAGTCTTGATGTATGGTTGGGTAAGATTGGATCCACCTGATCCAATGGTCCTTTCTGCACATAAATATTCTCTTAAGGTCTTCTAGATGATGTAGAAGCTCCCCTGGTTGCCACACATACGTTTGTAAAGATCCAAAGTTGGAAAACTCCAAATAAGGCAAGTCCAGGGTCCTCCGGTTTAGAAACTTAATATCTCTCAAACCAAAATTGGTATCGACTTGATTCCAATTCGACAAGCTCCTCTGATGGGTTAAGTTTCCAAAACAAGTTGTTTTAAAACTCGGTTCCTCCTGGTTCGCCCGGGGTGATTCAATGAATGGACGCATGTCTCCGTCGCGTCGGTTGGAGGTCTGCTGACTTGTAACTTCCATAACTTCTTGATGGTAATAGATTTTTGGATGATTCTTCTTCGTGATGTTTTGTAGCTGAGCTGTGAACAATCTCCCAGTGGTTTCATGCCTTGAATCGTCGTGTTTGAGCTGATATGCTTCAAATACTGAGCATATGTCCTTGTCGGGTCTGATTGGAGTTGTGCATCCGGTTTGAATGAGCTTTGGTTCAGCTGCTGGTTTGATTCTCCCATCATCCTGGTATTGTGTGGTTTGGATGTCCGCATCATACCCTCTCCCTTGAAAAATTTTCGTCCTCGAAACTATAGAATCTACACCAAGAGAAAGCAAGTTAGCTTTTATTCGTTTTCGGGAGGCTAGAGTCTTACCTTGATGTGGTGGTGATTTGGTGATGCATGGTGCATCAGATGGCTGTTCTTTGGGACAGAAGGAAAGGATCACTCCTCCTTTTGGGTCTGGTGTAATGGTTTGTGGTGTTCCTTGTGTAGCTCCTTCTCGGGTTTTGACTTGAGCTTTAAAATCTGGTGGTTCCTCTTTAATTAGGCAAGAGTTTGGAACTCTCCTAGTCTCCATGACAGGTGGTGTGATCATTAATGGTGCTGGTCCACTCAAGTTTTGACTTTGGTCCACGAGTTTCTTCTTTTCCGGTGAATCGTCTTTATGTTTCGTGTGTTCTTTGATGGTACCTGCAAGTTCATCAACACTTTGGGCAAGAAACAAGTGTGTTATGGCAGTCATGGCAACAATATAAGCAGGTAAAACAAGTTTAGTTTGAACAATCTCTCATCCATAAACTGTATCACAAAGTATATCACAAAGTGTATCAACTACTCGATCTTCTTTACGACAAGAAATTCGTTCCATAAGATCATTTAAAGAACCTACGTTTTGCTCACATTCTTCAGTGCTTATTAAGTTCATTATCACATCACTCAAACTATTAGAAACAAATTGAACAAGTGAACTACTTACTTGGTCAAGTTCGATGGTGAACTTATGTCCCGTGTTTAGCAAAGCAAAAGAACTTGAAGTTTGATCTGGGGGTTCTTCTTGAGGTAAAAAGTTGTTGGTGACATCCTCTCTTTCCTTAGTAGCTGGTAGACACAACATAGGCTCTGGATATGGTGGTATGTTAACATGCCTTGTTAGTTCCTCCGTTGGATCCGAAGTTAAGCTCTTTTTTGCTGCGGTTTCTCTCCCTTTATGGCGTAAGTCGACGCAACCTGTTTTTCTCTTGACACTTAAGAATATAATCAAGTGAATTATACTAGAAGTTGAGTCAATTAAAACGGAGTACTTAATGCAACGATGAATTGTGGAATAGTTCCAATAGCGAATAAGATCATAGATTCCACTTACTAGCGTTTTCGATGGTTGCTTCTCAACGCTCTTACTTCTTTCAACTTCATTATCTTTATGCTCCATAATGTGACCTGAATCTACATTCTTTGACAAGAGCAAGTGTATCATACAAGAATTGGAATTTTCCACACTTGGTGTAACAAGATTAGCATCCGATTTTGACATTAGGATTGTCGACCTTTCTACTTGTCTAGTTGGGCAATCGGTATTAGGCTCGAAACTCCGACAAAGGAAATAATCGAACAGTCTTTTCGATTAATGTTTCCGGCTTCGAACAATGAGGCAGAATACGAAGCTCTCTTAGCAGGACTTCGGCTTGCTCTTGCAATTGGAGCAGAAAAAATAATAGCTTATTGTGATTCTCAGCTGGTTGTAAACCAAATCGCTGGAGATTACGAAGCTAAGGCTCCTCGAATGGAAGCCTATCTTTCGGCTGTAAAAAAATTAGCCGGAAAATTCAAAGACTTCGAATTAGTTCGAATCCCTCGGGGAGAAAACACTTCGGCAGACGCTTTAGCTGCCCTAGCATCTACCTCAGATCCCGAGCTCAAACGAGTTATCCCAGTTGAATGTATTTCTTTGCGAAGTATTTCAGTTGAAGAAACAGAAAACGATAACATTTTGGATGCCGAGCATATCGAAATTCCAAAGTCAAGCTCCAGAAATGAAAATAGTTCATTTGTGGTCACCAGATCACGAGTAAAATCTCAAGATGATGAACTTACTTCACCATTGGAACTTCCTAAAAGAAAGCCAAGAAGAAAATTAAAGGATCAAGAGGTTCCCGCTGAAGAACCGTCTCGAACTGAACAGACACCTCCAGGTGATGAAGAGGTTCGGGAAACAATCGAAGATCCTGATATTCCTTCCGAACCCAAACCAAGGAAGTTTATACTCAAGGATAATACTTCTGCTAATGATTGGGGGGCTGACTGGAGGGTACCCATCAAAAATTTCATCCTTAATGGGGAACTTCCATCGAACAAACGGCAAGCTCGCAAATTAAAAATCATCAGCGCTAAGTATTGTATAATTAAAGAGTCATTGTACAAGCGAGGCGTTAGTGATCCTTACCTTTTATGTATTTTCGGACCCGAAGTTGAAATAATGACAAGCGAGGTCCACGAAGGGCTTTGTGGTAGTCATTCTTCGGGACGTCCAATGGCTTTCAAAATCAAAAGGTTAGGATATTTCTGGCCAACTATGATTTCTGACTGCATCGGTTAATTCTGTCATCTATATCCGCTCCATACCCTTTCATTAGGTGGTCAATGGATATAGTTGGTCCAATGCATCGCTCAACCCGAGGCGTCCAATACCTATTAGTTCTAATGGACTATTTTTCCAAATGGATCGAAGCAGAAGCCTACGTAAATATACAAGATTCTGTGGTAAAAACATTTTTGTGGAAACACATTATTTGTCGCCATGGAATTCCTTACGAAATAGTAACGGACAACGGTCCTCAATTCATTTCAAATGAATTTGAAGATTTTTGTTCCGGTTGGGGAATAAAACTTAGCTATTCAACGCCGAGGTATCCTCAAGGAAATGGGCAAGCAGAAGCTTCCAATAAAACCATTCTCAGCAATCTTAAAAAGAGTTTGAATGCTCGGAAAGGTGGTTTGTATGACGAGCTGCAACCTGTGTTGTGGGCATATCGAACAACCCCGAGACGAGCAACGGGAGAAACTCCATTTTCATTAGTATATGGGATGGAAGCTGTAGTCCCAGCCGAACTGAATGTTCCTGGTTTACGCCGGAGCAAAGCTCCTCTTATCGAAGAACTAAATTCTAAATTATTAGAAGACGTTCTTGATACAATCGATGAAAGGCGAGATCAATCCTGTTGGTGTCGGATCCCGCACCAGAAGTCCGAGACCAACCAAAGATTGCCACGTAGTCAAGGTAATGGCCCATAAAGGACAAAGCCCATTGAACCCATGAGCCGAAGGAACGGTCGAAGTGGTTATCACCACTTCGAGAATCCGAAGTGACTGCACTGTGGCACGAGTTCGGTGTAGAAGACACGGGTAAGTCAGTTCAAGGATACTTGGGCCAAAAAGGCGAGGCCCATGAAGATCAGAGTCAACTCAAATTCAAACGTTGAGCATTAAAGTCGAAGAATCAAAACGGACACATTTAAGAAGGAATAATTGTACTTAATTATTCATTTTAATGTCGTTTCTCTATGTATAAATAAAAGGCCAATGGCCATGTAAAAAGGGGCTTCCTCTCAAGAAAGAAATACTATAGCAATTTTCGTAGCAATTTAGAAGTTTTTACTTATTCATTTTTGTCCCTCAAGAATAATCTTTCCTACTTAATAAAATACTTGAGTGTGTGAATCCGACATCCACATTTTGGTGCCGCCTGTGGGGAGAGAGAGTTCTTGAGTGGTCATATTTTTTCTTTACTACATTCCCGAGATAAGAAACAATGTCCGGAGGAGACGCCATTGAGACATCATTGGCCGAAACCCTCAAAGCTATGCAGCAAACCATGTCGGACATATCACAAAAGTTCTCGGATGTGGAAAAGGCCGTCGATACGTTGCAAACATCCCAGGTATCTCTTAGTCAAAACGTCAATACTATACAAACTCGTGTTCGCTCTTTGAGTGCAGGAAACCTTGTGGGAATCCGAAGAGGGATATTCAACTCGCCAAGTTCCGCTGCACGAAATGAAACCAGCGGACAAACAACTCCTGGTGCTACTAATAATGTAGCTCAGACGTTGGAAGAAGAGACACAGCTCGGAGATGAAGAACAACTTGCAGCTCAATACGAGCAGGAGAACCTCGACCAGTTCGAGACCATGAGGAAGGTTAGCCAGGAATTAAAAGAAATGAAATCAAAATTTCATCAAGCTACAAGTTCGGAGCCAGACATCAATCGAGTCATTGAAGAGGCTAGGCGAACACCTTTCATCTCGCGAATTGCAAGTTTGAGGATCAAAGATTCCCGGAAACTCAAGTTGGACCCTTACAGCGGATTGGAGGATCCAAAAAGCTATCTCGCAGCTTTTCTGATCGCTGCTGGAAGAGTCGAATTAGATGAAGCTGATGAGGGCGCAGGCTACTGCAAGCTTTTTTCGGAGAATCTATGTGGCCAAGCTCTAATGTGGTTCACCCAATTAGAGCCGGGTTCGATCAGCAATTTCGACGAACTATCAGCCGTATTCTTAAAGCAATACTCCATCCTTATGGATAAAAGCATTTCGGATGCCGATCTTTGGAACTTATCGCAAGGATCTAATGAGTCACTTCGAGTTTTCATCACCAAATTCAAAGGAGTGCTGTCAAAGCTCCCAAGAATCTCGCAGCAATCAGCTTTATCTGCCCTACGAAAAGGATTGCGACATGATTCAAGGTTTAAAGAAGACTTAATACTTCATAAACCAGACACAATTCAGGATGCACTCTTTCGCGCGAACAACTGGATGGAGGTAGAGGACGAAAAAGAAAGTTTTGCCAAAAGGAATAAACAAGAAAAACCGGTAATCACCGTCCCTACCAAGAAGTTCGAGCCTAGGGAGAGCAAAGGACCAAGGAAATTTGGGTCGCAACCCTTCAACAGTACCGTCGGAAAGCAATTCCAAGGGAAAGGAAGATCAAACACTTGGGTCCGTGATGAAAGTCTATATTGCGATATTCATAAAGTAACCGGACATTTAACCAAGGATTGCAGCGTTCTTAAAAAGCACCTCGCAGAGCTTAGGGCCAGTGGAGATCTTTCCAAATTCGATATAAAAGATTTTGTGAAGGAATACCACGAAACAAAGGAAAACTCCAAAGATCAAGATTCCAAAAGACCAAGGTTATCCAACGAGGAAGAACCAAGGAGTTCGAAGGGTAAGATCAATGTGATTCTAGGAGGCTCAAAATTTTGCGGAGATTCGATAAGTTCCATCAAGAAACATAGACAAAATATCCTACTCAAAGCAAGCTTAAGCGAAGAAGTCGATGTTCAAGGTGCATCAATATCATTTAATGAAGAAGAAACGCGGTACCTCGAAAGACCGCATGACGATGCTCTAGTCATTACCCTTGACGTTGCCAACTTCGAAGTATCAAGGATCCTTATAGATACAGGCAGTTCGGTCGATTTGATCTTTTTAAGTACTCTAGAAAGAATGGGAATCAGCCGAGGAGACATAGTAGGACCCCCATCTCCGTTAGTTGCGTTCACAAGCGAGTCAGCCATGTCTCTCGGAACAACCAAGCTACCGGTCCTTGCCAAGAAGGTATCGAAGATCGTGGACTTCGTTGTCTTCGATAAGCCCGCAGCTTACAACATCATCCTCGGGACTCCCTGGATTTATCGAATGAAAGCAGTCCCCTCTACATACCATCAATGTATCAAATTTCCAACATCAAATGGGGTGGAAACAATTCGGGGAGATCAAGAAGCTTCACGGACGTGTTACCTAGCTAGCCACCGTATGAAGATTCAATAGCAATTAACGAAGCCCGCAAAAGAGGGACTAAGAACAAAATTTCCTAGCGAGCAGAAGAAAGATGATGTAGTAATCGAAGTGGTGTTGGAAGAAGACAAGCCGGACCGGAAAATTCGAATTGGAGCAACTCTGACTGGCCAAATAAAAGAAGCTTTGGTCGAACTTTTAAAGAGAAACAAAACATCGTTTGCATGGTCAGCAGCAGACATGCCTGGTATAGATCCAAGTATAATTTGTCACGAGCTAAACGTAGATCCGAGCTTCAAGCCGGTGAAACAGAAAAGAAGAAAGCTCGGAGTGGAGCGAGCCAAAATAGTAAATGACGAAGTAGATAAACTTTTGAAGATAGGGTCCATAAGAGAAGTGCAATACCCGGAATGGATAGCAAACACTGTCGTTGTCAAAAAGAAGAATGGGAAAGATAGGGTTTGCATCGATTTCACAGACCTAAATAAAGCATGTCCCAAAGATAGTTTCCCGCTCCCACATATAGATCGACTTGTAGAGTCCACTGCTGGGAACGAGCTGTTAACATTCATGGACGCCTTCTCGGGTTATAATCAAATAATGATGAACCCCGAAAATCAAGAAAAAATGTCATTTATCACAGATAGAGGTATCTATTGTTATAAGGTGATGCCTTTTGGTTTGAAAAATGCAGGAGCAACTTATCAACGGTTGGTTAACAAGATGTTCCATAATCATCTCGGGAAAACAATGGAAGTCTACATAGATGATATGTTAGTTAAGTCATTAAAAAAAGAGGATCACGTTAAGCATCTAGAGGAATGTTTTGATATTCTCAACAAATATCAAATGAAGCTGAACCCGGCGAAGTGCACATTTGGAGTCCCGTCCGGAGAATTTCTTGGTTATATCGTGACAGAAAGAGGGATTGAAGCCAATCCAAATCAAATTGACGCCTTTCTAAACATGCCCTCTCCAAGAAATTTCAAAGAAGTACAACGGTTGACTGGGCGGATTGCGGCTCTGAATCGTTTTATCTCAAGATCAACAGATAAGTCGTTGCCCTTCTACCAAATTCTAAAAGGGAACAAAGGATTCCTTTGGGATGAGAAGTGTGAAGAAGCTTTTGGGCAGCTTAAGGCATACTTAACCACTCCGCCTATATTGTCCAAACCAGAAGTGGATGAAAAACTTTATTTATACGTGTCGGTTTCGAACCACGCGGTTAGTGGAGTCTTGGTTCGGGAAGACCGTGGGGAGCAGAAACCAATTTACTACCTGAGCAAGTCAATGAGGGATCCGGAAACAAGATACACAATGATGGAAAAACTTGCACTCGCGGTGGTAACTTCGGCCCGGAAGCTGCGCCCGTATTTTCAATCCCATCCGGTAGAAGTATTAACCAACCAACCACTCCGAACAATACTTCATAGTCCAAATCAGTCCGGACGTTTGGCAAAATGGGGTGTGGAATTAAGCAAATACGACATAGAGTTCAAAAGCCGGATCAGTATGAAGGCTCAGGTCTTAGCAGATTTCCTGACCGAACTACCAATACCTGGAACGATAGAACAACCGGAGAACCAAACTTGGAAATTACACGTAGATGGGTCTTCAACAAAACAAGGATCCGGAGTGGGAATCAAGTTGGAGTCTCCAACATCAGAAATTCTAGAACAGTCATTCCGGTTGTTATTCAATGCCTCCAACAACGAGGCAGAATACGAAGCCTTGATTGCCGGACTTCGATTAGCACAAGGAGTTGGAGCTAAGGAAATATTGGCTTATTGCGATTCGCAATTAGTAGTTAACCAATTTAATGGAGACTATGAAGCCAAAGATTCAAGAATGGAAGCGTACCTCGAAGTGGTGAAGGATTTATCTAAAAATTTCTCGAAATTCGAATTAATCCGCATACCTCGGGGAGAGAATTCAACTGCGGATGCACTTGCCGCATTGGCATCAACATCAGATCCTGAGTTAAAGAGAGTTATTCCAGTGGAGTGCATTTCGGAGCGAAGCATTCAAGACAGCAAAGAAACCCTCGTCGTTACAAGATCTCGAGCAGCGGCACGCGACCGTGGCAAACCAGATATCGAACCACCATCCAACAAACGAAGGAAGTCAAAGGGATCAAATACATCTAACAAGGAACCCGTTGTCTTAGCTGAAGAAGTGATTCCAGAAACGATGTTAGAAACCGAGCCATTAATCGAAGAGGATATTCTTGAACCAAACGAGCATCCCAAACCAGAGCCACGAATATTTCACAAAGTTGACCAAATTCCGGCTAAAGACTGGGGGGCTGACTGGAGGGAGCCAATAAAGCACTACATCACGACAGGTGAGCTCCCAAAGAATAAATGGCAGGCCAGGAAAATGAAAGTCGTTAGCGCGAAATTTTGTCTGTCAAAGGATGCGTTATATAGACGAGGTGTCAGTGACCCTTACCTATTATGCATTTTTGGGCCCGAAGTCGAAATCGTCATGAGCGAAGTGCATGAAGGATTATGTGGGAGTCATTCATCAGGAAGAGCTATGGCTTTTAAAGTTAAAAGAATGGGGTATTTTTGGCCCACTATGATCACAGATTGTGTTAAGTTCGCCCAAAGATGCAAGCGCTGCCAACTCCATGCACCATTGATCCATCAACCGTCGGAATTATTTTCCTCCATTTCCGCCCCATACCCGTTTATGAGGTGGTCAATGGACATCATTGGACCATTACACAAATCAACTCGAGGTGTACAGTACCTTTTAGTCCTTACGGACTACTTTTCAAAATGGATTGAAGCTGAGGCGTATGTTGGTATCAAGGATTCGGCGGTGAAGACCTTTATTTGGAAAAACATTATATGTCGACATGGAGTTCCATACGAAATAGTCACTGATAATGGACCGCAATTCATTTCACACGAGTTTGATGCCTTTTGTGCGGACTACGGAATCAAAGTTAGTTATTCTACTCCACGATATCCGCAAGGAAACGGTCAAGCTGAAGCCGCAAACAAGACAATATTAAGCAATCTCAAGAAACGCTTAAGTCATCTAAAGGGAGGATGGTATGAAGAACTCCAACCCGTCCTATGGGCCTATCGTACAACCCCTAGGCGGCCTACATGAGAAACTCCATTCTCTTTGGTTTACGGCATGGAGGCGGTAGTACTAGCTGAACTCAATGTGCCCGGACTTCGCCGAACAGAAGCACCGTTAAATGAGGAAGAAAATTCAGCAATGCTTAATGATTCACTAGATACCATAAATGAAAGGCGTGATCAAGCTCTAATTCGGATCCAGAATTACCAGCAGGCAGCAGCCCGGTATTACAATTCTAAGGTTAAAAGTAGGCCTTTCTTCGTGGGAGATTATATATTAAGGCGCGTCTTTGACAACAAAAAAGAAGAAGGTGCCGGTAAACTCGGTATTAATTGGGAAGGACCTTACATTATTACCGAAGTGGTTCGGAACGGTGTTTATAGGTTGAAAGACTTAGAAGGCAATCCGGTCAAGCGACCTTGGAATGTGATCAACCTAAAGAAGTTTTATGTTTAAAGCTACATGCATTGTTTATGTACATGAACTACGATGTGGCTTGATCCCGAAATGGGTACGTAGGCAGCTCGGAAACGAGTTCAGCTGTTAATAAAAATTTGTTTTATTTCTTTATTAAAGGAAAAAGGTTCGATTGTGCGGACAAGTGAAGCAAATAGAAGGTTCGGCTAAGCGAACATACAAGAAATTGGGAATAGAACGTTTATTCAAAAGACGGAATGTCCCCCATCGTACACTTCGGACTATGAAAATCTTGTTGACGAGCAGAACACTTCAACTCCTTGACCAGCAAGATCGAGGATTGGCATCATGCAGTCCGGAATTCGAGCAAAGTCAGAGATTCCAAGCTCAATCCACTCTCCGGGGTGAGATTCAAGGATGTGAAGATCTCTTGACACCGTAGTAAGCCTGCGTTGCATCCGGTTAATCCTTTTCCGGAGTCTCCTCTTTTCCAACATAAGCCTCCGATGTTGAAGCTCGAGTGCCTCTATGAACGCCGTCGCTGTTCCTTGGTCTCTGATTGGGAGATCCTTGATCAAAGCACATGGGGCTCGGATCTGAGATCTTAAGAAGCCGCGAGGTGGAGGAGGCTGACTGTTTGGCTCATTTGGAACATCTTCGCTCATCATTCCGATTCTGGAGAAGTCAGGCATAGATTCTGAACAGCGAAGATTGAACTCCATACCTACTAAAATAAAAAGAATGGTGAGGAGTAAAGGGAAATTGAAACTATTATTTATAGGAACCCCATATCCTTAGCAAGCTGCGGATTCTATCCAAAGAATGGAGTGATTCGCGGAGAGATTTATGCCCTCGAACAGATCCTGCATTTAAAGACGCATCTCCGAGGATATTTGAAAAGAAAAGAAAGTCGAGAATGTTTCCATAAATAAAAAGGGGCCGAAGCCCATTACGAGTTTAAAGTAAGTAAAAAAGTTAGAGGACATTTATGGAAGAGGCTCAGGAACAGGCTCAGGAACAGGCTCCTTCATCGCCGGTTTAGTCTTCGAAGTGGATGCCTTGTTCTTGGCATCCACTTCGGGATGATCCCGAACGTGTTTCCGACAGGTGCTGGCTTCCTCTTCGTCTTCTTCTTCGCTGTCAGATGGAACGGCGCAGACGGGGGCGTTCACGGGACCCGGGACTCCTTTAGCGCGGAGATACATCCGAAGCATCTTCGGGATCTCAGCGACGGAGTCGAAGTTCCGCCACTCCCATTGAAAGGGGTCACTTTCCAAGGCCCGTATCTTCCTTTCCACCCGAGCAATGCGAGCCTCGAGTGTTTGCCTTTTGAGGCCCAGCCGCTGCCTCTCTTCACACAAGGGACGGTGCTTGTCGGCGACCTAGCATAACGATGAGTGAATAAGATGAAACAAAAAGTTTTTGAATCAAAAAACTTCAAATATTTACCTTGTCAATAAAATCGCAAGCCTCTTTCTTCTCCTTTGAAGGAAAGTGAAAGACGGCGTGAGGGAAGAGAACGCCGGCCGGTTCAAAGCCGTCGCCGGACAAGAAGAGTGGGCTGCCGGGATCAATGGGAGCTACTTTTTCGTTTTCCATTCTCGCAAATTACTCAAGTAAGACTCTAAAAAAAACGTAGTTAAATAAAGCTTGGAGGTAGGTAAGCCTTTATTTATAATGATTTAGGGTTTGTCTTGGAACCATAAATCCATTAATGGTAGAGTGTCCGAGTGGTTTAAACCATTTTTGGAAAATCGAGAAAAGGCAGTTATTGCATTAAAAGACGAGCCGTTTTCCTTAAGAAGGGAAAGAGCAACCGTCGCATTAACTACAAAAGTTTTTAAGGCCCAAGCCCAATAAATTTATCGAGTTGACTAAACCCGAAGTGGAGAACTCGCTTTAAGCCGAGCTCAGCTCTCGTATTCTAAAGAGAAAGGTCTGATCAGCCTAAAAATCTCAAAAGCATAACCACAAGGCCACAAAAGGTTAAAAGCGGACTTTGCAAACCCGCATATAAATTTTAACCATACCCCCTTGGGTCGTAACCTAGAAAGGTTTAAAAGCCTCCTCAGGCAAATATCTTGTTCAAAAGAAATTATAAAGCCTCCTTAGGCCAAAAACAAGTTCGAAATTGAGTTTAAACTAAATGGGACAATCCCCAGTTTAAAGTGGACACAGCCACTACAGATTGACCTCCACCTCGGATCCCGGCTCAGCTTGATCAGATGAAGCTCGTTGAAAAGGAGGTTCTGGTTGCCTTTTGATCGAGTTTGCATACAGCAGGGTTGTACCTGGATCAAGAAGACAACAAGAAAAACACAAAGTTAGTAGCCTAAGTGAAAATGGAAATAGAACTTGATCTAAGCAAGTCTGAAATCTCAAATGTAACACACAAACACCCAAATAAACCCGATTCACTTTGATAGTAGGATTTTAGCTAAGATCAATTATCCTTAAAGTACTATCATGTCATTGAAGTATTTAAGGTGTCAATCCAAATGGGTGTGATGCTAGCAATCAAGATGCAATCAGATATCACAGAGTCAAGCCAAGCAATAACAGGTTTTGATGTTTCTAACAATCCTAGGTGATCATGCAAAAACAGGAATTCTAACAATGACAAGCAATATACTCGATCACACAGCTTGATGCCAAGCACTGGATGTGGTCGAGTATCAGGTCGAGTAATTTAACAGAAACTGTAAACAGGGTACTCGACTGCACAGTTTGTTACCAAACTACTGGGTGTGGTCGAGTACTTCAAATGAAACATGGTAGAAATGATAAAACTAAGCAACAAGTGACAAGATCAAGCAATCAATAGCGATGTAAACAAGGAAATCAAATGGAAGAGAAATTCCCGAGGATGGGGTAATCGAGTAGTGAAGTCTCCTTAATCTAACAGGTGGTTAACATGCTCAACAAACTATCCCTAGACAACAAGTTCAATAACCAAATCAAAGTGCTACCGCAACAGAGATCCTCAAGCAAAGCTAGTCCCAGACTCAATCACCATTGACGAGAGCTAACTTAACAGGCATTACGAAACAACAAATCTAAGTCAAAACGCTCCCTGTAACCAATACCTTGGTACAGAGCCACGAATCTCTGGAATTAGTGGTTCAGACATTTCATCGAACACCTTTTGGGTGCGGAAATGTCTGGGCTCAGATTCCAGTTGATCAGAAAGCAATCAGCATTTAGAACAACTAATCCAGAAGGGATCTACCAATCAAACTCAACCACCTATCAGATTAAAGATTCTAAGCTACTCTAACCCATCCTCAAGAACCCTAATCACTACTCAAAATTCATAACCAAGAACACAAACCCAGAAATACATAAAAACTTCATATTAGCAAGATCTCAACAAGATGAACAACTTTGTAGAAGAAATCAAAAGCAAATACTCAATAGATTAAGAGAAATCCGGATTACAAATATGAAGAAAGCACTAATTGTTCTGCAGAAAATAAAACTTAGTCTGAAAATTATGAGAAACAACCTATTTATAGCAAATACTAGGAAACCCTAAATCACAAGACGACAAAGTATTAAGGCGGTTTACGGAGATACTCGACCCTTGTGATCGAGTAGAGAGGTTGAATAAAGTTGGCGCCTTTGCGATTTCTTGCTCTGGGCATGTCGTGATCGAGCATTTGGGTCGAGTATGTGCTCGAGTTCTGCTTCATCCTCTTCTCTTCCTTATGCTCAATGTCTGGTTGAGTTGAGATCTGAGAAGACTGTGAAGCTTGTGATCAAGTGGCTGCGGGGAGGTGGTGATCGAGTAGATTGGTTGGTGGCACGCTCTGGACTGCTTCTTCAACCCTGCGATCGAGTAGAACTGTGAACTGGCAGGATGGACTGCCCTGTGATCGAGCAGAACACTCCTGATGGTCTGCTGAGCTGACTGCTTCCCTCTCTGCTACTGGTGATCGAGCAGAATGGTCCAAATGTGACTTTCAGCTATGTTTTTCCTCTTTCTGAACACCAATAGCCCCGAAGCACCTGAAACAACTCAAATATGCAACATGCATGCAAAACTACCCTAATCATGCAAAGTGATGACAAATGATGAAGAATGGTATGAAACAATGACGAAATGATGATAAGTGATGCTAAATGGATGCTCAAAACAAGTGAAATATAGACATATCAACTCCCCCAAACTTAGTCTTTGCTTGCCCTCAAGCAAACAATTAAGAACAAGCTAGAGGAGAGGTTTGAAAGCGGGGACTCAGAACCAAAGCATGCAGACAAAGCAAATGAACTCAATGTCCAAGTTAGTAATTGTGGAATGCTTAGAGACCAAACTCTACTTAAAAACTTTAGCCATATTCATCACAAGACAACCTAACATTTGTTCCAATCTACACACACCTTCAGATCATCAATTTCCTTTAACATTGATTAAGCTCAAACCATGAATCAAGCAAAACATTGTTGAAGAACTCGTTTGGTTTAAAGGACAAGGCTGAGAAACAAAGATGGTTCCTCTGTAAATGGTTTCAGACTTTTTCACAGTAACAGGGAACTCTCATGAATGGACAGAGCTTTAGTAGAATGCTAAAGGTTAGAACCAACCTACGCATACAAGAACAGACCCCATCTACCCAAATAACCATAAGTATATCAAACTCCATAGATGGTCCTATCTCTAAACCCCAGAAATGATCCTAATTCTACCCTTTTGCACTCAAGGCATGTTTCAATAATCTCTTGGATCAACCCATTCTTTCTTTTTGGTTTTGTTCTAAGGAGAGGTTTTCTTTTAGACTTTCTAGCGGATTGGGACTTTCTTTAACAACTAAGGCTCTTCTTCTCATCTCATGACTTAAGACAACTCTAGGCTTTTGCCTTTCTTTTTACTTTGCACAGAGCCTAACTTCTTTTATTTTCAAACTTCCCAAATCCTTTACTAGACTAACATGATATTCTTTTCTGTTTCACTTCCATCTCCTAAGAACAATAACACTTGTCTTTCTTTCTCATTTTTATTCCAAACACATTCCCAAACCCAAAGTAAAACACCCACCTAGTCCTATCTAGCCCAAAAAGCGTGGACTAGAACTACATGGGATACCATTCTTGTCGGTTCATACCCAACACTTTCTACCAAGCTCAATCCGGAAATAGGCCTCACACACACACAAATTTATTCAGGGCTTGAAAGAAAGGTTAGGTTCAGGGTGGGGGAAACTGTTCCAATGATGGGAATCAGCTACTTGGATTAGCAAGAGTGGTAGAAGGTGAAAGAAAATCCAAGTATGTGTATTGGTAGCCACAAGTTCAACAATAATGCAAAGACATGATAATTATAAGTCAAGTTCAGGTTCTAATAGATAGGGAAAAGAATCACATCAAGCATGCTTCAATTAAAACAAGAGAGTCAAGTTGTGAATTCCAAATATGGTGCAGTCTTAATTCAAGTTCTATCACAAGCATTAAACAACTAGTAACGAGGGCATTGAATTCATTCAGTAAATGAGCATGCTTACAAGGTTATCTCATCATCATCCCCTATGCATATGCAACAATCCTATATGACACATTCTAGATTCAATCCTAAAATGACAATGCAACTACATGAACACTCTGTTTTTGTGAAATCTTTTTCAGAAATTTTTCAAATTTTTAGGGTTTTTTCAATGACATAAATGAATGCAGACAATATGCATAATGCAAGAAAAATTTGAAAACAAGAACAAAGCAAACACATCAGATACTTCCTGAGCCCTCCCCCAAACTCGAATCACACAGTCCTCTGTGTGATCAAACTTGGAAGAGAGTACTCAGGACAAACAAACAAAGAAAGAAAACAAGAGATGGTATAAACAATGGTGGTTGAGTGTGGTACCTCAGTTGAAGGTCCTGGAAATGTAGTCATCCATCTCCTCTCTGGTGTATTCCCATGGAATGTTGGGACCTTGTTGTTGCTCTTCCTCCTCAAGTGCATGGTGCTCGATCTCAGGGTCAGCTTGGCGGTCAGTACGGCGGTTGAGTGGTCGCCTAGCATTGAGGAGCCTCGCCTTGCTGCTGGAGCGAACCGGTGCTTGCTTCCTTCTTCTTCTGTGCTCTCTAGGTTCGTGAGAAGAATGTCTTGCTGGTGCGTGGGAAGTGTCTGCTTCCCTTGGTTCATAGGTGGATTGCCTGGGCACTTCGTAGACGTCTTGAACCGGTGCTAAGGTTGAGTCCCTTGGTGCATCTGAATCATAACGTCTGGAGTATATCTCTTCAGGAGGGTCGACCCTTGGTGCAGTAGTGCTAGTAGAGGAGCGGTTCAACTTCTTCTGTATGGATGTGCACATCTTGAAGCACTTACCAATGAACTTGTCCTGGAACTTTCACCAGGCTTGGAGCTTACTGATCTTCGCATGACTCTCAGTGAGACTCTTGCTCTCTCTTGATGGCGAGATGTGCTCAGCGAATTGGAACCTCCTGGTGTTGTATTCCTCTATATCCAGGTCTGCTTCTTCTTCCTCAGCTTCGTCTTCTTCAGCATTGGCTCCTTCTTCTTCAGCAGGTTGAACAACTTCGTTCACGCCATAGAGCATCTGAACAGGTGGCCTGAAGTCAATATTGCTTCTGTCCGTGATCGTGGTGTATGCCTGGTGAGGGAGGAGAAACTTCGCCCCTTCTGCGTTTGGAAGATCAAATATCCAGGCATACCTTTCATCTATCATTCCCCAAGCCAAAGAGGTAGTTTTCCTCAAGTGCTCGATGTCGATCCACTTAGGAAGGACTTCCTGTGACTCTAAAGGTACTCCGCATGCTAGCAATATGGGTGTTATCAGCCCACCCATACACAATTTTCCTTTAGTAGTTTTCTTGGCATTCGTCACTGCCCATGATTTGTAGCTCCACAGGTGGCCGAGTAAGAAGAAAACAGCAGAAGAGTTTGACTTGTCACCCATTAACACGGTATTATTTGTGGTTACGCCCAGGGTTTCCTGCAGTGCCATCACCATCACTTCCATCTCTCCGTTGGTGATTGTTCCGGTTGTTTCCCTTGCGAAGAGAACGCTGGCTAGGATGCGGTGGAAATAGCGAAGGACTGGGCTTCTGATGGTGTTGCTCTTGGAGCGGGAAGAGAAGAACTTGACGTCATTTCCTATTGTTTCCCAGAGTCCAACTAACTCCTTCCGGTCAACATGGTGGCCAGTGCCTACTCCGCTCTGAAAATCGAAGAGAGATTCCAGCTGTTTTATGGTGAAGATGTAATCTTGGCCATGGATTGTGAAGGTCAAGTAGCCGAGCCCGTAATCCCTTTCTCTCTTCTTCTTCTTCTCAGAAAAGATCTCAACTTGGAAGGAGGAGAGAAACTGGATTGCTTCCTCCTTGTAAGCGCTGTAGGGACGGTTCATGAGGGTGAATAGGCTGGTTTGCTCACAGAGATACTTGATATCTTCATAGATACCGAGCTCCACCATCGTCCCTGGATGCGGGTACCTAGTCCCGACGAAGTGATGACGCCTGAAGAGCTCACAGTACTCTTCCATTGAGATTTTTTTCTTCTCTGTCTTCCAAGGCTTCGTTGCAATGTCCTTCAACGAACTGGATATCTCTATCATGGTTCTCTTGCCGCTGGCGATGTCGTTTCTGAGCCGAGAGTACTCTTGACTCGTCCTCATTAACATTGTAATCGTGATCCTGGCTAGAGGCATAGCTCACCTGGTCATTGTATGAACTCATTTTTTTCGAACTGAATGAATCAAACTCATGAACTCATTTTTTTCGAACTGAATGAATCAAACTCAAAACTACAAATTAGTAGGTTAGTGAGTCCAAACAAATCAAAACCAAGATAGAAGAAAGAGTTAAAGTTTGGGTGAGACAAAGGATTGAGTAAACCTTAGAATGTGGCTGATGGGAGCGGATTTGGGGCTGCTTGGTCGAGTAAACGAAGTAAACGAATGGTGGTGGGAATGAGCTCGTGATCGAGTAAACGGAGTAGCGGATGTGTTGGAGGCTGCGATGCTGGTGTTCTTTGGACGATTTAGAGAGAGAAGTGAGCTTTATAGTGAGAGGTAGAGCTTGGAAATGTTTGTATATATAGGGGAGTGGTGTAAGTGGTTTGCCCTTCAAGATGTGGAGGAGAGTGAATGAGACTTTAGGCTTGAAATCATGTGGAGGGGATTTAAAAACGTGGGGAAAGGAAGTTGGTAAGTTGGTGGCTTTAGCTTGGTGGGAGACAAGATAGGATGTAGGAGACATGATGGGATGCCTCCATTGACTCAAGTGGGGAATCTCTTTAAACACCATTAGCAGAATCGCAATTCATTAGAGTTGATTACTGTACCTCCAAACTTGTTTTAATCACTTGATCCTTCTTCTACTTTGTCAGCCCCAAGACAATCAAATTGCACCAAACTGACCATTATACTCGATCTCCACGTTGGTAGGGTGCTCCGTTGCACACTCTCATCGTCTTGTTCTCCTTGTGATCGAGTAGATGGTGATGAATTGAAATTTCCGTGAGCAAAAACACACATGCTCGATTCTCCTACTCGATGGCGGGGTCTCCAGGTGCAACAAAAGATTTTCAAATTTTTGGACTCCACTGGGCTAACATACTCGATCTCAAGGTCCATGGTGGAGTAAAAATTTTTAAATTTTTACTCTATCTCCCGATTGATTCTCCATTCCTGAGAACCACAAACACTACCAAAACAAATCAAAATAACAAGAAAGAAAAATTATTTACAGAGATAGTCATGGGACTTCCTCCCAAGTGAGCTCGTTTTAAGTCATTAGCTTGACTTCCTTACTCCCTTAAACATCAAGAGGGTCCTGGAGATGAACCGAGGTCACCTCTGGAAGGATTTGATCTGCTAAGTATTTCTTGAGTCTTTGGCCATTCACTGTGAAATCTCCACTCTTACCAGCTAGAGTGACTGCTCCATAAGGGCGGACTTCAGTAACACAGAAGGGACCAGACCATCTAGACTTTAGCTTTCCTGGAAAGAGTTTTAGGCGAGAGTTGAATAGCAGCACCTGATCACCAACTTGGAAATCCTTGGTGATGATCTTCTTATCATGGAAAAGCTTAGTCCTTTCTTTGTAAATTTTGGAGCTCTCATAAGCTTCCAACCTAACTTCATTGAGATCATTCAGCTGGATCAACCTCTTCTCTCCAGCAGTTTTGATGTCGTAATTCAGAAGCTTCACAGCCCACATAGCCTTGTACTCGAGCTCAACAGGTAGGTGACAGGATTTTCCATAAAGTAGGTTGAAGGGGGTTGTACCAATAGGGGTCTTGAAGGCCGTCCTGTAAGCCCATAGTGCGTCATCGAGCTTTGCAGACCAGTCTTTCCTTGTTGTTCCAACGGTCTTTTCTAGAATTGCTTTTATCTCCCTGTTGGAGATTTCAACCTGACCACTTGTCTGTGGATGATAAGGAGTGGCTACCTTATGCTTCACTCCGTGTTTCTTCAGTAAGTTCTCAAAGACTTTGTTGATGAAGTGTGTACCTCCATCACTGATGACGACCCTTGGTATACCAAATCTAGGGAAAATTATGGTTTTAAACATCTTCAGAACCACCCTTGAGTCATTTGTCGGACTTGCAATGGCCTCAACCCACTTAGACACGTAGTCTACTGCTACCAAGATGTATTTGTTCCCATAGGAAGAAGGGAACGGCCCCATAAAGTCGATTCCCCAGACGTCAAAGATTTCTACCTCTAGTATAGGATTTTGTGGCATTTCATTTCTTCTGCTGATGTTTCCCTTCCTTTGGCATGAGTCACATCTTGATATGAACTGCTGGGCGTCTTTGAACATGGTTGGCCACCAGAAGCCTGCTTGCAGTACCTTAGATACTGTCTTAAAAGTCGCAAAGTGACCACCATATGTTGAACCATGGCAGTGAAGCAAGATGTCTTCTACTTCCTCCTCTGAGATACATCTTCTGTAAATTTTGTCTTTACAGAGAGTGTAAAGATATGGCTCATCCCAGTAGTAGTGGTTGATATCTCTGAAAAACTTCTTCTTTTCATAACTGGTCAGGTTGGGAGGCTCTACTCCGCAGGCCAAGTAATTGACATGATCAGCATACCATGGAGATTTTCCTTCAACAGCATTCAGTTGGTGAAACTCATTCCCACTGTAATTCTTTCCAAAGAATTCTGTAACCATGAGTTGCTCCTCTGGCATCGAATCATCAATAGGGACTTCATCATCGATCCTCATCCTTGATAAGTGATCAGCTACACCGTTCTCTATACCCTTCTTGTCTACTATTTCCATGTCAAACTCTTGCAGAAGTAGTATCCATCTCAATAGTCTTGGCTTAGTGTCCTTCTTTGCATAAATGTGTCTCAAGGCTGCATGATCTGTGTAGACTATGACTTTAGAACCCACCAAGTAGCTTCTGAACTTTTCAAACGCAAAAACAACTGCCAATAACTCCTTCTCTGTCGTGGCATACTTCACCTGAGCATCATCCATTGTTCTACTTGCGTAATAGATGACATGGAGCTTCTTGTCAATCTTTTGTCCCAAGACTGCTCCTACAGCGTAATCTGAGGCGTCACACATGATTTCGAATGGATAGTCCCAGTTTGGAGCTTGGACTATTGGAGCTGAAATTAGAGCTTCCTTGATGAGTTGAAAAGCTTTCAGGCATTCCTCATCAAAATCAAACTCTGTTTCCTTGCACAGCAGCCTTGTCATTGGTCTTGCCAGCTTAGAGAAATCCTTGATAAACCTTCTATAAAACCCAGCATGTCCCAGAAAACTTCTCACATCTTTGACACTCCTTGGTGGTTGCAGTTGCACCATAACCTCAATCTTTGCTCTGTCAACCTCTATACCCTTCTCTGAAATCTTGTGCCCCAATACAATGCCTTCTTTGACCATGAAATGACATTTTTCCCAGTTGAGTACCAAGTTCGTCTCTTCACACCTAGAAAGTACCCTGCACAAGTTTGACAAACAAGAGGAGAAGGAGGAGCCATACACGGAAAAGTCATCCATGAATACCTCAACCATCTCCTCAATTAAATCCGAGAAGATAGAAGTCATGCACCGCTGAAATGTAGCTGGTGCATTACAGAGACCAAAAGGCATTCTTTTATATGCAAAGGTTCCGTATGGACATGTGAATGTAGTTTTCTCTTGATCATTAGGGTGAATTGGTATTTGAAAGAAACCACTATAACCATCAAGAAAGCAGTAGTATGGGTGATTAGCTAACCTTTCTAGCATTTGATCAATGAATGGAAGTGGAAAATGATCTTTCCTAGATGTAGAATTCAACTTCCTATAGTCAATGCACATTCTATGTCCAGTTATAGTTCTAGTGGGTATGAGCTCATCTTTATCATTTTTTACTACAGTCATACCTCCTTTCTTTGGAACGCAATGAACTGGAGATACCCAAGTGCTATCGGAAATAGGGTAAATTACACCTGCTTCCAATAGTTTAAGTATCTCCTTCTTTACAACTTCTTTTAAATTAGGATTCAACCTTCTTTGGGGTTCAATGCTCGAATAAGATTCATTTTCAAGATGAATGCGATGTGTGCATAAACTAGGTGAAATGCCCTTTATATCATCAAGTGAATAACCAATGGCTCTTCTATACTTTTTCAGTTCAGTTAACAGAAGATGCACTTGTTCATCAGTTAATGCATCATTCACAATGACAGGATATGTAGAGTTGTTACCTAGAAATGCATACCTGAGTCCTTTGGGAAGCGGCTTAAGTTCAACTTTTGGTGCCTTGAGTTCAGACCAGTTGTCTGATGTTGGAATGATCAGCTCCGCAGGGATGTCAACTGTAGTGGTCGAGTGTTCAGTCGAGTAAGTCCTCGAGTGAGCAGGTTGAGCCTGAGTTGAGTCCTCGTCATTCACTGCCATTACCTCTATTGCTGACCCATTCAATTCCTCAAAGGATTCTGACTCTTCTACTGCTTTGTGTGAGTCCAACAGCTTCTGGTAACCCAAAGTTTCTAAATGCAGAAACCCTTCTTCACCATTCTTGGTCAAAGCACTCTTAAGGTGATCTTCTTCAGCTAGTTCCTCTAGTAACTCATCAGCTAACTGATCCATTTCTTCAATCCAAAAGAGTTGCCCTTCTATAGTTGGCTTCTTCATTGCATCCTTTATATCAAAGGTCATTTTAAGGTCTTTACCAAGGTTCAGATCGATCTTCCCCTTCTTGACATCAATGATAGCTCCAGCAGTCGCCAAGAAAGGTCTTCCCAGAATCAGAGGGTCCTTTGGTTCTTCATCCATTTCAAGCACTACAAAATCAGTAGGTATCTCTATGACTCCGATCTTGATTGGTAAGTCTTCAAGCAGGCCATGAGGTATTCTGATGGATCTGTCTGCTAGAATCAGAGAGATATTGCAAGCTTTGTATTTGCTGAAACCAAGTCTTTTTGCAACTGAGAGAGGCATGAGGCTCACTGATGCGCCTAGATCGCAGAGGCATCTGTTGAATGATAAAGGACCTAATGAACACGGTAGAGTGAATGAGCCAGGATCACCAAGCTTCTTTGGAATGATCTTCTTCTGAATAATAGCACTGCATTCATGACTCAATACTACCATTCCTTGCACTTCTTGAATTCTTTCCATGATCAGGTCTTTCAAAAACTTATGGGAATCCGGAATAAGCGCGAGAGCATCAACAAGAGGTATTCTTAATTCAACTTCTTTGATGTTCTTGGCAAACATAGCTCTATACTTTTCTGCCAATGCTTTCTTGTGTCGTCCAGGGAATGGAAGTGGGGGTTTGTAAGGAGGAGGAACAAAAACCTTCTTCTTGTTTTTAGCAGCAACTGGTTGAAGAGCAGTGGGTGATGTTACTGGAATTGGTGATCGAGTAACATGGTCGAGTGGAGGGTCGAGTACTTCTGTTGGCTTGTCAACTTGATCTTCATTGAGATTGAAATCCTCCCCATCTTGGTCTGCACTGTCCTCAGTGGCTGGCTTAGGTCCCTCTCTGGTGGGAAGTTCTTTACCACTGCGCAAGGTGATAGCATGAGCGTGAGCATAGTCTTTTGGATTCTGAATCGCTTTGCCTGGAAGTTGGCCAGTAGGTTTTGGAGCAGAAGTTGATGCAGATTGTCCTTCCAAGTATCGGACTTTAGAATTCAATGCCTCCACTTTGACATTCAAGTCATTGTAGCTACAGTCCAACTTATTGTGTAATTCAGAAATCTTCTTAGCAATCTCCATGGAGCCAGATGCTTGTCCTTGGAGAAGTTGTTGTAGCATTTGCTTCATGTCAGGATCAGGGGCAGCATTACCTTGGTGTTGCTGAGGTGCAAACCCAGGTGGTGGTTGCTACTGGTAGTTCCCCTGAAATTGTTGTTTGGGAGCAAAACCTTGGTTGTAGGGAACAAAAGGTTTATTCTGACCCTGCTGTTGTTGTGGAGGATACACTTGATCCTGTGGATTAGCAACGTTGGTGCTGCGGTAAGAAAGGTTGGGGTTGTTAGTCTTGAAGTTGTTATACCCTTTGTAGCCGCCTTGATTGTTGATGTAGCTGACCTCTTCTAACTGGTTCCCCTCCCCATCTTGGACTTGATACTGCTCGTCATCAAGTAGAAAGTGCACATTCTTCTGCTGGCCAAGGATAAGCCTATCCAGTTTCTCATTAAGAGCTTTCATCTCTTTACTATGCTTTGCATCCGATTCTCCAATACCTCTGTTGGAGCGATCAAAATCCTCGTTATAATTACCATCGGATTGAGCTAAGTTCTCAATTAATTCCCAGCCGTCTTCAACATCCTTATTCAAGAAATTCCCATTAGAAGCAGTATCCAGCAACATTCTGATCTTGGGCAAAACTCCCCTGTAAAGTGTGCTTAGTAGAGAAGCCTTCTTGAAACCATGGTGTGGACACTGTATAGTGTAGCCTTTGAATCTCTCCCAGGCTTCACAAATGGATTCAGACTGCTTTTGGGTAAAACTGGAGATTTCATTCCTAAGCCTTGCAGTTCTTGAATTTGAGAAGAACTTTGTTAAGAAGGTCTTCTTGCAATCGTCCCAAGATGTGATGGAGCCAGCAGGTAATGTCTTTTCCCATTGGTGTGCTTTGTCTCCCAGTGAGAAGGGAAACAGGCGCAGCTTGAAACTGTCCTCACTAACACCGTTTATCTTGGTTAGGCTGCAGAGCCTGTCGAAGTTATCCAAGTGGTCTAAGGGATCTTCCAGAGGCAGACCATGGAACTTGTTTCCTTGAATCATCGAGATGAGACCACTTTTAATCTCG
The DNA here is from genome assembly GCF_000004255.2 of Arabidopsis lyrata subsp. lyrata. Classification (NCBI taxonomy): domain Eukaryota; kingdom Viridiplantae; phylum Streptophyta; class Magnoliopsida; order Brassicales; family Brassicaceae; genus Arabidopsis; species Arabidopsis lyrata. The sequence continues at coordinate 17,466,953 of NW_003302550.1, read as the reverse complement.
AAGTTGTTGTTTTGGACAGCAGGAGGCACAATTCCTTGCCTCTGATGGTGGTTTCTTGGTGCATCTCCAGCACCAATGTTTGCTGGCAGATTGTTGACATCTTGTTCATCAGCCATTCTGAAAGGATGGTTGTGTTCAAGGTCTGTAGTGTCTCTGCTTTCCCTTAGCTCTCTGTCAATACGGTCAATGTTGTCGTTGAAAAGGAGGTTCTGGTTGCCTTTTGATCGAGTTTGCATACAGCAGGGTTGTACCTGGATCAAGAAGACAACAAGAAAAACAAAAAGTTAGTAACCGAAGTGAAAATTGAAATAGAACTTGATCTAAGCAAGTCTGAAATCTCAAATGTAACAAACAAACACCCAAACGGCAACGGCGCCAAATTGATAGTAAGATTTTAACTAAGATCAATTATCCTTAAATCACTATCATGTCATTGTAGTATTTAAGGTGTCAATCCAAATGGGTGTGATGCTAGCAATCAAGATGCAATCAGATTTTACAGAGTCAAGCTAAGCAATAACAGGTTTTGATGTTGTTAACAATCCTAAGTGATCATGCAAAAACAGAAATTATAACAGAAATATCTAATATACTCGACCAACACAGCCTGATGCCAAGCACTGGGTGTTGTCGAGTATCAGGTCGAGTAACAGCAGAAAGTGCAATAAAACTACTCTACCACACAGTCCGTTTGCCAGACACTGGATGTGGTCGAGTAACAGGTCGAGTACCAAATGGAAACTGCAGTAAAACTACTCTACCACACAGTTCGTTTCCAAACCGCTGGGTGTGGTCGAGTACTTCAAGTGAAATAAGTAAAAATGCAAAAACTAAGCAACAAGTAACGAGATCAAGCAATCAATAGCGATGTAAACAAGGAAATCAAATGGAAGAGAAATTCCCGAGGATGGGGTAATCGAGTAGTGAAGTCTCCTTAATCTAACAGGTGGTTAACATGCTCAACAAACTATCCCTAGACAACAAGTTCAATAACCAAATCAAAGTGCTACCGCAACAGAGATCCTCAAGCAAAGCTAGTCCCAGACTCAATCACCATTGACGAGAGCTAACTTAACAGGCATTACGAAACAACAAATCTAAGTCAAAACGCTCCCTGTAACCAATACCTTGGTACAGAGCCACGAATCTCTGGAATTAGTGGTTCAGACATTTCATCGAACACCTTTTGGGTGCGGAAATGTCTGGGCTCAGATTCCAGTTGATCAGAAAGCAATCTAGCATTAAGAACAACTAATCCAGAAGGGATCTACCAATCAAACTCAACCACCTATCAGATTAAAGATTCTAAGCTACTCTAACCCATCCTCAAGAACCCTAATCACTACTCAAAATTCATAACCAAGAACACAAACCCAGAAATACATAAAAACTTCATATTAGCAAGATCTCAACAAGATGAACAACTTTGTAGAAGAAATCAAAAGCAAATACTCAATAGATTAAGAGAAATCTGGATTACAAATATGAAGAAAGCACTAATTGTTCTGCAGAAAATAAAACTTAGTCTGAAAATTATGAGAAACAACCTATTTATAGCAAATACTAGGAAACTCTAAATCACAAGACGACAAAGTATTAAGGCGGTTTACGGAGATACTCGACCCTTGTGATCGAGTAGAGAGGTTGAATAAAGTTGGCGCCTTTGCGATTTCTTGCTCTGGGCATGTCGTGATCGAGCATTTGGGTCGAGTATGTGCTCGAGTTCTGCTTCATCCTCTTCTCTTCCTTATGCTCAATGTCTGGTTGAGTTGGGATCTGAGAAGACTGTGAAGCTTGTGATCAAGTGGCTGCGGGGAGGTGGTGATCGAGTAGATTGGTTGGTGGCACGCTCTGGACTGCTTCTTCAACCCTGCGATCGAGTAGAACTGTGAACTGGCAGGATGGACTGCCCTGTGATCGAGCAGAACACTCCTGATGGTCTGCTGAGCTGACTGCTTCCCTCTCTGCTACTGGTGATCGAGCAGAATGGTCCAAATGTGACTTTCAGCTATGTTTTTCCTCTTTCTGAACACCAATAGCCCCGAAGCACCTGAAACAACTCAAATATGCAACATGCATGCAAAACACCCTAATCATGCAAAGTGATGACAAATGATGAAGAATGGTATGAAACAATGACGAAATGATGATAAGTGATGCTAAATGGATGCTCAAAACAAGTGAAATATAGACATATCAACTCCCCCAAACTTAGTCTTTGCTTGCCCTCAAGCAAACAATTAAGAACAAGCTAGAGGAGAGGTTTGAAAGCGGGGACTCAGAACCAAAGCATGCAGACAAAGCAAATGAACTCAATGTCCAAGTTAGTAATTGTGGAATGCTTAGAGACCAAACTCTACTTAAAAACTTTAGCCATATTCATCACAAGACAACCTAACATTTGTTCCAATCTACACACACCTTCAGATCATCAATTCCCTTTAACATTGATTAAGCTCAAACCATGAATCAAGCAAAACATTGTTGAAGAACTCATTTGGTTTAAAGGACAAGGCTGAGAAACAAAGATGGTTCCTCTGTAAATGGTTTCAGACTTTTTCACAGTAACAGGGAACTCTCATGAATGGACAGAGCTTTAGTAGAATGCTAAAGGTTAGAACCAACCTACGCATACAAGAACAGACCCCATCTACCCAAATAACCATAAGTATATCAAACTCCATAGATGGTCCTATCTCTAAACCCCAGAAATGATCCTAATTCTACCCTTTTGCACTCAAGGCATGTTTCAATAATCTCTTGGATCAACCCATTCTTTGTTTTTTTTGGTTTTTGTTCTAAGGAGAGGTTTTCTTTTAGACTTTCTAGCGGATTGGGACTTTCTTTAACAACTAAGGCTCTTCTTCTCATCTCATGACTTAAGACAACTCTAGGCTTTTGCCTTTCTTTTTACTTTGCACAGAGCCTAACTTCTTTTATTTTCAAACTTCCCAAATCCTTTACTAGACTAACATGATATTCTTTTCTGTTTCACTTCCATCTCCTAAGAACAATAACACTTGTCTTTCTTTCTCATTTTTATTCCAAACACATTCCCAAACCCAAA
>NW_003302550.1:17454623-17456928 GCF_000004255.2 Arabidopsis lyrata subsp. lyrata | reverse complement strand
ACTGCAATGACATGATAGTACTTTAAGGATAATTGATCTTAGCTAAAATCCTACTATCAATTTGGCGCCGTTGCCATTTGGGTGTTTGTTTGTTACATTTGAGATTTCAGACTTGCTTAGATCAAGTTCTATTTCAATTTTCACTTAGGTTACTAACTTTTTGTTTTTCTTGTTGTCTTTTTGATCCAGGTACAACCCTGCTGTATGCAAACTCGATCAAAAGGCAACCAGAACCTCCTTTTCAACGATAACATTGACCGTATTGACAGAGAACTAAGGGAAAGGAGAGACACTACAGACCTTGAACACAACCATCCTTTCAGAATGGCTGATGAACAAGATGTCAACAATCTGCCTGCAAACATTGGTGCTGGAGATGCACCAAGAAACCACCATCAGAGGCAAGGGATTGTGCCCCTGCTGTCCAAAACAATAACTTCGAGATTAAAAGTGGTCTCATCTCGATGATTCAGGGAAACAAGTTCCATGGTCTGCCTATGGAAGACCCACTCGACCACTTAGACGAATTTGATAGGCTCTGCAGCCTAACAAAAATCAACGGAGTCAGTGAAGATGGATTCAAGCTCCGGTTGTTCCCATTCTCCTTGGGTGACAAAGCACACATCTGGGAAAAGAATCTTCCACCTGGATCCATCACATCTTGGGATGACTGCAAGAAGGCCTTTCTTACAAAATTCTTCTCCAACGCAAGGACTGCACGGCTCAGGAATGAGATCTCTGGTTTTGCCCACAAGAATGGAGAAAGCTTCTGTGAGGCCTGGGAGCGCTTCAAAAGTTACACCAACCAATGTCCTCATCATGGCTTCAGTAAAGCCTCACTGCTCAGCACACTCTATAGAGGTGCTCTTCCGCGGATCAGAATGCTCCTTGATACTGCGAGCAATGGGAATTTCCAGAACAAGGATGTTGCTGAAGGCTGGGAATTAGTTGAGAACTTAGCTCAGTCAGATGGTAATTACGTGTTATTGTCCAAACCAGAAGTGGATGAAAAACTTTATTGTCCAAACCAGAAGTGGATGAAAAACTTTATTTATACGTGTCGGTTTCGAACCACGCGGTTAGTGGAGTCTTGGTTCGGGAAGACCGTGGGGAGCAGAAACCAATTTACTACCTGAGCAAGTCAATGAGGGAGCCGGAAACAAGATACACAATGATGGAAAAACTTGCACTCGCGGTGGTAACTTCGGCCCGGAAGCTGCTTTTCGTATTTTCAATCCCATCCGGTAGAAGTATTAACCAACCAACTACTCCGAACAATACTTCATAGTCCAAATCAGTCCGGACGTTTGGCAAAATGGGGTGTGGAATTAAGCAAATACGACATAGAGTTCAAAAGCCGGATCAGTATGAAGGCTCAGGTCTTAGCAGATTTCCTGACCGAACTACCAATACCTGGAACGATAGAACAACCGGAGAACCAAACTTGGAAATTACACGTAGATGGGTCTTCAACAAAACAAGGATCCGGAGTGGGAATCAAGTTGGAGTCTCCAACATCAGAAATTCTAGAACAGTCATTCCGGTTGTTATTCAATGCCTCCAACAACGAGGCAGAATACGAAGCCTTGATTGCCGGACTTCGATTAGCACAAGGAGTTGGAGCTAAGGAAATATTGGCTTATTGCGATTCGCAATTAGTAGTTAACCAATTTAATGGAGACTATGAAGCCAAAGATTCAAGAATGGAAGCGTACCTCGAAGTGGTGAAGGATTTATCTAAAAATTTCTCGAAATTCGAATTAATCCGCATACCTCGGGGAGAGAATTCAACTGCGGATGCACTTGCCGCATTGGCATCAACATCAGATCCTGAGTTAAAGAGAGTTATTCCAGTGGAGTGCATTTCGGAGCGAAGCATTCAAGACAGCAAAGAAACCCTCGTCGTTACAAGATCTCGAGCAGCGGCACGCGACCGTGGCAAACCAGATATCGAACCACCATCCAACAAACGAAGGAAGTCAAAGGGATCAAATACATCTAACAAGGAACCCGTTGTCTTAGCTGAAGAAGTGATTCCAGAAACGATGTTAGAAACCGAGCCATTAATCGAAGAGGATATTCTTGAACCAAACGAGCATCCCAAACCAGAGCCACGAATATTTCACAAAGTTGACCAAATTCCGGCTAAAGACTGGGGGGCTGACTGGAGGGAGCCAATAAAGCACTACATCACGACAGGTGAGCTCCCAAAGAATAAATGGCAGGCCAGGAAAATGAAAGTCGTTAGCGCGAAATTTTGTACCCGCGAGTTCGGAAGGACCGTCTTTGAGAGTTGCGGAAAAAG
>NW_003302550.1:17450791-17454523 GCF_000004255.2 Arabidopsis lyrata subsp. lyrata | reverse complement strand
TTTCACACCTAGAAAGTACCCTGCACAAGTTTGACAAACAAGAGGAGAAGGAGGAGCCATACACGGAAAAGTCATCCATGAATACCTCAACCAGCTCCTCAATTAAATCCGAGAAGATAGAAGTCATGCACCGCTGAAATGTAGCTGGTGCATTACAGAGACCAAAAGGCATTCTTTTATATGCAAAGGTTCCGTATGGACATGTGAATGTAGTTTTCTCTTGATCATTAGGGTGAATTGGTATTTGAAAGAAACCACTATAACCATCAAGAAAGCAGTAGTATGGGTGATTAGCTAACCTTTCTAGCATTTGATCAATGAATGGAAGTGGAAAATGATCTTTCCTAGATGTAGAATTCAACTTCCTATAGTCAATGCACATTCTATGTCCAGTTATAGTTCTAGTGGGTATGAGCTCATCTTTATCATTTTTTACTACAGTCATACCTCCTTTCTTTGGAACACAATGAACTGGAGATACCCAAGTGCTATCGGAAATAGGGTAAATTACACCTGCTTCCAATAGTTTAAGTATCTCCTTCTTTACAACTTCTTTTAAATTAGGATTCAACCTTCTTTGGGGTTCAATGCTCGAATAAGATTCATTTTCAAGATGAATGCGATGTGTGCATAAACTAGGTGAAATGCCCTTTATATCATCAAGTGAATAACCAATGGCTCTTCTATACTTTTTCAGTTCAGTTAACAGAAGATGCACTTGTTCATCAGTTAATGCATCATTCACAATGACAGGATATGTAGAGTTATTACCTAGAAATGCATACCTGAGTCCTTTGGGAAGCGGCTTAAGTTCAACTTTTGGTGCCTTGAGTTCAGACCAGTTGTCTGATGTTGGAATGATCAGCTCCGCAGGGATGTCAACTGTAGTGGTCGAGTGTTCAGTCGAGTAAGTCCTCGAGTGAGCAGGTTGAGCCTGAGTTGAGTCCTCGTCATTCACTGCCATTACCTCTATTGCTGACCCATTCAATTCCTCAAAGGATTCTGACTCTTCTACTGCTTTGTGTGAGTCCAACAGCTTCTGGTAACCCAAAGTTTCTAAATGCAGAAACCCTTCTTCACCATTCTTGGTCAAAGAACTCTTAAGGTGATCTTCTTCTGCTAGTTCCTCTAGTAACTCATCAGCTAACTGATCCATTTCTTCAATCCAAAAGAGTTGCCCTTCTATAGTTGGCTTCTTCATTGCATCCTTTATATCAAAGGTCATTTTAAGGTCTTTACCAAGGTTCAGATCGATCTTCCCCTTCTTGACATCAATGATAGCTCCAGCAGTCGCCAAGAAAGGTCTTCCCAGAATCAGAGGGTCCTTTGGTTCTTCATCCATTTCAAGCACTACAAAATCAGTAGGTATCTCTATGACTCCGATCTTGATTGGTAAGTCTTCAAGCAGGCCATGAGGTATTCTGATGGATCTGTCTGCTAGGATCAGAGAGATATTGCAAGCTTTGTACTTGCTGAAACCAAGTCTTTTTGCAACTGAGAGAGGCATGAGGCTCACTGATGCGCCTAGATCGCAGAGGCATCTGTTGAATGATAAAGGACCTAATGAACACGGTAGAGTGAATGAGCCAGGATCACCAAGCTTCTTTGGAATGATCTTCTTTTGTATAATAGCACTGCATTCATGACTCAATACTACCATTCCTTGCACTTCTTGAATTCTTTCCATGATCAGGTCTTTCAGAAACTTGTGGGAATCTGGAATAAGCGCGAGAGCATCAACAAGAGGTATTCTTAATTCAACTTCTTTGATGTTCTTGGCAAACATAGCTCTATACTTTTCTGCCAATGCTTTCTTGTGTCGTCCAGGGAATGGAAGTGGGGGTTTGTAAGGAGGAGGAACAAAAACCTTCTCCTTGTTCTTAGCAGCAACTGGTTTTAGAACAGCAGGTGATGTTACTGGAATTGGTGATCGAGTAACATGGTCGAGTGGAGGGTCGAGTACTTCTGTTGGCTTGTCAGCTTGATCTTCATTGAGATTGAAATCCTCCCCAGCTTGGTCTGCACTGTCCTCAGTGGCTGGCTTAGGTCCCTCTCTGGTGGGAAGTTCTTTACCACTGCGCAAGGTGATAGCATGAGCGTGAGCATAGTCTTTTGGATTCTGAATCGCTTTGCCTGGAAGTTGGCCAGTAGGTTTTGGAGCAGAAGTTGATGCAGATTGTCCTTCCAAGTATCGGACTTTAGAATTCAATGCCTCCACTTTGACATTCAAGTCATTGTAGCTACAGTCCAACTTATTGTGTAATTCAGAAATCTTCTTAGCAATCTCCATGGAGCCAGATGCTTGTCCTTGGAGAAGTTGTTGTAGCATTTGCTTCATGTCAGGATCAGGGGCAGCATTACCTTGGTGTTGCTGAGGTGCAAACCCAGGTGGTGGTTGCTACTGGTAGTTCCCCTGAAATTGTTGTTTGGGAGCAAAACCTTGGTTGTAGGGAACAAAAGGTTTATTCTGACCCTGCTGTTGTTGTGGAGGATACACTTGATCCTGTGGATTAGCAACGTTGGTGCTGCGGTAAGAAAGGTTGGGGTTGTTAGTCTTGAAGTTGTTATACCCTTTGTAGCCGCCTTGATTGTTGATGTAGCTGACCTCTTCTAACTGGTTCCCCTCCCCATCTTGGACTTGATACTGCTCGTCATCAAGTAGAAAGTGCACATTCTTCTGCTGGCCAAGGATAAGCCTATCCAGTTTCTCATTAAGAGCTTTCATCTCTTTACTATGCTTTGCATCCGATTCTCCAATACCTCTGTTGGAGCGATCAAAATTCTCGTTATAATTACCATCGGATTGAGCTAAGTTCTCAATTAATTCCCAGCCGTCTTCAACATCCTTATTCAAGAAATTCCCATTAGAAGCAGTGTCCAGCAACATTCTGATTTTGGGCAAAACTCCCCTGTAGAGTGTGCTTAGTAGAGAAGCCTTCTTGAAACCATGGTGTGGACACTGTATAGTGTAGCCTTTGAATCTCTCCCAGGCTTCACAAATGGATTCAGACTGCTTTTGGGTAAAACTGGAGATTTCATTCCTAAGCCTTGCAGTTCTTGAATTTGAGAAGAACTTCGTTAAAAAGGCCTTCTTGCAATCGTCCCAAGATGTGATGGAGCCAGCAGGTAACGTCTTTTCCCATTGGTGTGCTTTGTCTCCCAGTGAGAAGGGAAACAGGCGCAACTTGAAACTATCCTCACTAACACCGTTTATCTTGGTTAGGCCGCAGAGCCTGTCGAAGTTATCTAAGTGGTCTAAGGGATCTTCCAGAGGCAGACCATGGAACTTGTTTCCTTGAATCATCGAGATGAGACCACTTTTAATCTCGAAGTTGTTGTTTTGGACAGCAGGAGGCACAATTCCTTGCCTCTGATGGTGGTTTCTTGGTGCATCTCCAGCACCAATGTTTGCAGGCAGATTGTTGACATCTTGTTCATCAGCCATTCTGAAAAGATGGTTGTGTTCAAGGTCTGTAGTGTCTCTCCTTTCCCTTAGTTCTCTGTCAATACGGTCAATGTTATCGTTGAAAAGGAGGTTCTGGTTGCCTTTTGATCGAGTTTGCATACAGCAGGGTTGTACCTGGATCAAGAAGACAACAAGAAAAACACAAAGTTAGTAGCCTAAGTGAAAATGGAAATAGAACTTGATCTAAGCAAGTCTGAATCTCAAATGTAACAAACAACACCCAAATGGCAACGGCGCCAAATTGATAGTAGGATTTTAGCTAAGAT